>NW_006408567.1:16568533-16587506 GCF_000296735.1 Chrysochloris asiatica | reverse complement strand
GATTGCAAAGGCGGTTTGAACTACATGGTTGTAATTCCAGATCTCCGGCCACTCCTTAGAAACCCTATATAGGGATGCTGTGGGTCAGAACCGACTCAACAGCACTTAACAAGTCAATTTTAAGTGTACAATTCAGTGGTGTTACGTTTACAACATTATGCAACTATCACCCTGTTATTGTTAAGTGTTGTAGAGTCGGTTCTGACTCACAGTGACCCTGTATAGGGTTTCCAAGGAGCAGCTAGTGGGTCTGAACTGCTGACCTTGTGGTTAAGTAGTCCAATGCTGATCCTAGTGCTACACCAGTACCCCATAAATTCTTTTTACTACTTTCCACAACAGTTTAGAGAGGTCTTGTTTGTGCATGGAGCAACCCCACCCCAGGGATGTGGGGTGTGGACTGCAGCTGCTCTTTTTCAAGCATAGTGTGCATGTGCATCAGCTAGGATGTTAACATGCAGAGGCTGATTCAGTGAATCTGAGATTCTGACTTTCTGTGGTACTGTGGGCTAATGCGTGAGGCCACAAAGTCATTTGAACTGCAAAGGTTGGTGGTTCAAGCTCACCAGCTGTTCCTTGGAAACCCTATACAGGGTTGCTATAGGTCGGATTTGACTTGACAGCACTTAACAACAATCCAGCATTCTGAGTCCTGGTGTGGTGCCGTGGGATAAGCACTGGACTGCTAACCACAAAATCTGTGGTTCAAACCCACCAGCTGCTCCTTGGAAACCCTATACAGAGTTGCTATGAGTTGGAACTGACTCAATGGCACCTAGCAACAACATCTAGCCTTCCAGTGATGCTGATGCTGATGCTGATGCTGCTAGTTTAAGGACTGCACTTTGAGTAACAGAGGACTGCAGCTTATAGGGCTCAACGTGGCAACAATAGTGAGGTTGGCCCAGGATTGGGCAGTGTTTCGTTCTGTTGTGCATAGGGTCGCTATGGCACCTAACAACAACAAACCTTTCAGTGATGCTGATGCTGCTAGTTTAAGGACTGCACTTTGAGTAACAGGGGACTACAGGTTATAACCAAGTACACAGATGCTAAGATTCCTTGATGTCTTATATTTGCATGCTTCAACTTTCTTTTCTGTCTGAGGATGAGGCGAGGCTCTGTCCTTGAGCAATTTGCATAATTTTAGGGAAAAGTTTACAAACACAGCCTGCTTTCTGTTTAGCATTTCTTACTCATTCCCTCCTGTATCTTTCCTTCCTGAATTTCTTCCCTTAGGGGTCCAGCAGAGACCCTCACTCACCCTTCCTCAGCTCATGTAGAACCATTGTCTCTTATTCTTTATAACCTAGCATGGCATAAGATTCAATTTACAATATAAGTTTCCCATGATGGATTCTGAAACTTTGCTATCTAAGGGCAAACCTGGAAATTTCCCGTGCTAGCCAGATGGAGTTACATCTGTGGGAAGATGAGAGTGCAAAATTTAGAGATGTTTTTGACCTTCAGGTGTAGAAATGACCTCTCCAGACTTAGCAGGGATGGGTACTTGTAGCTATGTGTCAGCAAACATTGAAAAAGTTGTCAGAAAGAGTTGGTATTTATCCTAGCAAACATTTAGGGTCTATGCAATGTAGTGAATTATTTAATATGGTCCTATTTTGTGATGTATTGTACATTGTAGCATCTATGCCTGTGGTTGTAGTCCTGGTATGGCACTGAGGATCAGCACTGGACTGCAGACTGAAATGTAGGCGGTTCAAACCCACGAGTCGCACTTCATAAACCCTATACAGGGTCAGTATGAGTCAGAACTGACTCTAGGGCACTTAACATGCCTGTGGTTAAGTACCATTTTGGAGTGAACTGTTGTGTTAATGAGGCAAAATTAGGGTGGGAGTATCTTGAGTCCTGGTATGTTGCTGCAGGATAATGCACTGGACTGCAAGGCTGATGTGAACTGCAAGGTCGGTGGTTCAGATCCTGGTGTGGCACTGCAGGATAAGTCATTGGACCTCAAGGTCAGTTTAAACCACAAGGTTGGTGGTTAAAACCCACCAGCTGTTCCTTGTAAACCCTATACAGAGTCGCTATGGTTCAGAACCGACTCCGGCAATTAACAACATTGTTAGAACTAAGGAGCTCTGGTAGCATAGTGGCTGCAAGTCAGGCTGCTAACCTCAAGGTTGGCAGTTTGAAACTACCAGCCATTCCTCGGGAGAAAGATGATGCTTTCTGCTTTGGTAGAGTAGTGGTTATGAATCGGGCTGCTAACTTCAGGGTCAGCAGTTCAAAACTACCATCTGTTCCATGGGAGAAAGATGAAGCTTTCTGCTCCCGTAAAGATTTACAGCCTCAGAAAACCTGTACAGGTTCGCTATGAGTCAGAACCGACTCCATGGCACATAACCACCACCAATGTCAGAACTGTAACTAAAACTGATTTTGAGAGTAACAAATTTAGGGGCTGTGGGTTTAGTTTCAAATGCTACAGAATGGAAGAGTCTGTTTAATTTGATGCGAGACGTACAACTTACTATAGAATAGTCACAAATGATACAATATCTAGTTATATATCATTAACCTGGAGGGGAGGGCCAGCCTAGGGGACACGACATAATTTAATTTGCAATGAGGTTTTACCCTGAGAAGGGAAACTGCCCCTCCTCCCCTCTATATATGCCCAATGGAAGCAGCTAATATGCTGCTTAAGCAAACCATGCTATAATGGCTTTATGGTGAACAGTATATTCAGCTACACAGATCATGGCAGATACAGTAATCAAAGGAACCCCTTCTACCTGGACTTCCATGTAACCTTGCTACTCCAAAACAAAGCAAGAACCTAAGAAGTTATGTTGGACTTGGTACAGTTTCCCCTCATGGGGCTTAGAGATGCAAGAAACATGACGGTGATTCATAGGAAAATGGCAAGAGGCAATGGGAAAGAACTTAGTCTAACAGCACAGAGATATAAGCACTGGACTGCAGGTTGGTTTCGCCAGCTGCTCCTTGGAAACTCTATATGGGGTCACTATGAGTTGGACCTGACTTGACGGCACTTAACCATCACCACCACCAAACTTAGAAATGGGATGAATATAGCGAACATTGATAGAATCGAGACAAAGGTTCTAATGCAGCGCTGCGGGAAGTTGAATGGACCAATGGAAACTTATACTGGCCCCAAACATTAAACAGGCCTCAACAAGCCCATTCTAGTCTCACCTATAACCATTTGAAGCAGAGGCTCTGAGGCCATTTGCTATCTATTTATAGGGCCGGACCGTAAAAGCAACTCAATGAAATATTCTTTGCATTGTTGGCAATATTTGCCTTTAGTAAAATAAAGATCCATAGAAGGAACTTCTGTCAGGAATAATTATGCTTCTCTTGAGGATGAGAACACTGAATCATAATTGATGTTTCCCTTTTGTCCATGGGCTCTTAGAATGTAACAAGAACACCAGGCTTTAGAGACAGCTTTTTGTGTTAGTGTTTTTAACTTATGTTTTCTGCCCTTACTTAATCAAAGAGACACTGTAGCATTGTATGAATTTTTGTAATCTACCTGAAAACTCTTTATTCATGGGAAAAAACCCCTAAATGAGTTACTATGTAGTCAATCCCTACTCATAGGGACCCCATTTGTTACATAGCAGAACTGCTCCATAGGGTTTTCTTGGCTGTGATCTTAAGGGACGGAGGGAAAGGAGCCCTGGCAGCACAAAGGGTGGTAAAATGTACCCAGTAGCTCTGTGGGAGAAAGACAAAGGAATCTGCTCCAGTAAAGACTGCTATTGCTGTCTTAGAGCAACCCTGTATAGGGTTTCCAAGGAGTGGCTGGTGAATTTGAACTGCCGATTTTGCAGTACAAACTGACCTTGAGGTCCAGTGCATTAATCCACAGTGCTACACCCAGATATAGCTGAGAAAATCCTATGGGGCAATTTTACTGTCACATGGGGTTATTGTGAGGCGCTGTAGGATAAGCACTGGACTGAGAGGTCGGTTTGGTCCACAAGATCAATGGTTCAAACTTACCAGCCACTTGTTAGTTGGAAATCCTATACAGGGTTGCTATGAATTGGAACTGACTCTACCGCACCTAACGACAAAATATTTAAAAGGCACCTAACAAGCAAAATCTTTTAATTTTTATTGTGAATTGAGTGAAGGTTTACAGAGCGGACCATTAGTTTTACATTCAAATCATAGACTTTGTTTCACTACAATGATTGCAATCCCCTCCAGTACCAACAGTTAACAACATTTACCTCTATTTACTGTAACTTTAAGGAGCTCTGGTAGCGTACTGGTTACGAATCAGGCTGCGAGCCGCAAGGTCAGCAGAAATTACCAACTGTTCTGCGGGAGAAAAATGAGGCTTTCTGCTCCCTTTCTGCCTCAGAAACCCTGTACAGGGTCACTATGAGTCGGAACCGACTCCACCGCACAACAACAACTGTAACTATTGTATTCCTCCCTGTGTCCTCTTCTACCTTCATCTTTCCTCTGTCTCTGCTAACCTCACTCTTGTTGTATACTGCCTTCCCTGTCACCCATATTAACATCTGTCAACCCTCTGGTCGGAGTCCTGGTGTGGCATTGTGGGATACTGCACTGGACTGCAAAGTCAGCTTGAACCGCCAGGTGCTAGACTCACCAGTTGCCCCTTGGAAATCCTATACAGGGTTGCTAGGAATCCGAAACCTCTAGTCTGAATAATTTTCCTTCTCTCCTTGCCCCCAACCATCATAGATGTTTCTTTTATCAAAAAAACCTTTTAACTTTTTATAACATTGGTCTCATAAAGTATTTATCTTTTTGTGATTTGACTAATTTCACTTAGCATAATGTCCTCCAGATTCATCCATGTTAACAATCTTAATGGAAGCAGGTCATCAGACCATTCTTCTGTGTGTGATACTGCTGGGTGGATTAGAAATGCTAAACCTTTAGGTTCACATTAGAGCAAATCATTTGTGCTAATATTTCGTTATGTGAATTTATGTAATTTACCTGAAATTCTTTTTGGATAAGGGCCTGGTATAATTGAATAAAAACAGCTTCACTTTATTTTCTCATCTGGACTGTGTTGAGACTGTGTGAAGAGGCTTTGACATTTTGGTGCTGGAAATCACTACTGCAGTGATTGAGCGCTCGGCTGCTGTTGTAAACCAAAGGTCTGGTTCCCATCCGCTCCACGGAGAAAGATGTGGCAAGGAGAAAGATGTGGCAATCTGTTTCTGTAAAGATTGTTGTTGGTTGGTGAGTGCCATTGAGTCGGTTCCGAGGAACACCTGGTGGGCTTTAACTGTCGACTTTGTGGTTTGCAGTCCAGTGCTGATTTTCAGCACCACACCAGGATTACAGTCGGAAACCCTATGGATACGTTCTACTCTGTTCTATAGGATCGCTATGAGTTGGGACCTACTCAAAGGCCATAGGTCTTCTCGTGTTGCATAAATGTTGGCTGTTGGCCTTATAAACCATACACAGCCTCTTCCCTAATTTCCCCTCATGCCGTCCTGCCAAACCCCCAAGATTGGAGGTTGACTCTGGCTGTAACACGCAGGCACCCATTTGGCCGCTCCCCACTCCAGACAAGGCCTCCTCCCTCCAGACCTTTAACGTATCACAACTAAGGTCTCATTTCCTCCCTATCACATCCACAGCTCAGCCTTCTGGGCCAGAGCACTCCTGCCTCCCTCAGGCCCGACGCAGCCTCCCTCGCCATGGCGCTCCAAGTTCCCTCTAACCCTGCAGCGCGGTCTCCGCCTTGTTGGGCTCTGCAGGCCGGCGCGGCCTCCTTTCTCCATCACACACGGTCTCTCTCAGCTCCGCCCGGGCCAGCGCGGCCTTCCCCCGAGACACCAGCACACACTGGCAGCCCCGTGCGGCCTCTCCCGGCGGCGCGGCGCGCCTCTTCCGGCCGGCGGGCTGGGCGGGGCCCGCTGTCGGGGCGGGCGGGCGAGGAGCAAGTGCCCAGACCCGCGTTCTGCCGCCGCCGCCCGCGGCCGGCCATGCTCATCACGCTGTGCTACCTGTACTTATGGGCGCGATGGGGGCGCCGGCCGGCCGCGCTGGTCCGCACCACTGTGCAGAGGCTGCGCGCCACGCGCTGCTCGTTCACCTTCTGCTGCGCAGCCGCCCAGCCGAGGGGTGCCCGCGTGTATCTCAGCCGCGGCAGCCGCGTCTTCTGCGTCGGCGACACCCAGGTGGGCGGGCGCGGGGCGCCTAGAGAGGGCAGGTGGGCGGGCGCCGGGCTGTGAGCCGGAAGCGCGGGCCGGACTCTACTCTAGACTCAGCCGTTCAGGTGCGGAGGGCGGAGCGATTTGGGGCGCAGGCCCGAGGAGGAATCCCGGAGCCCCGACCAGGACCAGCACTAGTGGGCTCGCTGCTGCTCGATGTCCTAGGGAATAAGAATACCGAGCCCAGAGATCCAAAACCTTGAAAGGGTCCCGGGTAGTGTACAGGCGCATGACTCTTGACATTCCAAAATGTGTGTACCTGTATACATACATTGGGGATTGTCACCTGAACACTAAGAGCAGAGCATATCTTCTCCACTATATTCCAGGCTGGCTATTGATTGAAATCAAAGAAAGCCCAAATGATTTAGGGGTGACAACTCTTTTCCTTTCTTCGGTCTTCTGTTTTTGGAGCTCCACTTTTGCCATGAAAACTTTTTCATTTTGGTTTGCCTACAGTCTGTTTGGTGGCTCAGTACCTCGAAAGTCATATATATACAGGGTCGCTATAAGTCAAAAGCGACTCGACAGCACAACAACAATAACAGGATGTGAGGAGCCTGGGTGGCACAGCGGTTAAAGTGCTGGGCCACAACCTTTACTCACCAGCTGCTTTGTGGTAGAAACATTAAGCTGTTTGCTTCCATAAAGATTTATACCCCTGGAGACTGTATGAGACAGTTCTTGGCCTTATAGGGTCTCTGAGTTGGGATTCACTGGACAGCAACGGGTTTGGTGTTTGTTTTAAAATTTTGTTTAGAATTGTGGCTGCAGGTTGGGGTGGACAGAATGATCAACTCATCTGCCATTAACAGTGACTTGGGCTGTTTTTTGAGTCTTTTAAAGTCACGTTCCCTTTCTTCCCATCCAGCTATCTGAAATAGACCTGACTTCACAGTGAGGTTCTGAACAAAGTTTTCACTTACACGTTTTTCATTAATATTTAAAGATGTTTTGCTCTTAACTGGCTCTTAATCTTGTTCTTTAAAGTCCTTCTAGAAATTTGGTTTGTTTTTTAGCCATTAAAAATAGATTTTCTACATATTTAAAAGCATACCTGTGTAGAAGTTAAAGTCTTGTCTCAGACTTGAATATTTTATTGGACACTATGGTGTGGCACTGTAGGATAAGCACTGGACTGCTTACCATAGGTTGGCATTCAAATCTACCAGTTGCTCCTTGGAAACCCTATACAGGGTTGATATGAATTGGAACCTACTCGGTGGCACATAACAACAACGTGCCAAGGAGCCCTGGTGACTCAGTGGTTAAGCACTCCTGTGGAACTGAAAGATCGGCACTTGGGACCCACCAAATGCTCTGAGGGAGAAAGACCTGGCGATTTGCTCCAATATAGCTTAGGAAACCCTATGGCACAGGACTACTCTGTCCTACAGGGTTGGTCTGAGACTCCATGGCATGCAGCAAGCTCCTGGGTAGTGCAAACTGTTCATACTATGGACTGCTAACCAAAAGGTTAAGAGGTTTGAATCTACCCAGAGGCACCCGAAAAAATGCCTGGTGATCTACTTTGGAAAACTTGTTGCTGTTATTGCTAGATGCTGTTGATTTGTTTTTGATTCATAGCAAACCCTATGCACAACAGACCAAAACATTGTCCAGTGTGCTGAAGACTGGGGATGGAGGGGGGGAAGTAGTGTAGGGGGCAGGCTTGCAGGGTATACCCTTTGGTTGGTTGATGATGCATGGAGGGGATTGTAACCATAGCAATGATATGATAGAATGAATGTAAAACTAATGTTCTCCCATGTAAACTATCACATAACTCACACTAAATCATTAAAAAACAAACAAACAAACAAAAAACATTGCCCAGTCCTGCTCCATCCTCTCAATTATTATGATTGAACCCATTGCTGCTGCAAACCCTAGGGAGCATAATTCTACTCTGACATACATGAGGTCACTGTGAGTTGGGTTAAAATCCACAGCAACTTTTGGTGGAGGAAGCTTAGCTATGGGATTTACTGTGCTGCTAAAGTAAAAAATACCCTTTCTTGTAAGTATTCTAGAATATAATACAGCACCAGTGACAATTTTCTTAGTACTCTCAAGGATAGTGCATAATTAGCACCAATTGGATGAAAGGGGGGAAGAGTTAGTTTATTTCCCACAGTGAACTCCTTAGGCACCAATGCTTAATTCTCTCAAGAAACTGGGATTGAGAAAGATAAGAAAATGAGGAAAAATTGAGGGCTGAGCTTTTCTAATGTAGTAATGTCCAAACTGAAAATAGCCATTAGGGTTTAGATCAGAGTAGAAGTTTTGAACGTGCAGAAATACTGAGATAAAGATCACTTTTAAATTTTTCTTAGATGACAGCTTTGTTTTTGAACATTTCTCTGACTTTATTGATCTATTAGTTGCATTACTATTTGTATTCTAATTGATTCTCACTCATAGCATTGATTCTGACTCAAGGCAACCCCATGTGTGTCTGAGCAGAACTTGGAAGACATTCCAGTGGTTGATTTTTTTTTTTAAAGTCGATCACTAGGCCTGTTTTTCAAAGTGCCTCTGGGTGGACTTGAACTGTCAACCTTTTGCTTAGCAACTGAGCACATTAACTGTTGGCACCACCAAGGACTATAATTAATGTTTCTCAGACCCTGCCTACCTCTTCAACCCTATCCAGAAGGCTACCCAGACATAGGAGTCATCCGTTTCTGAGATTATATCATTTGCTATGTCTCAGGATTCAGACTAGACTGTACTGCCTTGCTCTGCGCCCCAACAGACTTTAAGTCACACTTTATAGTTCTAATTTTTGTCTTTCTCTCATTAGGGATTAGATCTGTTAGTTATTGTGTATTGAAATGAATGAATGCTCTCAGTTATTGATTTGAATCTCTGATGTTTAAGGTCTGCAAATTTGGAAGTTTGACAATTTATTTGTGATATACAGAATTTTGTTATTTTGAGATTTAAAAAACTGATGGACTGATGTTGATGTGGTTTGGTGGATACCTAATTAATTGCTCATCTATTTGGGCTGAAATATCCCACTTGATGGCATCTAACAACAACAATCTAAATCTCATGCCATGTTGTCCACAGATTTTATAAATTTAAAATCAAATATATAAATAACGAATGTATGTTTATATAATTTAAGGTCCCACGATAACTGAACTATTCCATATTGAGAATTATAAACTAAGGACATTTATGTATACAAACTAGAAAATGTATGCTTTTTTTTGAAAATGTGTTCTTTTTGTCTGTTTACTGTATACATTTTCTATGTTGGAATAAAGTGGACAGTCTTTTTGCTTTTAGCCACTATATATATTGACAATGATGTTTACCTTTGGAAGGGAGTTAATTTCATAATCCCCAATTTTCATTCATTCAACAGGTATTTATTTTGTGCAAGGTTACTAGGCTGGTAGAAACCTCTTTTGGTTTTCCCCAGCAAGGACCCATTTGAACTACTAACGTGATGAAGACTGTGCTCTCTTCTGGACTCCTGAGCCTCCCTATAGAGCAGGGGTGGGGAACATTCGGCCCTTGGGGTCGTATGGTCTTGGTGGTGTGCTCTGGAGTGGGTTCTGACTTATAATGACCCTTCATAGAGTTTCTGAGGCTGTAATGTTTACAGGAGCAGAAAACCTCTTCTTTCTCCTGTGGAACAGCTGGTAGTTTCAAACTGCTGACCTTGAGGTTAGCAGCTGAGCTCCTTGGGGCCAGATAAGCATATGAAATGTGGTCTGGTCCTGCCAAGGCAACCGCAGGTGGCACTTGAAATTCAATAAATCTAGGAGCTTTTGTAATAGCAACATGAATTTATATTAAGTGATGTTATAGATACCCAAATGGCCCTTGGCAGAAAAAAAGTTCCTGGTGTGGTGCTGTGGTTTAATGTGCTGGACTGCAAGGTTGCTTTGAACCACAAGGTTGGTGGTTCAAGCTCACCAGCCGCTTCTTGGAAAGCCTATACAAGGTTGTTATGGGTGGGAACTGACTCAATGGCATGTAACAACAAGAACAACATTATTATTCCCCGAACTCAAAAAACATGGAAAAGAAACATGATTTGCATCCCTTAAGGATACCAGAACTGCCATTCAATGTGGTATAAATTGAAGAGTGCAGAATTCTTCGGGAAGGGGTTGGAGAGATGAAAATTCTGCCTCCCGAAGTATATAGACCTAGATGGAGGATATGTTTAGAAACAATAGCTTCATATTTTGACATTTTTCTTTGATAAAATGTATCCCACCAAACCAACTCATTGCTGTCGAGTTGATTCCAACTCAGAGTGATCCTATAGGTGAGAGCTGAACTGCTACATATGGTTTCCAAGGCTGTAAATCTTTTCAGAAGCAGACTGCCACAACATTCTCCTGAGGAGCAGCTGGTGGGTTTGAACCATGGAAGTTCTGGTTATCTACTGTACCACCAGGTGGTAGTGGTGGTATGCCGTGCAGTCAGTTTTTTTGTATTTTTAAAGTTTTTTATTGTGAATTATGTGGATCTACATGTGAGAACATCAGTTTTACATCCATCCTATCATATTTTGTTTCATTGCAATGATTACAGTCCCCTCCATGAATCATCAAATAGCCAAAGGGTACACCCCACAGGTCTGCCCCCTGGTCGTCAGCACACAGCCCCTCTCCCTCCCTGAGTCCAGTGTCTCCAGCCGCTCCATCTCTCCACGTCATTGTCTCTGCCTCCATTTCTGGCATCACTGCTCTTCTCACTTGATGGTCCCAGGGACCTCCGCTCCTGGACTGCAAAATCAATCACTCCCCTCCTTTTGTTCCAAAACATCTACCTTTACATTTCTGACCCTCACAATCAGTCTTTGATGGCAATTATTCACTATTGTACCACAAGAGTCTTATCTCCATCTCCTTTCATTAGCCCCATCCCAACAGATTGGAAACCATTCAGTGGAGATTCTACCTTCCCCCACCCTGTCTGGAACTAGGCTCCCTCTTGAGAGCTTGTAAGCCAGTCACTTCTTGCCTTTGTAGTCTCCTCATTTTGGGCAGCCAATGTCCAAGTTGCCCATCCCTGTCAAACATGTGTACTGAGGGGATAGGAGTGATCCTCCCTGTAAAGATTTGTTCCCTTTTTTGAGCTTCTACATCCATAAGTATAGGTAAAGTTCATCAAATTGTAGTGGGTTACTCTTTTTTTTTCCTCTTCTTTTTACTTCTAGTCGAGTTCTGATCATCCAGCCATTGAAGTCAGGTCATGTGGGTACTATCTGCAAGTGTGGGTATTCCTGTGCATCCCCCCTCACTTCACATCAGCTGGACGCTTCACTCTCGTGGAGTTGGTTTTGATTCACAGTTACCCTGCATAGGGTTTCTGAGGCTGTAAATTTTTACGGGAGCAGAAAGTCTCATTTTTCTCCCACAGAATGTCTGGTAGTTTCGAATTGCTGATCTTAAGGTTAGTAGTCCAACTCATAACCTCTATGCTACCAGTCAAGGACTCCTATACATACAAATATAGGCATGTGTGTATATGTATGGACTCCTGGCATGCTGCTGTAGAATCAGCCCTGGACTGTGAACCACAAAGCATTTCAAACCCTCCACCTGTTCCTTAGAAACCTTATATAGAGTCTCGGTGAGTCAGAACTGACTGGATGGCACTTAACAAAACAAAGTAAAATATGTGTGTGAGTGCTGATGTGGTGCTGTAGGATAAAGCACTGGACTGCAAGGTTGGTTTGAACTGCAAACCCACCAGCTGTTCCTTGGAAACCTTATATAAGGTTGCTATGAGTTGGAACCAACTCAACGACACTTAACAACATATGTGTATAAGGAGTTCTGGTGTGGTGCTGTAGGATAAGCACTGGAATGCTAATCACAAGGTTAGCAATTCAAACCCACCAACAGCTTCTTGGAAACTGTACAGGGTCACTATGAGTTAAAACTTGACTCCATGGCACTTAACAACAATATGTAATAAAGGAATTCTGGTAGCCCAGTGGCTAAGTGCTTGGCTGTTAACTGGAAGGCTGGCTGTTTGAACCCACTTATGGATTCCATAAAAGACTTGACCATCTTTTTCCATAAAGATTATAGCCTAGAGAACCCAGGGGTCAATCCAGTCACATGAGTTGCAATAAACTCAGCAGCTTCCAACAATAACAACATCAGAATGAGCCTTCCTCCAATTCTGATGCTAAATTCTTCTTCATATCATCCATCTTTTCAGATTATTTGTTCACCATTCAGATTGAATAAGTATGGTGAAAGAATATAACCTTGGTGCATACCTTTTCTGATTTTAAGCCATTCAGTATCCTCTTGTTCTGACTGAATGCCTTTTAGCCTATGTATAGGTTCCACATGAGCATAATGAAGTGTTCTGGAATTCACATTCTTTGCACTGTTATCCATAGTTTGTTATGATCTACACAGTTGAATGCCTTTGCATCGTCAATAAAGCACAAGTAAGCGGAACTGCTGGTGTTCTCGGCTTTCAGTCAAGATCTGTCTGATGTTATTCATAGTTCCATGTCCTCTGTGTCTTTGTACTGCTGCAACTGTTTTTTCACTTGCATGTGATACTAATGAAATTGTTCGGTTTCTGTTGAAAGCTTTCAGTTAGTATTCCATCAGTTTCTGGAGCTTTGTTTTTTTTTTTTTTTTTTTTTACCAATGCCTTCAGTGCAGCTTGGACTTATTCATTTACTACCATCAGTTCTTGATCATATGCTTGAACATGGTTGAACATCGGTCTGAGAATTAGTCAGTGAAAACTCTATGGATCATGGCAGTTTGATCCCTTTGTGCAAGGGGTCAACAGGAGTTGGGCCTGACTCAGTAGTTAACAGTGTATATGTCTGCACACACACGTCTATATGTATATAAAACTACATACATGCTTTTTTTCCCCTGTTGTCAGTCCTTGCTTTTCACTTTGACTTTAATGCCTTTAATGCAGGAGATGTATCTTACGTTATCTTGGTCCATTGTATAAAAGAGGGCAGACTCAAACCATGGACCTTGTTGTTTGCAGTCCAGGACTCATTGTATGGAGCCACCATGCTCCTATTAGGGAAGTTAACAGGTTATAATTCAGGGTCAGAAATACTCAGGGCACAATTGTTCCAATCAGGATAACCTCTCCTTGTTGTTGTTGTTAAGTGCCGTCGAGTCGGTTCCGACCCATAGCGACCCTGTACAGGGTTTCCGAGGCTGTAAATCTTTACGGGAGCAGAGCGCCTCATCTTTCTCCCGCGGAGCAGCTGGTAGTTTCGAACTGCTGGCCTTAAGGTTCGCAGCCCGATTTGTAACCACTACGCTACCAGAGCTCCTTAGCCATGCCAAAAGGCAGGCCTCTGTTTGCTCAGCCAATGTTACCAAACTCTTTTAGGGCTGCTGATAAAAGCTTGCAGAACACACCACTCCACCTTAACTCTCAGCCTGAAGGCACTTGGCTATCTCTCTGTGGGTCCACAAACCTAGCTTCCTCAATTAAGTGCTTAGAGGCACTTAAGCCTTCTGCCCAAAGTCACTCAGCTTTACTTGCTCTGTGGGCTGGGAAGTACTGTCTTGTGCTCTGGTTCTTGGTTCTGCCGCTTCCATTCCTTTGCCACTCTTCTGGTATCACAGCTTTTGGTTCCTGGGTCCAACAGGTTCAATGCATAGAGATCTTGGGATCCAAAGGATGTGCTCTACTCTTGGCTCTTCTCTGATGATAGAGAGATTCCCCATGCCTGCTTCTGAGATGGCTCATTTTATACATGTTAGAGTTCCATCCAGGTTTTTGTTTTTTTTTAAGCTTTTATTGTGTATTGAGTGAGTGAAGGTTTACAGGGCAGATCATCAGTTTTACATTCAACAAATCATTACAATGACTACAATCCCTTCCATACACCATCGGCTAACAGTATTTACCTCTATTCCTTATTTTTTTGATGTACACATACCACATTTAAAATATATATTCATTTAAATGTCCAAAGGGCACATTTTGCAAGCCGGCCTCCTGCCATCAGGCACTCTGCCTTTCTCATTCCATGGGTCTATAGCCCTCTGCTACTCTGTCTCTCTATGCCATCACCTCTGCCACCATCTCTGTTGTCACTGCTTTTCTGGTTAGGATCCCTTGATCCTTTCATGCTCTTTCCTCTTGATGGTCCTAGGGTCCTCTGTTCCTGAAATGACAGATTAACTGCTTCCCCATTTTAGTTACACCTCTTCCTCGTTTACAGTTGTGACAATCGCGCCATTAGTTCTGATAACAGCTACTCACAATTGAATCATAAAATCCTATCCTCATTATCACCAGACCCATCTGGACAAGAGGAAAACTATTCATTAAGGTTTCTGTCTATACTCCCCTCATTCTGACACTAAACAACCTCATAAAAGCTTGTAATCCAGCTACTTTATGCCGTTGTAGCCCCCCCCCCCCAATTTTGATAGCTGAAGTCTTGAATTGCTTGTCGCTATCAACCCAGTATAGTGAGGAGGTAAGCTTGATCCTTGATATGAAAAATCCTTCCCTATTCGGTTGGAATTTTGGGTAGCCTCATCCATAAACAAACGTCCAGTTGATGAGGTTTGTTGTTGTTGTTAGGTGCCATCGAGTCGGTACCGACTCATAGCGACCCTATGCACAGCAGAATGAAACACTGCCCGATCCTGGGCCAACCTCACTGTTGTTGCCACACTTGAGCCCATTGATGCTGCCACTTGTCCAGTCCATCTCGTTGGGGGTCTCCCTCTTTTTCTCTGACCCTCCACCTTACCAAACATAATATCCTTCTCCAGAGACTGGTCCCTCCTGACAATATATCCAAAGTATGAGAGACGAAGTTTGTCCATGTTGGCTCCTAAGGAGCACTCTGACTGCATAATTGATGAGGTAGGGTGTAGCAATTTATGCTTGCTCCCTGTACCAGACTTCTTTATCTTCCTCTGGTTGAATTCTGGTCAGCAAGCTATCCAAGGTAGGTCAGATGGGTTCTAATTGGAAAGTTTTGGAGTTCTCCCACACCTCTCTCCTCTTCAGACCTGGCTGCTTCACTCTTAATTCTAGCCCCCAGTGGCTAGGTCATTGTCCTTGGGCTCCAGAGTTCACACGTCTCTCTGAACTTCAAACCAGCCGTCCTATCCTCTTCTCTCTCTCATCTGAAGGTCACCGGTCATCTGTGGAATATGGCCAATCTCAGTCCATGTCTTCTTTGCTGTGTTTTCCCCGCTTTCACTCACAAATTGACCAGGACAGTCGTCAATGAGCAGAGTTCCAGGTTTTTGTAATTATAGTTAACCCTGCTAACCACTCACAACTAAATCATATAATCTTGTCAGCATCTTCTTCCACCTCTTACCCAGACCCATCAGGGTAAAAATTGTGTTTTGTGGAAATTTCCAAATATTATGACTAGTTATTGTTGTCAAGTGCTGACAAGTTGGTTCCGACTCATAGCGACCATATGGAGGGTTTCCTAAGAGCGGCGGGTGGATTTGAACCGCCCACCTTGTGGTTAGCAATCTGGTGTTTATCCTACAGCACTACATCAGGACAATTTATCTACAATGCACTTAAATTGGAAATGGTAAAACGGGAAATCCTTGTAATAAAGTATTATGAAAACATTTTCTGAATTTATGTGGAAAGAGAAATTAGTAGCATCTAATTTGGCTTTCTGCTCCCGTAGAGATTTACAGCCTCGGAAGCCCTATATAGGGTCGCCATGAGTCGGAACCAACTCCATAGCACATAACAACAACAACAACAACAACAACAATTCAGTGTTTCTGTCCTGTCCTCTAAAATTTAAATTAATTTTCTAAAAATAAGATGATACACTTTAAAAAAGTAAATAGCAGTATGGAATTTAATTAAAAAAAAAAGTCTCGTACACGCTTTTCTCCACCCATAATTCTCTTCTTTACAAAAACAGTTTTCAATATTTTATGTCTTTCTTGTTCTTCTCTTCAATAATTCTAAAAAAATTTACTTTTACTTCTTTTTCTTGCCTTTATAATTTTAGACTGTTAATTTGCTCTAATGGCAGGTGAAGATGTAGCTTTATTTTGCTTTCCCCCATTGTTCCCTCTCCCCTACCATTCCAGTATGATCATAGTATGTTTTTGAACCCACCACTTATCTCTCAGTTTGTCGTACTGTGGTGGCTTGTGTGTTGCTGTGATGCTGGAAGCTATGGTACCAGTATTTTAAATACCAGCAGGGCACGGCCATGCTGGACAGGTTTCAGCTGAGCTTCCAGACCAAGAACGATTAGGAAGAAGGAGAGCAGACTACTTCTGAATGTTTAGCCACTGACCACTTTATGAATAGCAGTGGAACACTGTCAGATCGCACCAGAATGTTGAGTATTGCAACATGATGAAGAGCACCAGAATATTGTCAGATGTAGTGTCGGAAGATGAGCCCCTCAGGCACTCAGAATACTACTGGGGAAGAGCTGCTTCCTCAGAGTAGAGTTGCTGATGATGCAAAAGGAGTAAAGCCTTTGGGACTTTCATTTGCGGATGGAGCACAACTCAAAATGAGTAGAAACAACTGTAAATAACCATTAATAATCAGAAATGGAATGCATGAAGCATGAATCCAGGAAAATTAGAAGTTGTCAAAAATAGAATGCATAAAGATTGATATACTGGGCATTAGTGAGCTGAAATGTACTGGTATTGACCATTTTGAATCTGACAACATGGTTTACTATGTCAGGAATGATGAATTAAAAAGAAATGTGTCACATTCATCATAAAGAATGTTTCAAGATTTATCTTGACATGTAATGCTGTCTGTGATAGGATAATATACATAGGAAGGAGCTCTGGTAGCATAGTGGTTATGAGTTGGGCTGCTAACCTCAGGGTCAGCAGTTCAAAACTATCAGCCGTTCCACGGGAAAAAGATGAGGCTTTCTGCTCCTGTAACGATTTCCAGCCTCGGAAACCCTGTACAGGATCACTATGAGTCAGAACTTACTCGGTGGCACACAATCACCACAATAGCTAATCCATACTCTTCTGAGTTCCCCCATTTGTACACATGCTTCCAACCTGTAGTTTTGAAAGCACGAATACGCTAAGCAGAAGGGAATTGTGGGGCTAAGCCAAGTTTCCAAAGATAACAAATATCCAGAGATACCAAAGCTGCCATGAGTCAGAGAGGGAATTTTCCAACTGTTTAAATAGCATCATTAAACAGGCTTAATGTGGTTTCTAAGGAGCTCTGGTAGCGTAGTGGTTACAAATCGGGCTGCAAACTGCAAGGTCAGCAGTTCGAAACTACCAGCTGTTCCGCGGGAGAAAGATGAGGCTTTCTGGTCCTGTAAAGATTTCCAGCCTCCGAAACCCTGTACAGGGTCGCAATGAGTCGGAACTGACTTCACGGCACATAACAACAACAATATGGTTTTTAGGGGAGAGTCAATTGTCCTTGTTTAGCTCCTACCTGCTATCACAGAGGAGGAGACATTGGGATGTTGCTGTAAATGGAAGGGTTGTTTAAAGTGATTCTGACTCTTTTTTTTATTTTTTTCCCTCTGTGCAGTCCATTGACGACTTGAACAAATGGGCCCTATTTCTTGTGTCTCCTTGTATACTTGAAGCAGAACACATAGCATTTGTGACAGAAAGCATTTGGGTACAAAGTGAGAGTTTCCAGAGACCATACTCTTCTTCAGAGACGGTGAGTCATGTGGTTTTACTTGTGTCCCACAGGAAAATACACATTTTAATAAAAATCAAGTTTGCTATTGCTGAGTGCTCTTTCCCAGTGCCTGACGCTCCCCTCCTGCTTTTTAGGATATTTTGGGTTAGATAAAGCAGATTAGTAAAATTCCTTTTAGTTTTTCTGTACAGCCGCTGGAAATTTTACAGTTAGGTGGCTCACATAATTGAAAACTAACTGGCTCAGGTTTGTGGCTCACACATTTTTAATGGGCAGCACTGCTTGATGCTCTGGCTGAGTTCATCTCTTCTGCTCCTACAACTTCTTGCTTTAAAAATACTCCTGAGTTATCATAAATCAGCAGATTTATATTACAGCCTACTTTCTAAACAGCTCCACTTGAGACCTGAAGATACTTCAAGCTCAGTGACACGTCCGAACGGATCTGTCATATTCCTTTGCTTTAAAAAAAGGGAAGAAAATCCCATAGTATTAACACCCCAACCTGGTCTTCATCTTGTCGTTCATAATCTAGTTGTTTCAGTTAGGGTCCATCAGGGGAACAGACCCAGTAGGAGATAGGTAGGTAAGACATAGGTAGGTAGGTAGGTAGGAAGAAAGGAAGGAGATAGGTATGTAGGTAGAAGATAGGTAGGTAGATAGGAGATAGGTAGGTAAATACATAGGTAGGTAGGTAGGAGATTGATAGGTAGGTAGGTGTTGTTGCTGTGAAGTTGTCTCTGACTCATGGGGACCTCATGTACAATAGAACCAAACGTTATCTGGTCCTGTGTTGTTTTCACGTTGGTTTGCTTAAGTCCATTGTTGCAACAGCTGTGTATTCTGAGTGCGTCCAATCTAGGGGGCTCTTTTTTGATCACTATATCTGACAATGGTGTGATGCTGCAGGATCAATATTGGACTACTAACCAGAAGACTGGCAGTTCAAATCCACCTGCTGCTTCTCAGAAATCCTATAAAGGGTTGCTCTAAGTTGGAGCTTACTCCAAGGCACTTAACAACAACAAAAAATATCTGACAATCCAGTTGACCCCTGAACAGTGTGGGGGTTAGGGGAGTCAACCCCTGCTTAGTAAAATGTTATTGTT
>NW_006408567.1:16553083-16567118 GCF_000296735.1 Chrysochloris asiatica | reverse complement strand
TTCAATGCACTTTGGACTTCCTCCCTGAGTATCATTGGCTCTTGTTCATATGGTACCTCTTGAAATGGTTGAACATTAACCATTTCCTTTTGATACAATGATTCTGTGTATTCCTTCCATCTTCTCTTGATGCGTATCTGCATCATTCAATAATATCTACCTATAATTTACAGTTGACCTTTGGACTGTACATGTTTGAACTGTGAGGGTGTGGGCCCACTTATTTGCAGATTTTTTTCTTGTCTCAGACGAACTGCTTACACAGAGATGATTAGTGCCACACTGAATTTTAAGCAGATACAACATGTAGGAGCCTTGGTCTGGTGCTGTGAGTTCAAAATGCTGGACTGCAAACTCGATTCGAATTGCAAAGTTGGTGGTTCAAGCTTACCAGTTGCTCCTCAGAAACTCTATATAAGGTTGCTATGGGTCAGAAGTGACTAGATGGTACTTAACAACAACACCACAACATGTGAGCTTATCATCACAGCAACAGGAAAAAAAATCCGCATATAAGTGGGCCCGTGCAGTTCAAACCTGTTTTCAAGGGCCAACTGTATTCCATCGTGATCCATAGGTTTTTTCATTGACTGATTTCCATAAGTAACTCACTAGGCCTTTCTGCTTGCTGTCTGCTGAATGTTGTCCACCAGGGTGACCCTGTTGGTACTTGATACGGTGGTGTCATAGCTTCCAGCATCATAGCAACACACAGCTACCACAATATGACACAGTGACAGGCAAGTTGTGGCTATTCTTTTTTTCAAGACCATTTTGAAGTTTCACCTGGTCAGTTTATAATTTCAGCTCTTGTTTGCTATGCAGTTGTGGTAACCATTTATATTGTGACTTGGTTTTCCAATACTCTTCTCTTAAAAGTACCCTAGGGCATGTAATCTCTTTCCATAATAAGAGAACAAAAATGAGTTTTGTAACAGTCCTTTATCCCATCTGCTCCCAAATAGACAGCAAGGATAACTGAAAGTCAAAAATAACCTCCTCCTTTCAGTGTCATAGTTTAAACTTCTTCACTTCTTTATAGGCTTTGTGTGTTCAGTCCTCCTTCCTCTAATTCAGTACTAGAATTTGTAAACACCTGACATATCATGGACGGGGCAATGGTGGCCCAGTGATGGAATTCACCTTCTATGCAGGACTCAGTTTTGGGTTCTGGTCGGTACACCTCATGTGCAGTTACTACCAGCTGTCAGTGGAGGTTTGTGTATTGCTATAATGCTAGACAAGTTTTAGTGGCGCTTCCAGACTAAAACAGACTCGGAAGAAAGGTCTGGTAATCTTCTGAAAATCACACCGATCAAGTGTTGCGTGGTCAGATCAATAGTGTGAGACCAGAGCAGCATTTCTTTCCATTGTGAAGGGGTGCCAGGATTTGGGATTTACTCTGAAGCAGTGAAAAATGACAGCCACATATAACTAAATGGATTTGGAAGAGGAGAAACAGAAACAGAAAAATTATCAAAGCTGATGATTTGGATAAAAGGGAGTCCTGGTGTGGCGCTGTAGGTTGGTTTGAACCACAAGGTTGGCAGTTCTAAGTCACCAGTCATTCCCCCAAAATTTTATGCTGGGTTACTATGAATCTGGGGACAGCACTTAACAACAACAATAACAAAAAGGATTATGCCTGGTTGCCTTTTCAGTCTTGGGCTTTCTCTTGGCACGTGAGTTTGAGTGGAGCAGATACGGCATTTGCTATAATAAATTGTAACACCAAGTCAAGCGCTTTGGTTATTGAACAGATTCCTGCATGCTGTTTATCACAGGAAATCCCTTTGTTTAGGACAAACCAGAGGTTGTTAGCTTTGATCTATAGCAGTGAGCCTTTGACTTAACTTCCTTTATTTCTCTTCCCTTTTGTTTCTGAGTTGAAGCTCTGATCTGAAGTGTCCTTTTTTGCTTTCATCCACTGGAAGGCACACAACCTTGGAAGAGGTATCTGTATCTGGGGGTCTTGCTTTGATCAGAGTACACAGTATTGTTTGGAACCATTTGCAGGGTCTGTGGCTGCTGACCCACGTTCCTAGAACAAGGAAATGCACTTAGATGGAGAGGCAGTGAAGAAACTTGATCAGGGAGCTATGCATATCACCTTCTTTGCCTCTTCCTGCCCTTCCTCTTCCTTTGTTTATCTCTGAGGCTGCCCTCCTGAAGAGCTGTGGGAGAATTTAATTATTGGCTCCTTTTACACCAACTACCCACTTTTAAGCAAAGCTCCCATTTCAATGCGCATAGGTTATGAAATTGGTGTTTTGATAGCGGAATTTTGGACTGGATCTCCACTGAGGCCCAGTGAGCTCCCAACGACCCTTTCTCCTGCTCCTCCTTTGGGTGCCAACTAAGAACTGAAGCTCTGAGAACAACAATGCTTTTAGGCTCATACAGGCTTTTGAACAGGTCTTCTTCATTTTTCCCCCATCACTGTCATCTGAAAATTCAGCCTTTCCCATGGCCTTAGCTAATATTCTCATCTTCCTGAGCAGACATCCTTTCCTCTGTTCCCAAAGCTGCAAACAAGTGAATATTAGAAATCCTCTCATTGTGGATCAAAGGTGCCCTATTTGAGATGTAGAATTCCAGTAAAACGTTGACCAGACTTGACCTTCCAAGAAGGTTTGGCTCACTCTTGCTGGATCTGGTATGGTAGGTGGTGTGCTGTGGAATCGGTTCTGACTCATAGCAACCTGTATAAGGTTTCTAAGGCTGTAAATGTTTATGGGAGCAGAAAGCCT
Source organism: Chrysochloris asiatica (assembly GCF_000296735.1). Classification (NCBI taxonomy): domain Eukaryota; kingdom Metazoa; phylum Chordata; class Mammalia; order Afrosoricida; family Chrysochloridae; genus Chrysochloris; species Chrysochloris asiatica. The sequence goes on along the minus strand of NW_006408567.1, from coordinate 16,564,368 downwards.
CATCTTTCTCTTGTAGTTGTTGTTAAGTGCCTTTGAATCGGCTCTGACCCATAGCGACCCTGAACAGCGTTTCCGAGGCTGTAAATCTTTATGGGAGCAGAAAGCCTCATCTTTCTTCCCAGGAGCAGCTGGTAGTTTTGAACTGCTGACCTTGAAGTTTGCAGCCCGATTCATAACCACTATGCTACCAGAGCTCTTTTATCTTGTGGAGTGCCTGGTAAATTCAAACTACTGACCTTGCAATTAGCAGCCCAACTCATAACCTACTACACTAAGTAGGCGATTGATTAATGGAAGGAAGGTAACAAGTAGAACACAGAAAATTCGGAGCTTTTCTCTCTTCCTCCAACTATTCCAAACCAGCTAGTGAGTTCCAACCTTTTGGCCAAAGAAGCCTGCATTTATTATTTATTCTAAGACAGCGGTTCTCACCTTTTTTTTTTTAGCTATCAAACCCTCCACCAAGTAGAAAAATTAAATTTAAATTCTCTCTAGTGAAAGAAATGCCATACTAAGAAATAAGATTTTGTCAGTTGAACTTTTGAGTGCCACATACCATTGTGATAGCTAAGATTTTCTTCATCCCTCCAAGAAGCAATACTTGCCCCCTTGGGGGTGATTTGGAGCTAATAGTTAATGCTCTCTGAATGCTTTCAGCTGCTAACTGAAAGGCTAGAGGATCAAGCCCACCCTGAGGTGTTTCAAAAGAAAGACCTGGAGATCTGGTTCTGAAAACCAGCTATTAAAAACACTCTGGAGGAGTTTCCATATGCAGAAAAATGAAACAGGAATCTGCAAACAAATTCAAGTGGATTAAGGACCTAAATGTTCAATCTATAAAACCATTAAATTCTTAGGGAAAAAATACAGGGGACTGTTGTTGGGCCCAGCTTTCAACACTGCATTATCTAATATAATAGTAAAAGCACAAGGAGCAAAAGACAAAATAAATGGAGCCTCATGAAAGTTAAAAAGACTACATAAAACAAGTAAAAAGACAAGCTGCCAACTGGGAGAGTATCTTTGAAAATGATATCTCTGATATAAAACTGTACGTAAATCTATTAGCCAGGAGCCCTGGTGTGGTGCTGCGGGTTAATGCACTGGACTGCATTGTTGGTTTGAACCACAAGGTCGGCGGTTCAAGCTCATGAACCGCTCCTTGGAAATCCTATACAGGGTCACTATGAGTCGGAACCGACTCAAAGGCACTTAACAACAATCTAATAACCAATACATATATAAAACTTTGACAGTTTAACAGTAAAAGGACAAACAACCAAAATATAAAGCGGGGAAAGGACTTGAATAGACATTTAGTGAAAGAAGACACTCAAATGGTCACCAAGCATATGAAAAGATACTTTAGCATCATTAGCCTTCAGAAAGATGCAGATGAAAACCACAATGATATGCCGCCATTTCACTCCCATTAAAATGGCTAAGGTCAGAAAACCCCCCAGAAAATAATAAGTGTCTTTAAGTGTTGTGTTCTGTTGTACATAGGGTTGCTTTAAGTCTGAACCAACTGGATGCCACCTAACAACAACATTATTATTATAGGTTTTTCCATTATTTGAAAGGAGAGCATTCCAATGAAACATTTCATATTTCTAAATAGTGTAAAGCGAAGAAGCAATTACTCTTACATGGGGACCATTTTTTTTAGCATTTCTAGACCCCCAAAATCTTGAAACAAATCATACCAAGCAACACAAAGAACTGTAAATAACACTACCTTATAGTGTCCTGGTGTGGTGCTGTGAGTTAATGCACCAGACTGCAAAGCCATTTGAACTGCAAGGTTGGCAATTCAAGCTCCTCAGCTGCTCCTTGGAAACCCTGTACAGGGTTGCTATTGTTCGAAATCAACTCGACAGCACTTAACAACAACAACAACAACAACAACAACATAGTGTTCACAGAACAGTCCAAAGCTGTGGCATTTGGATGCTGAGATGTTGAGTGCCGTTTCTGGGGGAAGGAGTTTGACTACACCACTCTTCCCCCCACCCCCCAAATGAACAGTGCATTTTTAACAAATCCTTGCAAAACAAGCATTGGAATGCTAGTTTCACATTTTGCTTTTTTTTTTTTTTTTGTAAAAGTGAAAGTCCTCTTCAGATTTCTTTCGGATAGCAAAAACAGGTACTAATGTACATCTTTTGTAAAAAGTGGAGTGGCATAAAACAAACTTTGGAAAAGCAGGGGATACCTAAATTCCTGTTTTCAGAATGAGAAAGCTGAGATTTGAGAGGTTCAGAGAGTTGCCTCAGGACAGACGGACTCAGGTCCTCAGACTCCAGTGCCAGGCTTTTAACCTCCAATGGGCTCCCTCTCTCCCCTGGAAAATCTTCAGAGCAATTGCAGATAACTGATGTCGGAGCTTCAAATTTCTTTTAAAGCTAGAAGGCACAAGGACTTTTGTTTGCTCTCATAATCCTGCCCTCTTGTGGTGGAAATGTGAATTTACTGGGCCAAGGCTAAGCCAGGAAGGAGGAAGGCAGCAAGGACTTAGTGAATCTTTGACTTGAAAGGTGTTTTCACATTTTAGGGAGCCTAATAGTCTTTTCTGGTGTGGCGCTGTAGGTTAATGCGCCAGACTGCAAAGCAGTTTGAACTGCAAGGTCAGCAGTTCAAGCTCACCAGCTGCTCCTTGGAAACCCTATACAGGGTCGCTATGGGTCAGCAACAACGAGAGTCATTGAGGAAATGCATTTACAAATTTTGATGCCTGGGCTCCAATGCCACTGAATCTGATTTATTCAATCGGGAGGAGGGCTCTGAAGTTTTATTGTGCTCTTGGGTGGTCCTGGGGAAGGTGGTTTTGGGCTACACTTTGAGAAAAGCTGGGCTTACGAGTTGCTAATGTGTAGCGCTGTGGATTAATGCGTGAGACTGCAAAGTCGGTTTGAACCACAAGATCAGAGGTTCAAGCTCACTAACCATTCCTTGGAAACCCTGTACAGGTTGCTCTGAGTTGGAACCATCTCCATGGCAACTTAACAACAAGCTGCTAATGTAGCCTTGTTGTTCTTGCCTTATTTTCCATTATAAATGGGCATTCTGTTTTTCAGACTCTGGGAATGAGTCTTCCTTCATTGTGTACTTTTGTGAAGTATTTGAGACTTTAAGAGGGCTATGTTTAGTGCTTTGTAGGCACTGTTGTCCCTGGCTACTTGTTGCAAATGGTGAACACATATGCTGCTAACCAAAAGGTGAGAGGTTCGAGTCTACCCAGGGGCAACTCAGAAGCAAGGCCTAATGATCTTGTGAAAAGTCAGCCATTGAAATCCCTGTGGAGTACAGTTGTAGTCTGACACATATGGGGCACCATGAGTCAGAATTTGATGGCAACAGCTTGAGCACTGTTGTCAGGTGGAAATGTGAATGTTTGTGCCTAAGCAACTCTGATGTTAATCAAGTGTGATGTCTAGCAACTTGTTTATTTGGATGTAAATGGTGGCAATCTGAAGGGAAAAATAAAACATCTGCTTATTTTAGAGATGAAAAAATATCAACTTCTCTTTTTCTTTCTTCTCCCTCACCTTTTTTTTTCTCAGATTGTGCAGTGGTCTGACTGTTGCTTGCTGTTAGCTTGCAGACCTGGAGATCCTTATCAATTAATTGCTGAAGCAACTGTGGATGACTTCAGCAAGCTGGGGGTAGCGTTCATGGAAGATAGACTTCATATGGACAATGGACTGGTACCCCAAAAGATAGTCTGTAAGTAACTCTAGAAAACAGCTTCATCATAGTATGTCATTATAGTTTGTTAGCTTAAGAATTTCTAAGTCCTCCTTTGCTTATGGCTTAAGGGTAATGCTTACTTTCATTTTGATTTCATCAACAGATTTGATTTCACCACAATGGTGTAACATTCATACATGTACCCTATTTTTGTTGTTGTTACTTTAGATAGGTAGTGTGTTTCTAGAACTTCATTCACTTCTAGGTTTTAAATTTCTTGGTGTACAGTTCTTTTTAGTATTCTGTTATTATCCTTTTTGTTGCAGTTGGTTCTGTTGTGATATCATCAGTTTCATTTCTTATTCATGATATTTGCAATTTCTCCTTCTGTCCCTTTGTCAGATTTGTCAGTGGTTTGTTAATTTTGTGAATCTTTTCAAAGAATCAACTTCTACTCTAGTTGATTTTTTTTTCTGTTTCGGTTATTTTTGCTCTAATCTTTATTATTTATCTGCTCTAATCTTTATTATTTATTTTCTTCTGGTGAGTGTAAACTTATTTTGCTGCTATTTTCTAACTGTTGGAGATGTTGGATTAAGGTGTTGATATTAGTTCTTTTTCTTTTTTGATGTGTGCATTTATTGCTATAAATTGTCCTCTGAGCACTGCTTTTGCTGTGTCCAAAAGGTTTTGGTATGTTGTGTTTTCATTCTCATTTGATTTAAGGAATTCTTTAATTTGTTATTTCTTCTATTACCCAATAGAGTTCTGGTGTGGTTCTTTAGGATAAACAGTGAACTGCTAACCACAAGGTCGGCAGTTCAGACCTACTAGCCACTCCTTGGAAACCCTATACAGGGTTGCTATGAGTGTGAACTGACTCAAGTGTGCTTAATAACAACAACAATTGTATAGGAGATTAAAGAGAAATTAAAAGAACAACAAAACAATCCAAATCAGTTGCAGGTGCTGTTGAGTTGATTCCAATTCACGGTGACCCCGTGTGTGTCAGAGTGCTTCATAGGGGTTTTGCTGGCAGTGTTTTGGAAGTAGATCACCAAGACTTTCTTCCAAGATACCCCTGGGTGGGTTCAAGCTGCCAACCTTTCAGTTAGTAGTCAAGTGCCTAACCATTTGTACCACCCAAGGACTACTGAAAAAGCCCAGGGGGTAATTAACACCCAAGATACTGAATGTAAGTAATTGGGCAAAATCACTTCTCTGAATCTTACTTTCTTCACCAGTTGTAGGGACAATGGAAGGAAGAGCTGTAAGTTCTTCATTTTGTAGAAGAAAGAAGTTGTGGAAACTTGGAATCTCACTTGGGTCATTATGATCACCCTCCTAGCATGTGGGTGCAATGAGTGTAATTGTAAAGGATGCTGCTGCAGAGCTAGGGGAAGAGTGAGTGTAGGAGCCGGGTGGGTGAGCTGTCCTGGTGTATGTGTCAGAGTGTACCCAAGGAGCGTCATGAAGTTCTTGAACTGGGACACATGACAGACAACAAGTGTTGATGGACTGCCTTTCCTGTTTTTGCTTTAGCAGTACACTTGCAGGACTCCACTCTGAAAGAACTTAAGGACCAGGCCCCAACCACGCAAGCCCCGGTCATTCAGTCGGACCCCGACTCTTCTGTGGAGATTAAGCCTGAGTGGGACACTATGGCACAGGTTGACAAAGATGACCCGGAGGTTCATGGTGAAGAACCCGAACAGGGGCGAGACAGTGCCTCGGGGAGACAGCCTTCTGGGGAAAGTGACAGAGGGGCAGGCTCCGTTGAGCATTGTCATCTCCATCTGTCTAGCTGCCACGAGTGTTTGGAACTGGAGAATAGCACCATTGAGTCGATCAAGTGTGCATCTGCAGAGAACATTCCAGAGCTTCCCTATGATTGCAGCGGCAGCTTGGAGAGTGTTGCTGATGAGCCTTGTGCTGAGAGAGAAGGGAGGAGAGTCCACATCACTGGCAAGGTACCCAACATCCTAGTCTACGTGGGCCCTGATTCTAAGGAAACCCTCGCCAGATGCCAGCAGGTTCTGGCAGTTCTGGCTGACTGTGTGGACACAGACCAGTACACGGTCTACCATTTGCTGGAGGAGAGTGCTCTCAGAGACCCGTGGCCAGACAACTGCTTGCTGCTGGTGGTTGCCACCAAGGAGCCCATCCCTGAAGTTCTGTTCCAGAAGATCATGGTCTATCTTTCTCAGGGAGGGAAGGTGCTGGGTTTGTCTTCGTCCTTCACGTTTGGTGGCTTCCAGGTAACAAGCAAGGGGGCACTGCAGAAGGCAGTCCAGAACTTGGTTTTCTCCAGGGCTGACCAAAGTGAAGTGAAGCTCAGTGTCCTAAGCAGTGGCTGCATTTACGAGGAGGGCCCTGGGGAGCGGCTCAGCCTGGGCAAGCTCCAGGGTCATCTGGACAACGAGGACAAGGACAGGATGATCGTGCAAGTGCCTTTTGGGACACATGGAGGAGAGGCTGTTCTTTGCCAGGTACTTAGACTAGTGGTGATTTAATGATCTTTGAGGTAAAATTCATCAGGATGTTAGACTCTTTAAGGCATCTTTGAGTATTTGACAGTTCCCAGAGTCTACGTGGAGTACTGGTGTGGTACTGTAGGATAAGCACTGGACTGCTAACTGCAATGTTGGCAGTTCAAACCCACCAGCTGATTCTTAGAAACCCTATATAGGGGTCACTATGAGTCAGAATCAACTTGAAGGCACACAACAACAACAACACTCACCAAAGTAGGATATAGAGCCTTGTCTTTGTGGGCTATGTTGTGCCAGTTGACCATCGTGTCCCCTGAGACTGTGGTCCTGAGCTCCCAGGCCTCTTCAGATGTTTCATAATTTCTCATCGTTTTGTCCGTTGTATACTCCCCCACATTCGTAGTGGTGTTTGCAGGAAAGGTAAATACTCATGTGCCAATATCCTCTTTCACACTCTTGTATATCTGTGGGACATATGAATGTATATACACACACACACACACACAAACACATATGTACATTCATATACACATACACACGGTCTGCTCTTCTTCCCTGAATCAGTCAGCATATGTGTCTCTGTTCATGTATCTACACACAGAACACTGTTGTTCCAAGGTTATCTCTCTCTCTCTCTCTCTCTATCTATCTATCTACTTCTATCCCCTTTAACCCTTGTGTACCATCCCTCCCCATGTCTTCATCTGTCTTCTGCCAAACTCCCTCTTGTATATTACCCTTCCCTTTTTTGTTTATTGCTTTCCTGTCACTCAAATTAACATGTCTCTACCCTATAATATGGAGTCCTGATGTGGTGCTGTGGGTTAATGCACTGGATTGCAAAGTTGGTTTGAACTGCACCGGCACCTGTTCAGGCTCACCAGCCACTCCTCAGAAACTGTGTACAGGGTCACTGTGGGTCGGAACTGACTCGATGACACTTAACAACAACAACACCACCCTATAACCAGTGCAGTTCATTATATTTTTTTAGATAACCAAGGATTAGGCATAAACATTATTTTTGTTTTGAACTTTATTAGTAATAATCTTTTTGAAATATAATCGTCTACTTTCTTGCCTCAAAGTCCAGCCTGGTAAACATAATCAAGCCTTATTTAATGTAGGAAGTTGAACTTTTCAGTGTCATGATTCTAAATATCAGGGATCATTGCTGTGAAATGTCAGCATTGGTTTCCGGGAATGAACTGAATGCTCTCTTGTTGCTGAGACTTTTATCGCACTAGTGTTCCTATCTTCAAATCCCCAGTTCCTTTGTTAGGATTTGTCATTCCTAATGTGTGCTACAAACCATTAAGCTTGACTGCTGACTGAAAGGTTGGAGGCTCGAGTCCACCCAGAGGCTATTTGGAAGAAGCAGCCACTGAATACTGAGCTCTCCTCAGACACATATGGTGTTTCCTTGAGTCAGAACTGACTGGATAGTAACTTTGTTTTTTTTTAAATCTAAGAGCTGAGACAATTTTCAGTTGAGAGAATATTGAATTTACTTGGATTTATGGTGCATGAGTACATGGTGGTAGTGGTGGAAACATGCCGTGGAGTCAATTTCAACTCATAGCCACCCTGCATAGGGTTTCCGAAGCTGTTAATCTTTACGGGAGCAGAAAGCCTCATTTTTCTCCCACAGAATGGCTGGTGGTTTGACCTGCTGACCTTGAGATTAGCAGCCTGATTTGTAATCACAACGATAGGTAAGAAAAAATGGAAAGGGAGAAAATGAGAGGAAAATGATGCTTCCCTTTTCATTCTAATGAGTTATTTTGGTTCTTCTATTGGTTTTGCCACCCCGACATCCCTTCTTTTTCCTTTTAGCTTTTTGTTTGTACCTTTAAATGAGCAGCCGTATCAAGACAGACCATTTCAAAATTCATGATTGTTTATTGTAAATCTTTTAATGCCTAGAGGGCAGAAGTTTTTGTTAAGAGTTAGACAAACACTTGCCCTTAAGAATTTGATGATTTAATTAGGAAAAGTAAGTACGCATCAGTAGATATATAGGCATAGAATATCAGGGGGCTTCAACAACTTCATGGAAAGATGGAATAAAAAAGGTAATGGATTTTTCCACACACTTCTTGAAGCCCCCTCATAGTTCTCAAGAACATATCAGCTATCAAGATGGTACAGAACCAGGCATTTCATTAGACATAATGACACCATGAGTCAGAACCAACTGGAAGCTCTGAAGGCAAAACCAGTGCCCAAGATGAGGATAACAGATTTTGTTCTCTTATAAGACTCTTTTCATCGAGCTAGTGAAATACTTGCATTTTGTTTTTATTTTGTTTACGGTATCTCCGATCCTCCTAGAAGCTAAGTCTCTTGGGCTTTCTGATCAACCAATCTTCAAAGAGATACAGATGTGTTTCTTTGATATTCTAAAGCCCACTCATTTGTCCGTAAGATAATATGTAACACATTTGGAAATCAAGAAATTTGGACATTAGGACAGAAGTACATGTACAACTCAGGAAAGTTTCCCATAGGGCTGCAAACCATGTGGGTTAGGTTTTAGAAGCCTTGTCTTTTCCTCTGCTGTTAGGGTAACTGTGCATTCTCAGAAAATATGCTAAAAAACCGACTTCTTTGAGTCATTTTTCTGTTTTCAATAGCACATTTTACCACCCCACCATGCAGACTTGTACTAGAAAATTGATTCGGCACTGTTGCAGTCCATTTCTCTAAGTTACATAGCAAACCTGCTTGTTGCACCATTTAAATCGACCCCTTTACTACTATAAAATTTGATACCACAGTGTGTTACCCCAGGAAAAAAGGGCAATATGATGCAGCTTCAAAAATCAGATTCAGGGGATTAGAATGTCAGTTTTGATTTTAAATGACCTCCCGTCTCTGTGTGACTGGTTCACTGTTTTCTCTTCAGGCCTGTGTCACTCCCATACCACGCAGAGATCAACCAATAAATATGGTCACAGGCTGGTTAGTTTCCTCTTTCCCTGTTCAATTTCATAGTCTTCATCTTTGTAATAAATCTAGCAATGATGTAACCCAGTAAGAGGAGGTGGAGAACTTCAAGGGCAAAACACAGCTGTATAGTAGGTGGTGGGGTAGCCGGCAAGGGAGTTCGTATTTCATGTCCTTGCCATTGGTAGTAATAAAGAGAAAGAGGAAATGTTGGTATACTTGCTGAGCTGGTCAAGTCTTCAGGGAAACATTTAAGGCGGTAGATGAATGCTGATATGTGAATATCAAGTGAACAAGGGGTTTGGCATGAACGCGTCCAAATGAAGTCTCTAAAATGTATTTAGACATGTTTTTTTTAGCAGCAATGGTTCTCAACCTTTCTCTGTTGACATTTTGGTTGGATTAGCCTCTGTTGTGGCAGGCTGAGCTGTCTTGGTCATGTCAGGAGGTGCCAGTAGTGTCCTCTCCCATTTGTGACAACCAAAAAGATCTTCAGACAGTGCCAGGCATCTCCTGGGTAAGCAAAGTTGCCCCCAGTTGAGAACCACTGTTCCATAGCATTCTTTGATAACTAGGGTATTGGTCCAGTTAAAGAATCTTATTTTTTGAAGAAGTTACATTCTAATTTATGGTCATAGCATTACAACTAGAGGATGAGATGTTTGTCAGATACCCTGGAGAACTGGGAGCACAAATCCACCATGTACACACTGTGAGCAGTTCTGTCCCGGTTAATTGACAGTGCCTCCCTAGAGGTGGCCTCTTGTTTTCCCCATTGTTGTTGTTGTTGTCAGGCGCCAACACGGAGTTGGTTCCATCTCGTAGAGGCTCTATAGGCAACAGAATGGTCCTGTACCATCCTCACAGTTGTTGTTATGTTTGAGCCCATTGTTGCTGCCACTGTGTTGGTTCATCTGGTTGAAGGGTCTTCCTCTTTCTCGCTGACCTTCCACATTTCCAAGCATAATGTCCTTCTCCAGGGACCATTCCCTCCTGAGAACATGTCAAAGTGGGTAAGACGTAGTCATGTCATTCTGGCTTCTAAGGAGCGTTCTGGCTACACTTGTTCTATTGTTGTTGTTGTTAAATTGTGTAGTGTTTTTTGTCAGAAGCAGATAACCAGACCTTTCTTTTCAGGTACATCTGGGTGGACTTGAACCTCTAGACATTCAGTTAGTAGCATGTTAACTGTTTGTGCCACCTAGGGACCCTGAGCTGAATACAGGAAGATCTCAGTGTGAAGTTCTAAATGAGAAAACTCAAATCAGATGAAGGAGGGTGGTGGGACTGTAGGATATGGACATTTAAAGAGTTTTGCACCTCCTCCCCTCTCCTTGACACACTTAGCCATGGATGAAGCAGCTAGCGCCTCAGCTGACCACCTGGAATTCAGAGACCAGGATGGAAGGTGCCCTGCCAACCTTTTAGATTGGCCTCCGTTTTCAACATTTGAACCTAATAGAATCTTTAAGCTTGTTTAAGGCTTGAGTGGGAATTGAGAGATTTTTTAAGTTGTGTGAAGATTGGCACCATGCTTTCTATTTTCATAGTGCTTCTGGAACACCAGGGTGGGAACTCCAGTCCTTGACAGAAACAAAGCAATGGAACAGATTAAAAAAAAATTTTTTTTTTCAAGTTTTTATTGTGAACTGAGTGATGGTTTACTTGGGAGAACATCAGTTGTACACTCATCATTTCATTATAATGATTACAGTCTCCTCCGTGCATCATTCAACAGTATTTGCTTCCATTCCCTCTGTTTTTCTTTTTCTTTTTTTTTTTTTGATGTACTCAAAAACACTCAGGAATATATAATCGTTTTAAACAACCAAAGGGCACATTCTGCCAAGTCTGCCTGCTGACCGCCAGCTCTCAGTCCCTCTCTTGCCATGAGTCTAGAGTCCTCAGCTGCTCCTTTTCTCCATGTCATCATCTCTGCCTCCATCTTTGGTGTCGCTGCTTCTCTGGCTAGGGTCCCACATTCCACTTATGCTCTTCTCCCTTGATGGTCCTAGGGTCCTCTGAAACAGATCACTTTTTTTATTTTTATTTATTTTTTAAAATGTTTTATTGTGAATTATGTGATAATTTACATGAGAGAACATTAGTTTTACATTCATTCTATCGTATATTGTCTCTCATTGCCATGGTTAC
>NW_006408567.1:16530680-16552453 GCF_000296735.1 Chrysochloris asiatica | reverse complement strand
TACTTCTGGTTGAGCTCTGATCATCCAGTCACTGAAGCCAGGATAAGTGGGTATTATCTGCAAGTGTGGGTGTTCTTATGCATATGCCCTCTCTTCTTATTAGCTGGATACTTCACTCTTCATTCTAGTCCTCTGTGGCTATGTCACTGACTCTGGGCCCAAGAGTTCCCCAGGTCTTGCCACACTGCTGAAACAGATCACTTCTATGGGTGCTCAATATTTTGGCACCTTTGAACTCAGCGACACTGTCAGAACAGAACGAAACACTGCCTGGTCTTGCCCCATCCTCACAATTGTTATGTTTTTGGTTTTGGTATGGTGGCGTTGTGGGTTAAGTATTGGACTGTTAACCTCAGGTTGGAGGTTCAAACCCACCAACCATTCCATGAGATAAAGATAAAGCTGTCTGCTTCCATAAAGATTCACAGTCTTGGAAACCCCAAGGAGTACTTCTTCTCTGTCCTGTGGGGTAACTATAAGTCAGAATTGACTCAGTGGCTGTGGGTTTGGTTCTTGGTGCTATGCATATAATTTAATAGGTAGAATGGAAGTTTCAAGCATGAACCTTCTGAGTTTAATAGCATCTTTCATTGACCTTCCAGCACAATGATATCTCTAAATGTTTTTGGTCATATAACCCAAGGTCACATAAGTGGTTATTGATCGAAGTCAAGGCCCACGCAGAGTTTGTAATGCTTAGTAAGTTGCTTTCGGGTCAGCTCTGAGTCTTGGTAACCTGATGTATAGCAGAATGGAATGCTGCCTGGCTGTGCCCCGTCTCCACGATCCCTGGTGTGATTGAATCCAGCGTTGTGGATGTTGTCAGCCCATCTCATGGAGGGTGACCTTCTACTTTATCAAACACGGCAAAGTGTCATTTTCTAGAAACTGGTCTCTCCTGAGCACTGGTTAGTAATAACCAGTGTCGTTTCTGCCACAACCTCTCAGCTCAACAGCTGTGAATTTAATGAGCTCTTTTGAGTCTTTATATGGCTAGTTATTCATTTTTAAATGTTCAAGGCTCCAAGTTTATACACACGGTTGATAAATAGAAGAGTCCATGTTCAAGCTTTCAGAAAATACTGTCAAGAAGCTGGTTTTCTTAGTGTCTGTAAGTACTACCATGTACCACAATGGTGTCTTTTTCCCTTAGGTGCACTTAGAACTCCCACCCAGCTCTTTGATGGTACAAACTCAAGAAGATTTTGATTTGCTGAAAGCCAGCAATTGTAGCAGATACGAAGTCCTTAAGGAGATCCTGACATCCCTTGGCCTAAGCTGTGAAGTGAGACAAATTCCTGCCCTAACGCCTCTCCATTTGCTGTCAGCTGCTGAGGTGAGGACAAGTCACCGCAGTGTGGCTCGTTTTTTAAATCTTTCTATCGTGAATTGAGTGAAGATGCATAGAACAAATTATCAGTTTTAATCAGTTTTACGTTCACCGAATCCTATACTGCGTTCCAGCTCCATGATTGCAGTCCCCTCAGTGTACCATAAGCTATCGCACTTTCTCCCTGCGTTTGTTTCCAATTCCTCTTTCTTTCCCGGTCCTTCTGGATGGTGTCCTGAGGTAAATGCTGCCTTTTTGATCTCTAACAGTTGACCATTCTATGGTGTGGGTGCCTTACTAGTGTTGTTGTCCCCTTCATGTGAGCCCAGGGGGTGGGTTCACTTCCAGACCTGAATGATGACTAAGGGCCATATTCTTGGGGGTCCACTAGTCTCTATCTGACCAGTAAGCTGGATCTTTTTTTTTTTTTTTATGATTTTGAGTTTCATTCCACATTTTCTTCCACTTTAGAAAGGGCCTTCTGATGTGATCCCTTTCAGAGCATTTGGTAGTGGTAACCAGAAACCATCACATTCTTCCGGTCTCAAGGTCTTGGAGACAACTAATCTATTGGACTGATTGTTTCCAAGTGTCTTCAATTTTCATTACTCTTCTTTTCTTTCTTCTGGCTAGGAAGAGACACATAGTTGCACCTTAGATCGACCGACCCTCATAAGCTTTTAAGATCCTTATTGTTACTAACCAATGTAGGATGTAGCACGTTGTCTTAACCAATGTAGGATGTAGCATGTTGTCTTAATGGACTATGTTCTAAGTATGATTTTTATAAGAACACTGACCCTTTTTCCTACTTGTCTCATTTTGCCGATGCATTTCTATTTGGAAACCATCTTAAATACGTCCAAGTATAACTAAAATTTTTTAAAATGTTGGTGCTTGTGAGGGAGAGACAGAGAAGACGATTGGAGTTTGTTATTGTTAGCTGCCATCCTGTAGAACTCTGCCTCACAGTGACCCCACGTGCAGCTGAACGAAACACCAGTCCTGAGCCAAACCCATGATCAGTTGAGGATCAGACCATCTTGATCCAGAGAGTTTTCATTGACTGATTTTCATAAGTACATCACCAGGCCTTTCTTCCTAGTTTGTCTTATCTGGAAGCTTTGCTTAAACCTGTTCAACATCATAGCAACACGTAAACCCGGTCCACCGACAAACAGGTAGTGGCTGCACATGAGGTGCCTTGGCTGGGAATCAAACCCAGGTCTCCTGCAGGGAAAGTGAGAATTCTACCACTGAAAAACCCATGCTTTGCTCTTGGAGTTGGAAGGTGTCAGGTCTTCAGGTTTGGGCCCTTTATACTTTAGAAGCCAAAAAGTCACTGTTTTATGTGTAAAGAATGTACTTGAAACCAAAATTTTGGCATTAAAAACGTTTGGTTTAATTTGGGCCTTTCTCAGCAAAACTTGGAATGGGAAAATCACAACTTTTGTTTTATTTGTGCTGATGTCTACTGTCTTGTGGCAAAAAAGGCTGTGAATTTTAGCTCATCTCTTTTCTAGTCGTGTCTCAGAGGAAAATGTCCAAGGAGATGAGAAGGCATTCTGGCACTTTCCTGGCCTTTTGTCTGCATTTGATGGCTGTGACTGATAGTTCGTTGTGGGCAGGTTGCCAGATTCCCCAGGTGTGTTTTTTCTCTAATCCCTTTGCTTTGCCCAGCTGTCAATTTCTTGTTAATTGGGGCAAATTGCTTTGTGGGTCCATTTCTGTTGTCTTCCTTACACAGGTAAGTTTGTGAGTTTAGTCCAGGTGATTACTCTCCACCCCAAATTTACCTGCTTTCTCTTGAAAAGAACAAGTCACACCCTCAAATCCACATTTTTAAAAGAGGAGACATTTTCCTTTGGGCTAAACCCTTCCTCTTAGCAAATTTAGTTTTCTGAGGAAAGCAGAGCGCAGTCAGGGTTAGGGTATGATATGCTCGCTTAGAGAAGCCAGGTATAAGATCTGAGAGCATTTAGGATTAGGAAACATTACAGAATGTTTTGAAGACATACATGATAGTTCTGCAAATTGTATCATTTAAATTAAGGAGTTCTGGTAGCGTAGTGGTTACGAATTGGGCTGCAAACCGCAAGCTCAGCAGTTCGCAACTACCAGCTGTTCTGTGGAAGAAAGATGAGGCGTTCTGCTCCTGTAAAGATTTATAGCCTCAGAAACCCTGTTCAGGGTCTCTATGAGTCAGAACTGACTGCATGGCACATAACCACCACCACAGTGTAGCATTGTGGGTTAATACGTTGGACTGCAAAGTTGGTTTGGACGCAAGGTCGGCGGTTCAAGTTCACCAGCTACTCCTCAGAAACCCTACACAGGGTCTCTATGAGTTGGAACCGACTTGATGACACTAAACCACACAGCAACAGTTATTATTGGACTCCTGGTGTGGCGCTGTAAAATCGGCACTGGACTGTGAACCACAAGGTCAGCAGTTCAAACACACCAGCTGCTCCTTGGAAACCTTATACAGGATTGCTATGAGTCAGAATTGACTCAACGGCACTAAGAACAGTAACAAACAGTTATTATTATTAGGTCATTTGAAAGTCTACTGAGTTAATGTGTATGGTGTGTTTAGTGGCTGTTTGAGGAGCCTGGTGCTGCAGTGGTTAAGTGCTTGACTGTTAACTGTAAGGTTGGTGGTTTGAACCTACCAGCTGCTCTGCGGGAGGAAGATGTGGCAGTATGCTTCTGTAAAGATTACAGCCTTGGAAGCCCTATGGGCCAGTTCTCCTCTGTCCTATAGGATCACTGTGAGTAGGCATCAACTCTACAGTAATGATCTTAGTGCCTAGTTATTGCTGTTAGTTGCCACTGAGTTGGTTCCGACTCATGATGACCTTTGTATTGTTGTTGTTGTTAAGTGCTGTTGAGTCGGTTTCGACCCATAGTGACCCAGTATAGGATTTCCAAAGAGTTTGAACTGCCGACCTTGCAGTTGATGCCACACCAGGACCAAATGTGGCTCAGTCTTGTGTTTTCTTCTCACTCACTGTCATATTTAAGCCCATTGTTGCAGTTAACTGTGTGGTGTCTCCTAACTTACTGAGACAACTCTTCCAGCACTATTTCAGACTGTGTTCTGTTATGTTCTATAGGCTTGTCACTGGCTGATTTTCAGAAGTAGAACATTAGGACTTTGCTCCCAGTCTGTGTTAGTCTCAAAGCTCTGCTAAAACCTGTCCACCATGAGTAACTCTGCTGGTGGGACACAGCTTCCAGCATCGTAGCAACATACAAGCCACTGCATGACAGCATAGACATGTGAGTGCTGGTTGCTTTTTACACACACACACAGAAACGCTCTAAACAAATGACAGGCTGAACACACTCTCACATCAGAACCGAAGAAGAGTAAATTTTAGAAATGTTCATTTCTCATTGGGGGTCCTTCATTGATTTTCTTTGCTATCTGTGCAGTAGTCCACTTTTCTCTCCCAGTTGCTGATCTCTGACTTGGTTCTGTTTTATTCTGGGACTCCAAGGGCTAAGTGAGTATATGTGTGATTTTTGTGCATGCCCTTACTTTTATTATTCTTTTTTTAAATCATTGTTATTGTTATTAGTGAGGTTTGTGGCACATTATAAGCTTTCAGTAAATAAATGAAAATTTTTAGCCTTCTATTTCCCCAGTAACCAGATTCTGATTTATGGTGGGCCCATGTGTGTCAGAGTAAAACTGTGCTCCACACGGTTTTCATGATTGTGACCTTTTGAAGTAGGTTACCAGACCTTTCTTTTTACAATTTTTTATTGTGAATTGAGTGAAGGCTCACAGAGCAGATCATCAGTTTGACATTCTACAAATCATACACTTTGTTTAATCTCACTTATGCCACTTCCTCCTTGTGTTTCTTATTTCTATTCCTCCTCCTGTCCCAACTCCTCTGTAATTGTGTCTTTTGGTAAATGCTTCCCCCCCCCTTTTTTTTTTTTTAAAAAATATTTTATTGTGAATTATGTGATAGTTTTACATGGTAGAACATTAGCTTTACATTCATCCTATTGTATATCATTTCATTGCCATGGTTACAGTCCCCTCCATGGATCATTAACCAACCAAAGGGTATATATACCCTTGCAAGCCTACCCCCCAGTCATCAGCACACAGCCCCTCTCCCTCTCTGGGTCTAAAGTCCCCAGCCGCTCCATCTTGCCACATCATCGTCTCTGCCGCCATCTCTGAAATACTTCCCTTTTGGTCCTGATGCTTGGCCATTCTGTGATGTGCATACCTCACTAGTGTTGTTTCCCCACTTTATACCTGTCTGCTGGGAGTCCTGGTGTTGCACTGTGGGTTAATGCACTGGACTGCAAAGTTGGTTTGAATCACAAGGTTGGTGATTCAAGCTCACCAGCCACTCCTCGGAAACCCTATGCAGTGTTGCTATGGGTCAGAACTGACTCGATGGCACTTAACAACAACAATAACATACCTATTTGCTGCTCTGTGCCCTCGTTTCTCAATGGCTAATAACTCCTCAGTGAAGACCTTGGGTCTTCTGTTGTTGTGAAGTACCGTCGAGTCGATTCTGACCCATAGCGACCCTGTATAGGGTTTCCGAGGAGCAGCTGGTGAGCTTCAACTGCCAACCTTGCAGTTCAAATGGCTTTGCAATCTGGTGCATTTACCCACAGTGCCACACCAGGACTTCTGTAGAAGGAAATAAATGTTAGACGTGGGGATTTTCTATTATGCTTTCCTGGGATAAAAGTTCTGTAAAAGATTTGGTACAAATAAATGGTCAGACAGACACTTACTGATTAGGATGGTTCTCCTGGAAGCAGCTGGATGATTCTTCTTGCTTTCCTCGGATGTCAAGGGCAAGACATCAGGGAGCTCCTTCTAGGCAATGTGCTGGTGCCTTGAGCATAGAATTGACTAGTCCTTTCTGTTTTTTTTGCAGTTCATCTTAACAGACCTAGTTGGTCCCCATAGAATTAAGTTACATGGAGTGCACCTTGGAAGTCGGTCCTCTGCTACGCTCTGCCCATCCGTGTAGACTCATTGCCTGTACATGCGATGCTTGCTGGCTTTCTAATGCTTACTCTCACATACTATTCTCTGTGCTGTTGGGAATTGAAGATTTCTCGCCACAAGGTGTCGCTGCTGAGCTAGGCAACTTGGTGTATAAAACTAGAACTATGGGGTCGCTATGAGTCGCTTCCAACTCGATGGCACCTGACAACAGCAACAACATAAAGCAGTTCTGAGGTTTCCTTATTTTTTTCTGTATCAATTTAACATAATATTTAGCAGTTTTCCATTATATTGTTGGAATTTTATTTTAGGTTCATAGAGATTATTTAAGTGTCAGAGTTATTAATATCTTTCATTTAACATTTTGGCAGTTCTGTTCTGTCACATGGAGTCCTCGTGTGGCACTTGGGTTAATGCTCCAGACTGCAAAGCCGTTTGAACTGCAAGGTTGGCAGTTGAAGCTCACCAGCTTCTCCTCGGAAACCCTATACAGGGTCACTATGGGTTGGAATCGACTCGACGACACTTAACAACACCAGCAACATTCTATCACATAGGTTCTCCGTGAGTTGTAACTGAATTAACGGCAACTACCAACAATAATAACTATTATGATGTACTGTTGTTATTCTTGTTAAGTGCCATTGAGTCGGTTCCCACTCAGAGCGACCCTGGATAAGGTTCCTGAGGAGTGGCTGGTGAGTTTGAACTGTCAGCCTTGAGGTTTAAACCGACTTTGTGGTCCATTGCTTACCCTACAGTGCCACACCAGGACGCTTGTGCAGATGGCCAGTGTGCTTGACTTCTAACCAAAAGGTTGGAAGCTTGGGTACACCTGAAGATGCAACAGAAGAAAGGACTGGCAATCAAATACTGAAAAATCAACCATTGAAAACCCTGAGGAGCACAGTTCAGCTCTGACACACATGGGCCATCCGTAAGCCAGAATCTACTTCATGGCAACTGATGCTAGGCACTATTGTAGTATAGATAGGAAAGAAATAAAAACACCGGTTACCGAAATAGTGTCACTGCATACCAGCTATGTTTATACAGTTTGGTTTATACAATAAAGGCTAACATTTGCCCGTTATTGTGCACAGTACAGAAGATTTATGAAGCACCTATGTGCTTCCCTGTTGCTTTGGTACAAATGGTGAAGAATAGCACAGTAATCCATGATGGTTTCTGGGTAGAGAGAGAGAGATCAGGGTAATTTTTCTAATCTTTAAAATTTTCTCTGCATTTTCCGAAATGTCTACAGTGAACATACGTTACTTTCACGTTGTTGTCTGTGCCGTCGAGTGTGTTCCAACTCATGGCAGCCTGATGCACAGCATTATGAAACACTGCCTGGTACCGCACCATCCTCCCAGTTGTTACATTTGTGTCCATTACTGCTGCCACTGTGGTGTCATTCCATCCTGTTGTGGATCTTCCTCCTTTTCGCTGGCCCTCCACTTTACCAAGCATGATGCCCTTCTCCAGGGACTGGTCACTCCTGATGGATCCAAAGTATGAGAGATGAAATCTAGCCGTCTTAGCTTCTAAGAAACATTCTGGCTATACTTCTTCCAAGACAGATTTTTTTTTTTTTCTTCTTTCCTTATAGTCCATGGTACTTTCCAATATTTGTCGCCAACACCATAATTCAAATGCGTCAATTCTTCTGTGGTCTTCCGTATTCACTGTTCAATGTTCACATGCATATGAAGCTATCGAAAATACTATGGATTGGGTCAGATGCACTTTAGTCCTCAAACTGATATCTTTGCTCTTGAACTTTTTAATGAGTTCTTTTGAAGCAGATTTGCCTAATGCAATTTGATTTCTTGACTGCTGATTCCATGAATATTAGTTGTGGATCTAAGCAAAATGAAGTCTTTGACAACTTCAGTCTGTTCTCCATTTATCATGATGTTATTTATTGATAAGTTGTGAGGATTTTCATTTTCTTTATATGGAGGTATAACCCATACTGTATGGAGGCTGTGGTTTTTGATCTTCATCAGTAAGTATTTCAGGTTCTCTTCCAGCAAGCAAGGTAGTGGTGGTGGTTGTTTCTGTCTCATAATGACCCTGTATAGAACTTCCAAAGAGTGGCTAATGGATTTGAACCGCTAACCTCGCAGGTAGCACGGTTGCATCAGCATATCACAGCTCCTTAATGAGTCTTTTTCCTTCGATGCAGCATACAGATTAAATAAGTGTGGTGAAAGGATATAACCCTGATGGTCTACTCCACAGTTGGCCCCTGGCCTTGTTTTGGTTGATGATATTGAGCTTCTCCATGGTCTGTGGTCAAGTTGTTTCCATATTACTTTTATAGTGAAAACAACAACAACAGCACTCAAAGGATAATCAGCCCCTTGAGACCTTCACTATCTGTGCTGATAACTATACTGTAAAAACCAGTTGCTGTCAAACTGACTCCAAGTCCATGTGTCATGGTGACCCCATGTGTGCACAGTAACACTATGCTCCAGAGGGTTTCATTGCTGATTCTTTGGAAGTAGATCTCAAGGCCTTTCTTCCAATGTGACTTGAACTTTTGGTTAACGACTGAGTGAGATAGTTAATTTTGCACTCCACAAGGACAGTATAATATAATGGTGGAATCTTCCAGAAGTATAATTTCCCTGATGGTAGTGTTGCTTTTCTGAAAGTGGTGGCTGTTGTTGTTGTTAATTGCCGTCGAGTCAGTTCTGACCCATGGCGACACTGTATAAGGTTTCCAAGGAGTGGCTAGTGGGGTTAAACCGCCGACCTGATGTTGAAAACCGACTGGGAAGTCCAGCACATTAACCCACAGCACCACAGGACTCCAAAAGTGTTGGTTGTTGTTGTTAGGTGCCATCGAGTCAGTACCGACCCATAGCGACCTTATGCACAGCAGAATGAAACACTGTCCAATCCTGGGCCAACCTCACTATTGTTGCCACGCTTGAGTCCATTGATGCTGCCACTTAGCCAATCCATATCATTGGGGGTCTTCCTCTTTTTCTCTGACCCTCCACCTTACCAAACATGATATCCTTCTCCAGTGACTGGTCCCTCCTGACAATATGTCCAAAGTATGAGAGACAAAGTTTGGCCATCTTGGCCTCCAAGGAGCACTCTGGCTGCACTTCTTCCAAAATGGATCTGCAAAAGTGTTGGTAGTAGTAGGAAATTGGTAAATTTTTGGTTGACTGCCTGGAGTAAGATGACATGGTGGTCAGCCAGGCCAGTCTTCTGCCATTGCTCACAGGAAGTTAGCGGGAGCGAACCTTTACTGTGAGTGCTTAGGAAACACTGATTTGAAAGAAAGTACACAGTTCTTTCCCTTGCAGAACTTTCAGTCCAATAAAGAAACTTAACAATTTTGTTTCCATTTCTCTGGGTTCTATTTCCATGTTTATTTCTGCAAGAGAAACATCAGAAGGGAAGAGGAAATGCCTGTGAAGAGTTAATGCTTAGAGGGGCAGCTAGTTGATTTGGAGGGGCCAAAACTAATGACCTGCACACACTGGCAGAACCAGCAGCCCCATTCCCCACTTGCCTACCTTTCAGTCCAGCCTGGCTACAAGGACAAGGTGGGATTTTGCATATTAGTGATGTAATTGGATACCATGCTGGACTGCTAACTAAAAGGTCAGTGGTTCAAGTCTAGCCTGAAGTACCTCAGAACAAAGGGCTGGTGGTCTACATCTGGAAAACTAGCTATTGAAAACCCCATGGAGTGCAGTTCTACCCTGACACACATGGTGTCACCATGTGTTGGAATCCACTAGATGACAACTGCTTTTTTTGTTGTTGTTGTTTAAACTTACACTTTGATATAACTGCTCAAGATCTGGGATGCATAAGATCTTTTGCAAAACTACCAAGCTTGGCATTCTTTTAGGCGTTCATTGTGGCTGATAGCTAATTATGTGTCCACAACCTGAGTAATAGAGGCAGGCTGGACCGTTGGCAGGAGTCCTGTGGTGGGGGGCGTATCATGTTACTTTGCTTTGGGATCAAGATATAATTGTAACAAGAAGTGACAACTGGGTTTGTTATTAAAGTAACCGGGTAGGAATCACTATGCTGTGTGCGTGGATGTGTATATGTATTTAATTTTGGTAGGGTGGCAGTTGTGGGATGGATAATATATGTTTAAAGATACAAACTAGCTGAAACATTCCACTTTGATTCAACTCAAGTTACTTGTGAAACTTTCTTTTTTATTTTAAAACAGGTATTGTTGGTAAGGGTAGTGTTGATATTTGCAAACATATTTAAAAACACACCCAAAACCAAAAAAAAAAACAAACCTGCCTTACATCCTTCCTTCTACTTAGGGAAATTTTGACGTTGGCTTCTTTTATGAAGAAACTTACGCTAAGTCATCCCACATGGTTCTGATTCCTCTTTTTGTAACTAACCACTTCAGTTTGCAAACATTTGAGTGTCTACTAAGTATAAGACAGTGTGGAAGTATCTGGAAAACAACAATTAATTTCTCATGTGTAGCATGCTTTATGTTTTATGTATGTTGTTGTTAAGTGTCATTGAGTCGACTCCGACCCATAGCAACCCTATATAGGGTTTCCGAGGAGCAGCTGGTGAGCTTGAACTGCCAATCTTGCAGTTCAAATGGCTTAGCAGTCTGGTGCATTAACCTACAGCGCCACACCAGGACTCCGCTTTATGTATATCATGATCTTATTTGGAATTTTTTTCCACAGTGGTCCTGTTGGGGAAGCAGGGGAGGAGAGGAGCTTTACTCCTCTGAGGAGGAAACTGGGTTATGGAGCACTATAGAGGCTCATGTATTTTTCGAACAAGTTAATGAGAATTCTCCAATTAAAAAATAAAAATCTTTGCTTAGGGTTTTTGTTTTCATAGTATTTGACATGAGATCCCTCCCCTCCTTTTACATTTAATCCTAGGCCCTGCATTTTGAATATACAGTGAGAGAAGAAGTTTTAACATGACTCTATAAAACACAGTTTCAAAAATAATTTTGGGGCATCCAAATTAGAGAGAAGAAACTCAGAATTCCAGGTGCACCCTGAATAGCGTTTGACATGTGGCTGACATGGTGTCGTGACAGGGATTTTACAATACAGCCCCAGCAACAGAGCAGCTGGCTGATTAAAGCAAACATTTAAAAGCTTTTATAGCTATGAATGTTTTTAAGGGTCTTTCATATACCTCTTTCTCTCCTTTCTTTCTTCACCCTTCACCTAAACTGGAAACTTTTTGTTCGCTATAACTGACTTCCTGCTATCAAACATAATACTCATGGCCAAGGTGACAGGATGAGCTTCCTTGGTGAAATGGGGTGTTTCCTTCACTCCCTTTATTTCACTTTATTGAGTGGGGAGAGACTTTTCAGCTGTTGCCATGTACTGTATTTTTGAATCATGTTTCCCTCAAGAATGTTTGAAAGCCTCTCATTTGAAGTAAACACTTGTAGTTTAAAATCAACATAGAAATTGAGGATATGCTGGTAGTGAATACCGGCAAGCATCCCTTTTGTTGTTTTTTACTTCTGGTTACTGTTGTAGGGATCCTTGGTTATGCAGTGGTTAAGCACTTGACTACTAACTGACCATTCACTCTGAGGGAGAAAGATTAGGCAGTGTGCTTCGGTAAAGATTGCAACCTTGGGAACCCTCCGGGCAGTTCTAGGAGGGGGATTCAAAACGTTTGTGGAAAAATATCTTTATCTTTTCATTCTATTTTTCCTCTGAACTTTTTGCAGCCCCCATTTGCTCTCCGATCTGGGGAAGGGGTAATGAGGTCTGTAAGTGTCTTCAGAAGTTTCCTTCTTGGGACTAGTGCCCTATCTAAGAAAGGTGGTTTTATTTCCTCAGACTATTTATATCCAGTGTGCACGCAGTCACAAATTTGTGGATGGGAAACAGGCTCTTTTGGAAGAAAAAACCCCTCCAAGACCAAATGCTTTTTGTCTTCTACACCAGCTTCTTAATCGCTGCCATGTGTGAGCAGGACCGGGTTATGGCGTTACCTCCTGGGGAAGTCGATTGAAGCTGTCTTTAGGAAGTCTCAGAACATTCTTAAAAGCAGAGTTTTGTCTCCTAAGTCCAAAAAATACATCGGAGGGAGTAAGCCCACACTGGCACTGGGTTAGCGGGCATGATCAAAGGGCTTTCTGTATGCAGGTGAGGGGCTACGGGCCAGGATGGGAGGTGGGCACAGCAGCGGTGCCTCCGACCGTAGAGTCTGCAGCCAGCAGCGGAACAATGCCAGGCTCCAGTTGATACATGCTACTCTTCAGTTTGGGGATGTGAATTATACTGGGGAAACACATTTTGTTACCATGCATGCAAATAACTTGAAGGTTGTTTTGAGAAATGTGCTGTGTTAGAAAGAGGCTGGTAGTGTTGGGGGATTTCAAGACTGACAGGCAATTTGTGGGCCTGAGTGGTGTTTAATCCTCCGTTTCCAATGACTGAGCTGGAAGGGTAAGTCCCCACACGGGGTCCCAGCAAAGCACTGTTCCTGTGCTGGATGTTGGCAGGGCACAAGTCAAAGCTTTGCTTGGCTTCTTCGAGAAAACAGGCCTCCCGGCAGCTGGAAAACTCCACCAAGGTTTGTCTGTCTGTCTGTCCCTTAGTCACTTTCTCTCAGAGATAAGATGAGAATGCTAATCACTTTGTTAGTTTCACCTCATAAGAAGTGAAAGTACCTGTCCAGGTTAAGTGCCGTTGTGTCGGTTCCAATTTGTAGTGACCCTGTTCAGGGTTTCCAAGGAGTGGCTGGTGAGTTTAAACTGCGGACCTTGTGGTCCAGCTCATTATCCCACAGTGCCACCTGGCAACACACAGCCTTCTAGCCCATTGGGGGTCCTGTGTGTTTCTAATACAATTCCACATGTGTGTCTTGTGTTTTTTATTTTGCAGTATGTTTTTAGACCTTGATTTAACAACACCATCGGTAGGAGAAATATCAGCATTAAAGATTATAATTTAGGTTTGAAAATAAAAACTTTAAATTTCAAACCCCATTTGATCAACTGAGGAACTTTTTTTTTTTTTAAATGTTTTATTGTGAATTATGTGATAGTTTACATGGGAGAACATTGGCTTTACATTCATCCTATTGTATATCGTTTCATTGCCATGGTTATAATTCCCTCCATGCATCATCAACAAACCAAAGGATATATGAATCTTGGTTTTTGTCTGTAGTTTTTTCTTATTGTTGTCTTTGAGACTTCTCCATTTCAACCATAGGCTGGAGTATATGGATTAAAAAAAAAAAGTCTGCTTTAGCTAAAACTATTAAGAAATTATAAGATAGCTTAGGCAGAACCTGTCTTGATGGAGAAGTCTTTTTCCCATTTACTCCTGAGGATGAGAGAAGACGTTGGTTAGGATTTCTGCTCTAAAGAAGAAAATGTATTTTCCTCTTGTCACATGAAGATTGTCACATAGTTTTGTTATGTGGGTGCACACTTCTCTTCTAAGCCTTTCTGTAGATATGTGAAGTTCAAGTTCTAAATGGAGTCTCTGTGAAGGTGAATGGGTACTGACTATCAGGTTCTGAAGACACGTGTCAGTGTCACAAACAACCATGAACCTTTCCTGAGCGCTAGACTTGACAAACGTTTCATTTAAACCTGTTTGCCTCCTGCAGATAAAGTAAGAGTTTGAACAAGTAAAAGTAAAATGAATGGGCATAGCCTTAAGAAAACTTGTTAAAGTCGTGCTTTTCTATGTTGTAGGCAAGCAAGGCTTTTTCTGCCATTTGAGCAAAAATGAATCCTTCACACAGTTGTTATTGGAGGGTGATTGATGGGATCATGGGACCACTGACTCCCCCCTTCCCATTTTTAATCTGTTTTTAGTATATAAGGAACTATGTCTTTGAAAGGAAATTGCATACCACTGTCTATTAAAAAAAAAAAAAAGTGATTAATTTTGTTTGGGGACACTGGGGGAGAGCTCATATCCAGTCTGCCTCGAATTGCCTAGAATCACCTAGATAGGAACGCTCTTTTTTTTCTGTTAGCGATACATGATGATTTACGCTTTCCTGAAGCCTGTCAGTCTGTCAACTACTATAAAGTTCAAAGACCTGTAATTTTGAAGATTCTCTCTGTGTTTTTCTTCTGTGATGATGGCGTATGGTGTGTTGTCTCAGATTGGTCAAGTGAGTTTTTCTAATGGACACTATGCATTGTCATCAAATTCTCATGACTAAATCTTTATTCTTTCAGAGAGCAAGTAGAAGTGATGACCTTTATCATATTTTCCAGGACCCTGCAGTATTTATGCTGCTCTAGGCAAAGCAATTAAGGAGCTCTGGTAGCATAGTGGTTACAAATCGGGCTGCTAACCTGAAGGTCGACAGTTTGAAACTACCAGCGGTTCCACGGGAGAAAGATGAGGCATTCTGCTCCCGTAAAGATTTACAGTCTCGGAAACCCTGTGCAGGGTCACTAGGAGTCAGAACCGACTCCAACAACAGGCAAAGCAATTAGGCTAAAAATAAAATCAAATGTATCCTTTTCTTAAAATCTTCAATGATTAGTTTTCATCCTTCTGCTAGAACCTTTCGTAATCATTGATACCTCTCGAGTTAATTAAGCACAATGAATTGTTTTATTCATTTCAGGCTCTTTCTCAAATTTCATTTTAGGTTCGGCTTAAAAATTATCAATATAAAATATAACAGCCTCAGATTTACAAACAAGTTGCAGTTTTGAAAGCTTATGTGCTAAACTGGCTGTTTAAAAACTTGGATCCCATTATTCCAGGCAGTTGGATTTTCTTGTTGTTGTTGTTAAGTGCGTTGAGCCCACAAATTTTCTCATGCAATTATGAAATAAAATCATTCTTTTAGAACTTAGTTGCTGTCTTACGGTATTGTTTCTCTATTGAGATTTTTGCTTGGTGTGTCATGAATGTGAGGGAACACATTGTGAATCTCTACATCGCCAATGTTCAATGTAGAATTAAACAGCTGTGTTTCATCATACTTCAAAAGCAGTCATGTTGGACACCTAGTAATATTATGGTGTGGAGGTTACCTGTGGGGAATTAATGAATATTTATTGACAGATTCATACTTGAATTGTATTCTGAATCTCACCCTAAACAGGAATTCCTTGCCCTCTCTTTTCTTTATGCTAAGTCCTGGGTTTTCTTAGCAGGGACGGTATTGATTTTGTTCTCTATGCTTTCAGTTTGGGTTATGTTTAACCTTTGACCCAGCCACTTTTCTTGTAAACAAAATCTTTGCTTCCTTCTTTCAAAGTAAATGTTGAACTGTACACCATGAGTCAAAGAAAATGTTTTGTAGAAAATTTCTAATATGCGAAAGTAAACAAAATAATGTAGTTAATCTTCTTGGATTCTTCATTCTGTTTCACTATCATCAGTTAGGGCCAATCATGTCTTCTATTCCTATCTACTTCTACTATATTGTTTTGAAGGGGACCAAAATCAGATCTCTCAATGTTAAACATTTTAGTATGTTTCTCTAAAAGATAAGAACGCTTCAAAAAGCATGACTGCAATGTCCTGTCATACCTAATGTTTTATCACACTCATGGTGACCCCATATGTGTTAGAATAGAACTGTGTTTCATAGGGTTTTCAAGGGTTGATTTTTTTTTTTGGAAGTAGATCACCAGGCTTTTCTTCCAAGGTACTTTTGGGTGAACTTGAACTGCCACATTTTTAGTTAGCAACTTAGTGCATGAACACGGCCCCCCAAAATAATTCCTTTGTATTATCTCCTATCCAATCTGTGTTCTAGTTTCCAATCAGCTGCATTTAAAGATAGTATTACCTACCCATTGTAGAGTATCAGGTTGGTCCCATTATAAGACAAATGCAGTTTTATCTTTTTTGGGGGAAATGATCTGTAGAGTTGGTTTGTTCATCTCCTATCAATGCCCTATTTTATCATTTATAAGACCATTCTGAAAACAACAGCAAATAGCCTGTTGTAATAGCATGTAAAACAACTCTGCACGTTGAAATTAAATTAACAGGAGCTGTGTTCTGAATCTCACCCTAAACATGAATTCCTTGCCCTCTCTTTTCTTCATGCTAAGTCCTGGGTTTTCTTAGCAGGGACGGTATTGATTTTTGTTCTCTATGCTTTCCGTTTGGGTTGATGTTTAACCTTTGACCCAGCCACTTTCTTATAATAAACAGTT
The DNA here is from genome assembly GCF_000296735.1 of Chrysochloris asiatica. Classification (NCBI taxonomy): domain Eukaryota; kingdom Metazoa; phylum Chordata; class Mammalia; order Afrosoricida; family Chrysochloridae; genus Chrysochloris; species Chrysochloris asiatica. The sequence continues at coordinate 16,535,956 of NW_006408567.1, read as the reverse complement.
TGTTGATGAGAGCAGCTGCGCTGCAGATTGTTTCCAGATTGTTCTTTCAGAGCTGAGGACAGTGTGCACCTTACGAAAAATGTCTGCTCTAAGCTCATGGCTTCTACTCCTGTACGGCTTTCTACCTTTTGTGTTTATGTCTAATGAAATGGTGTGAATCTAAGGAGCTGGAAATCAGGCTTCACTGGCAATTTTGAATATTTTATTTTATTCTCTGAATGAATGGGAACAGATTTTTCTAGAACTGTCTGCTATATGGAACAATTCTTTGTATCACAGCAAGAACTCCCAGCATTCCGTATGTAGAAATTCACATCCCCTATGGTACTGTGTAGGAAAGTGGACAGATGATTTATTTTGTATAGAAATCCTTGCTCCTTGAATGTTTAAAGACTTTCTATGTGATTAAGGAATAAGATAACTTTCAAACTAAGGTAACCATTACTACACTGTGACTCAGGCCTTTAAAAAAGATACTATTTTTTTCTACTTAAGAGACCATGAGCAGTTGCTGTAATGGTTGACTAACTCATGACGACTCCATGTGTGTTAGAGGAGAATTGTGCTCCATAGGGTTTTTTTTTTTTAATGTTTTATTGTGAATTATATGGTAGTTTACATGGGAGAACTTTAGTTTTACATTAATTCCGTCTTATATCATCTCACTGCCATGGTTCCAATCCCCTCCATGCATCATCAACCACCCAAAGGGTATATCCCAGAAACCCGCCCCCTACACTTCCCCCTCCTCCCCCCAGTTTTCGGCCCACAGTCCCGTTCCCTCTCTGGGTCCAAGGTCCCCAGTCACTTCATCACTCCACGTCATCATCTCTGTCTCTGTCTCAGGCATCTCTGTTTCTCTGGGTAGGGTCCTGGTCTCGGCTCTTCTCAGTTGATGGTCCCAGATGCCTCCGCTCCTATCCTGGAGAATTAATCACTCCCTTCCTTTTTACAAAACTTCTACCTTTGCATTTCTAACCCTCATAATCCGTCCTGATAAGCATTATTCACTACAGTATCATGAGTTACCCATCTGTATCTCCTTTCATCTGCTCCGCCCAGACAGATTGAATAGTACCTACTGGAGGTTCTACCTTCCGCCATGCTCCCTAGCACCAGGTTCCCTCTTGAAAGCTTGTAAGCCAGTCACTTCTTGCCTTTGTATTTCCCCCCTCCCCCTTTGAGTATCCAATATCCTCCATAGGGTTTTTAAAAAAAGTTTTCATTGTGAATTGAGTGATAGTTTACATGGGGTAACATCAGTTTTACATTCATCATTTCATTGTGATGATTACGATCTCCTCGTCATCATCATTCAATAGTATTTGCTTCCATTCCCTGTTTTTTTTTTTTTTGTTTGTTTTTGGTGGGTGGTGGGGTGATGTACACAAAAGCACTCAGGAATATATAATCATTTAAACAACCAAAGGACACATGCTGCAAGCCTGCTCCATAGGTTTTTTTTAAGGTTTGATTTCTTTGGAAGTAGATCACCAGGCCTTTCTTCAAAGGTACCTCTGGGTAAACTTGAATGGCCGACTTTTTAGTTAGTTGGCTTAGTGCATTCATAGGGGCTATGAAACATGTTATTGTTTATAAGTGCTATCAAGTGAGATTTGATTCACATCAACCCTGTGAAGGGCTTCCAAGAAGTCACTGGTGGGTTTGAACCCCCGACCTTGTACTTACTTAGCTGTCCAGTGTGCATCCTGCATTGCCACATGAAAGATGTTATTGTTTTAAGTGCTGTTGAGTCAGTTCTGAGCCATAGTGACTCTGTATTTTTTGGGTTTCCGGGGAGCAAGTGGTGGGTTTGAACAGCTTACTTTGCAATTCAAATGTACCTTGCAGCCCAGTGCATTACCCTGCAGCACCACACACCAGGACGCCACATGAAAGATTGATTGGTTGGTCGTTGGTTATGTGCAGTCGAGTCGGTTCTGACTCATGCGACCCTGCATGAGTCAGATTTTCTGAGCAGAAAGCCTCATCTTTCTCCCACGAAACAGGTGGTAATTTTGAACTGCTGACTTTGAGGTTAGCAGCCTGAATAGTAGTTACTACACTACCATAGCTCCTTACGTGAAAGATAGTACTCTTTTTTTTTTTTTTTTTTTTTTAATGCAAGAGACCAGAAACCTAATAACTTGTTAATATGTGAATTAAAGCCACTCCTAAATTTGCTGCTTCCCCAATTGCTCCCCACTCCCAAGGTTGCGTAGTGGTTACTAATTGGGTTGCGAATCACAGGGTCAGCAGTTTGAAACTACCAGCTGTTCCGTGGGAGAAGGATGAGGCTTTCTTCTCCTGTAAAGATTTACAGCCTTGGAAACCCTGTACAGGGTCGCTAGGAGTCGGAACCAACTCCACGGCACATAACCACCAACGACCACCCAATCCCTAATCCCCGATTGTTACCTAGAAAGGCCTGCCTCTTTGCAGCAGCCTTCATTAAGAAAGGAAGGTCAGAGCTTTCAGCATCAGAGCCAACACTTTTTACTAAACTGGCCACCAGGGGCTGCTGTCGGAGTGGAAAGGCTGAGCTCACCTCCCCAGAGGCACGTTTACTTTTTCTACAACCAGTAAATTTTGTTAAGCTACCAATCCCAGTATCAAGAGTCAGGCCTCACCATGCAGTCCTCAGTCACCAAGCATGCTTACAGCTATATCCCTTCCCGCCAGGTATTACGTGGAGGCTGGACACGATTCAAGACCGAAGTCTAAGACTTGTGTGTTTTTCATTCAGTGCCAATAAGCTGTTATTAATACACTGATTCCACATACATGGAAATGCTTCGTGAAATGCACTGGGGTTTGTTCTCGGTGAACTCATTTGTGTGTCCAGTGCTTGGACAGCTGAAGGTCCAGGCCTGCAGGAATGGCTCCATGAATGTAGATCTCTTTGCATTTTTGGGGAGGTGTCCTTGTCACAGGGTGGCTTTAGCAACCCAGCCCGAGCACCACAAGGGGTCATTCAGATTCAACTAAGATGTAGAACCCTAGAAGGTGTGCTTTGTTTCAGAGTTTTACTAGGGCTGTGTCTCTGATGAAGTTGGCAGTGTAGATTGATGATGTTTGTATAATATGATGGATGCAATTGGGCTCACTGAACAACCCTGTGTCTTAAGTGCGTTGAGTTGGTTCCAACTCATAAGGACCCTGTATAGGGTTTCTGAGGAGCGACTGGCAGGTTTGAACTGCCAACCTTATGGTTCAAACAGAATGTGGTCCAGTGCTTTATCCTACAGTGTCACACCAGGACTCCCACTGAAATATACATGGGAAAAATGTCAAATTGGCAAATGAGTTATTTTTGTCATTTTTTGTAACAACAACAACAACAAAAATCTAGGCCATGGATCTGTTTGCTTTGCTCTAACTTTTTATTCTGAAAGAAATAGAAACCCAAGGAAAGGTGAAAGAAGAGTACACAAATCCTGTGTTACCTTCACCTAGATTCATCACTGGTTACCATTTTGCCCCATTTTCTTGATAAAGAAGGTGTTTTGAAAAGATGCAACTGTTACAGCCCTTAAGTAAAACACAACTGCACTAAACCTAAATTACTGAGGAAACTATAAGGCTTTAACATGCTGCTTTTAGGGATTAGCAACAGAGTGGCAGTAGTTTCCACTTGGGCCTTGCATGCTTGTTTATTTGAAGTAAAACCAGTGACCTACTGGTTTGTAATGGCTTTGGATGTTGTTGGCTTCTTACAGGGGATGGATGCATCATATTTTTACATGAACCAGCAGGTATAAAGCACATAAACTAGAAGGTTCCTAAAATAATGAGGGAAGAAAAGGGGAATCTTTGTTTAGCTAGCATTGAGTTTCTGTTTATGCGGGTGAGGAATATGTCAGTGGATGTTGGTGATGGTTGCACAGCATCATTGATATGGTTTCATTGAATTGTACACATAAAAAATATTGAATTGGCAAATATTGTGTGACCTATATTTTTACAACAACAATAATAAAACACATCTAAAGCTAAGTTTCATTTGGCACGATAAAACATACTTAAATTGATTTTAAAAATTAGTAATATATTTAGAAGCTTACATTCTAGGCCATAAAAATAACTTTATAACCAGATGCATTGAAGATTAATTGATCTTTTATGTTCAGCATGGGCTTCTCTATCCCCTGATGTGGAAGGATTACACCAAAGACCATGCCTTACAGCATGAGATTTGAGATTTTTCTTTCAGTTTTCTAACTCAAATATTGTGACTTGGATCCTTATTTCTGCTCACTTCCATAGGAACTTTTTTTTAGGGGGTGGGGGCTAAACATAAGAACAGATGTTGTATTATTTATGTGACTATCTGTCCGTTAAATGGTAATACAAGATCATCTGAAAGCAAGGGCCATATGTTGTTAATCTCTTCATTACTTGTTTCCTATTTTTCAGTATTTTGCCTATTTAATGTGTTTCATTGTAGCAATTAAAAATCATTTTGCCAACCCTTTCCCCACCCCAATTCATAGTTCTGTGAAACACCTCTTTGCTTCTCTGTGTGGACCTGTGACCTTAGGACAGGCCAGCTGTCAGCAGTCCACCCAACTTGGAGAGTGGCTGCACCGCCTGATCTAGCGCTCTGTCATCCCTTACTCTGGTGTCAGAGATTTTGTAAATAATCTGTTAAACATTTTTTAAGAATCACCTGGTGATGATGAGCCTGAGGAAAACTGGCAAGTGGCATTTTTAGGAAAACGTTGTAATAGTTTTATCTGTTGTTAAAGATGCCTTCGAGCAGAGAAGCAGTATTAAATACAGACCTGTCAGTCAGCTGCTCCTTCCCATAGACTAGTAGGAGTTTATGAAATGTGGACTTCTCCATCTTCTGCTGTAATGCCAGCATTTGGATCTGACCTCTGCCATGGACACTGAGTATAGCTTCTTGCCCCGATTTCCCACTCAACCCCCCATCCCACCCCAAGGAGCTCTGGTAGCATAGTGGTTACGAATTGGGCTGTGAACCACAAGGTCAGCAGTTCGAAACTACCAGCTGTTCCGTGGGAGAAAGATGAGGCGTTCTGCTCCCATAAAGATTTACATCCTCAGAAACCATACACAGTGTCACTATGAACCTACTCCACGGTATTTAACAACAATGAGTCAGGACAGACTTGACTTAACAACAAAAAATAGCCTATATAGTGGTTAGTTGGGTAGCCCTTTGTATAGCTAAAATTTGAATATTGTTGTAAAACTAAGAAGAGGAGAATATATTTGAGAAAAAAATAGCAATCTCTGGCAAGACTACTAAA
>NW_006408567.1:16522736-16530580 GCF_000296735.1 Chrysochloris asiatica | reverse complement strand
ATTCTTAGAATTTTCCAGAGTGCCCGGTGACAGCTAGTTGAACAAACAAACCTTTGCTAAAATCACAGGGTTTAAGGAGAAAGAGCCCAGCCTTCTAGCTGGTGCCTACCTCATACTGGGGCCACATCTCCCTTTTGAGGAATATTGTAATCTCAGAGATAATACTGTGACTTTCATGAAGAACTGCCGTATTTCTCACAATTAATGCACCCACACATATATTGCACATAATGCACCTAAGAAAATAATGCGTGAGGGGGTTGCATTGTTGGAAAAAAAATGTAAAGTGTGTGGTATTTGCATACAGCTGTGGTAAAATTTGAGACTAGCATAATCTTGAATGCTGAAGCTAAAGAGACTATGCCAGTTCTCTCACTTTAAGAATAAAGAAACTGAGGCCAGAGCAAGGCAGTGACTGGTACAGGCTTACAGCTGGTTGGCAGCTGAGTTCTAGCTGGGGTCTAGCTGATTCTAGGCTGGGATCTCCAACCTTAGTGAGCTGCACCCTAGAGAGGTCGAGCCCAGGCTGACAGATGCTGGGCAGAGAAGTAGGATGTGTGAGGCTTTGTGATGTACTTAAGGTCAGCCTACACCTAGGGCTCCAGCCTGGCTCCTCAACATCATCAAGGCAGTGCTTCTGTTCTTATCTGTGTGTGTGTATGCACGTACATGTGTGCATACAGATGTGAGTTTCTGGTGCATGTATGTGTACATGGTCAAGCATGTATGGTGCATGTTTGCCTATGTATGTATGTGAATATATATGCTCCTGCATGTGTGCACATGTGTACATGTTTGTATATTAGCCAGGATGTGCCATCTGGAGGTGAGTGGGGCAGGCTGCTTCACAGACATTTCCCACCAGCACCCTGGGCTCACTCACAGCTGAGAGTTTTCTTGGCTTTCCACCCCCCACTCTCTCGATTCTGTCAGAAGCCTGTTTGTGTTGGACTCAGAAAAATGGCGGGGTGTTTTACATAGGCCGGCTTAATGAAGGCCCCCGAGACTTCTACGGATGTTGAGCCCAAACCCAGGAGCCCTTTCGGAGGAGGGCTAGCCCCTCTTGTTGTAGAAGCAGTGGTTGAGCTCCGGACCTGTAAAGTCTCCCTTCTCTTTCAGGGCAGCCACATAGCTTTCTCTTTGGTCTCTGTATTTGCAGAATAGATTTCACCTCTAAAATGAGCCATTTGGCTCAGTGGAGGTGTGATGCCTATAAACCCAACCTTGTTAGAAATGACTTATTCATTACCTCTGTTTTACTGTTCCACTCAAGCCTTTTGTGGTCTTCACTAGTTGGCAGGTAACAAAAAAATGCTGTAAATCCTTGGCCTTTCTGAAAATGAGCCTGAGCTATATACCTTTACACAATATAAGTAATACAGTTTAACTGACATCTATCGAGTCCTTACTATGTACCAGGCTTTGGAGATCTTTGAAATGCACATTCTTATGATTTAGATACCTAGTTGTGTACATGAGTGTATTTCCTTCTATAGTCAGGGAGTTGCAGAATTAGCATGTCAGGTTTGGTCTAGGCCCTTGCAAAACATTGGGACATGAAGAAATTTCCATTGTTGCTGGGACTCATGTTGTGCAGCAGGACTGTTAGGGAATGGGTGACACTAACAAGCAAGCCTCCTTGGCAGTTCTGAGTGTCTTTGGAGTTCTCTTTTAGCAGATGTGCAGGCCATGCTCCAGTTTCACCTGGTCCCTGGCCCAGTGCTCTGCCCTTATCCGGCATCCATTGCCCTTTAACTATGGCTGCCTTTGGCCACTAGGTGGCACTAGCAGGAGGTTGGTGGACACAGACGGGAGAGGTCAAGGTATTATTGCGCTCTGTTCTTCCTCCTCGCTCAGTGGCTGCATTCTTGGCTTATAGCCTGTCTTAGTCTCAGACTCTGTCTTCATGCCCCTGTGGCCTGTTTCTGGTTTCAGGTGCATCAGCATTGCATGTTCTTTGACTGCCTTAACTTTGATCAGTTAACCAGTTGCTGTCCGGTCCACTCAGACTCGCGACAGCCCCATGTGTGTCAAAGTAGAATTGCGCTTCATGGGATTTTCAATGGCTGATTTTTTTTTTTAAAGTAAATTGTCAGACCTTTCTTCTGGAATGTCTTTAAGTGGACTCGAACCTCCAACCTTGGTTAGCAGCTAAGCATGTCTCTATACCCAGAGACCCCTAATTTTGACCACAGCTCTGTAAATGAAACAGCCTTTCATTGGAAACATTTTGAATATGCCATCCTTCCTGCTGAAACCTGATCCCTCAAATGATTAAAAAACAAAACAAAACAAAACAAAACAAAAAAACAACCAGAAACAATAACAACCCTCTGTTTCTTTGTGAAAATGCCCTCCATTTTACTTGGATGGCACTCATGAAAGCAGCAATCAAAAAATCCAGTGATGTATTGCATTAGGCAAATCTGCACAAGATTTTAAAAGTATTCAAGAGCAAAGATACTAGTTTAAGGACTAAGATGCACCTGATCCAAGCCTCATATGCATGTGAAAGTTGGGCAGTGAATAAGGAAGACTGTAGGAGAATTGATGCTTTTGAGTTACGATATTGGAGGAGAGTACTGATCCCTCAAATGATTAAATCCCTCATGGACTGCCAGAAGAATAAACAAATCTGTGTTAGAAAAAGTGCAGTCAAAATGCTCTTTAGAAGCCAGTATGGAAAGACTTTGTCTCTCATACTTCTGACATACTATCAGGAGGGACCAGTCCCTGGAGAAAGGACATCGTGCTTGGTAAAGTGGAGGGTAACGAAAAAGAGAAAGACTCCCAATAATATGGATTGGCACAGTGGTAGCAGCAATGGACTCAAATGAATAATTGTGAGACTCAAGACCGACTGGGTGGTGTTTCTTCCTATTGTGCATAGGGTTGCTATGAGTCTAAGTGGAACTTGATTGCACTTAACAGCATCAAGTAAACATAGAGGAGTCCTGATGATGTAATGATTAAGCACTTGTCTGCTAACTGAAAAATCAGAGGTTCAAATCCACTTCCATAGTAAAAAAGACCTGTTGATTTGCACCCATCAATATTGCAGCCTAGGAAAACCCTGTGGGATAGTACTACTGTGTCACAGAGGGTCACTATGAGTTGAAATTGACTCTTACGCACACAACAAGAAGTAGATACAGTTAGTTCATGGTAACTCCAGATTCAAATTCAAGTTTCCTTTATCAAACTTTCTAATTATTGTTTGGTGCCACTGAGTCAGTACCAATTTATAACAACCCTATGCATAACAGAATGAAACACTGCCTGTTCCTGGGCCAACCTTATAATTGTTGCTATGCCTGAGTTCATTGATGCTGCCACCTGGCCATTCCATCTCACTGGGGGTCTTCCTCTTTATCTGTGACTCTCCACCTTACCAACCATGATGTCCTTCTCCAGGACTGGTTCCTCTTGATAATATGTCCGAACTTTCTAATACTTCCCTTTTTAAACTCCCTTTCTCCTTCCCATCCCACCTCCAGCTCCATGCTATGCACATCTATCTATTTTATTGTTATTTTGTAGTTGTATGTTTTATACAGTTTACATTTTTGTTTGGGATACCAGCAAAATTTTGAGGGCAGTAAATAGGCATTTTTGGGGCATGCTTCTTTTGAGTCAGGCCCCCTTGCTAGGACTGAGATAAGGATTATCTCATGGGTTTGGGAGCCAGACAGATTTGGTTTCATAGATTCAGATTTCAGCTGTGTGCCTGTGTGTGGTTTGGGGAAGTCATTACTGCCATCTAAGGCTTAATTTCCTCTTTTGTGAGGCAGTGCCAGTAATGTTGCTTAGTAAGGATCATCCATCTGGGATCAAAGGCAGCCAATGCTGGGGTTGGTGTAGAGTAGGTATGGCATAGCAAGCATAGCCCAATGAGGCAGAACTAAATGTCATTTAGCATGGGAAGTTGCCAGTCACTTCTGTGTCTAGGTGGGCCCTGAAGTCACTTTTGAAAAGCTCTTTGTTCAGAGAAGTCACTCGAGTGGCCTCTCCTGGGGACACACAGGTAAGGTAAGGAGGGATGCTGAGGAATGTATAGGAACGACTATTTGGTAGTTCCATCTATTCACCTGTGGTGGTGGTGGTTGTTAAGTACCTTCGAGTTGGTTCTGAGTCATAGTGACCCTGTATAGGGTTTCTAAGAACAGCTGGTTGGTTTGAACTGCTGACTTTGTGGTTAGCAGTCCACATCAGGACCCCACCTGTAGTACGCAGAGCTCATCAATGGAAAAGAGTGGGTTTAATTCCATATAGGATAGGGAGCGTCTTTGGAGGAAAACAATTGAGACCTTGATTCAGTCTCTTTTGCGAGTCATTATCATCATTCGGCTTTAATGAATTAAGGTAGACCTAGCTGGAAGGAAGGTTCGTCAGGGATCCCAAAGTAGAACTTGTAGTAAGAGAAGGTGTGTTTGGCTTGGTGCTGGCAAGCTTGATTCCCATTTGTGGCATTTATGTTGTAGCAGTGCTGGGAAGCTGAAACACACTGGGATTCCCAGCATGGATACTGTGCTGTCCTAGGAAGAATATGGGCTAGTGAAGTGAGTCTTGGTCGGACTGAGGCAGGACCCATGAGGCAGTGACAGAAGCATCGCCCCTAGGGGGCCACCCAGGTGTTCCAGTTCTCTTTCTATTTGGTGTGTAGACTCAATGAGCAGCTTAGTTACTTGGATTTAGGATGACCTAAGGGGTAGGAGAGTCCTCAGAGGTCGAGCAACTAATCGGAAAAATAAAAGCTAGATGGTATCTGTACTCCGAATACGAAGTGGGTCTTGCTAACTACATTTCTGTATCCTTCTGTGTTGTATAGTGTTCAGGATGTCTCTGATGGCGTAGCTGGTGAGGAGATAGACACTTCCATATGTATAGATTACCTCCCAAACCCTGGTACTTTGCTTTGTTTGGGACTGGTGCTCTGAATTCAAGTCTACACCAAGGTTGCCAAAAGAGCAATCTCTGCCCTCAGTGGGGTCTGGACCAAATCCAGTACTGTATTTCAGAAGCATTGTAAAGGTTTGCTATGCTGTATGCCTCCAGCAGGTCTATGCAGACCCTGAGAGAATGTGGAATCACCTGTGCGAAGATTTTGTTTATATACCAATCGTAGGAATTGAGTTGTCTCAGTTAAATTCCCTGAGACTCACTTCCTTGGGAGTATTTAATTGAGAGTGAGACACCCATAAAAAGAGCGTGTGTTCCATATCTTTGTTGATTCTCTTTCTGATTTACCCACTTCTAGTTGCTTAGCAACTTAGCATTATAACTGAAGCACAACTAATCTAATTATTTACAATGAGGCAAATGTGTCTCTGAATGGAAAACATTTATAGACTGAGATCAGTTATTTGGTGTTCCTTGTTAAAAGAAGCACCAACACACAAATGGGGATTGTAATAAGTGTTTGGACTCCAACATTGGATTAAAGGCATGGCTAGGTTCCACATAGTGCATCTTGTTAAATGGGTAGATGTAAGCAAGAAGACAAATGACAGATGCACTCTCTGTCCATAGCAGGAATCATGTGTACTGACCACTGAATAACCACATAGGAGCCCAGGTGGCTCTGTGGGTTAAGCTTGTGTTACTCACTGTAAGGTTTGTGAGTCAGAATTGACTTCACTCGATGGCAGTGAGCTTTGCTTTTGAGTAGCCACATATGTGTATTAGATGGGAATGCAGGCATTCATCTACTTAGGAATTGGGACCGGGACATTATGTTGGGCATAATGAATATAGAATCTCATGGCGTTTAGTTATGGAGTCCTGATTGCACAGTGGTTAAAGCACTTCCTTTGCTGGAAGGATGGCAGTTTGAACCCACCACTGCTCTGCAGGAGAAAGCTGTGGCAGTCTTCTTCCTTGAAAGATTTGCAGCCTTGGGAATTTCATGAGCAAGGTTCCACTCTGTTCTATATAGGGTCACCATGAGTTTCAGAACTGACTGGACAGTGACAGCACTTAACAACAAACAAACACCATGAGTCATAGTCTGCACTCAACCGCAGGGGGTGGGACTTCAGTTCTCTTCTGGCATTGCATGCTGTAGTGTAGCATAAGGATTGATCTGTCCAAATTCATGATGGATAACAATTAGGATCAACGCAAAGCTGGTTCCTAAGAGTCAGAGGTCAGCTATACCTCCACTCTCCAATGTCTTCACCATTTCTGACACCAGGGTCCCCACACAGCACATTCTGCTTCTCTGCTTGGCTCCATAATTCATTGTCATGGCCACACAGAACTCTCAGATCATATTCACAGTTAATAAAATACAACTTGGAATCAGAATCAAGTTGGAAGTAACAGGAATAATTCAGGGTCAGGATCAAGAAGCACACAGGCAAGGTTTGGAAGTCTCTTCTGAAGTGGAGAGCACATGCCTTCCTCCTTCCATGTAGGTCAGCTTACAACCTGGACAGCTCTCTCTGCTGATTTTTGCCTTCAGGCATTTCTGCTGTAAGGCTTGTCTGGGTCAGCCTCCCTGACGCAGGCTTCTCTGCTATTAAGTAGCCCAGCTCATGACCAGGATAGCATCTCCAGGACTTCTTGGTGTCTACCCATGACCTGCTGCTCTGCTAGCTCAGCTTTTGGCCAACATCTTTTTCAGCTGCAACTTGTCTGTGTTCCTGTGTGTTAGGTGCCATTCAGTCATTTCTGACTCATAGTGACCCTAGGTACAGCAGAACGAAATACTGCCTGGTCCTGTATCATACTCATAATGGATGGTATGTTTGAGCTCATTCTTGCTGCCACTGTGCCAGTCCATTTTGTTGGGTGTGTGTGTCTTTCTCTTTGACTCTGCACTTTACCAAACATGATTTTGTTCTTTAGGCACTGGTGCTATCTGACAACATGTCCAAAGGCTTACCATCTTCGCCTCTAAAGAGCTTTCCAGCTACACATTTTCTGAAACAAATTTATCCATTTTTCTGGAATTCCGTGCTGCTTTCAATATTCTTCACCAATACAGTATCTCAGATGAAATGGATTGTTTTCCAGTCTTCCTTATTCATTGTCCAGCGCTCTTGCGTGCATATGAGACATTCCTTAGTCCTCAAAGTGACATCTTTGCAATTTAACACTTTAAAGAGGTCCTGTGTAGCAACTTTGTCTAATGCAATATACCATTTGATTTTTTTAATGTTTTATTGTGAATTATGTGATAGTTTACATGGGAGAACATTAGCTTTACATTCATCCTATCGTGTATCGTTTCATTGCCGTGGTTACAATCCCCTTCATGCATCATCAACCAACCAAAGGGTATATCCTGCAAGCCTGCCTCATGGTAGGCAGCATACAGCCCCTCTCCCTCTCTGGGTCTAAAGTCCCCAGCTGCTCCATCTCTCCACGTCATCATCTCTGCCTCCATCTCTGGTGTCACCACTTCTCTGGGTAGGGTCCCACTCTCGGCTCTTCTCCCTTGATGGCCCCAGGGACCTCTGATCCTAGACTGCAAAGTCAATCGCTCCCCTCCTTTTGCTACAAAATGTCTACCTTTACATTTCCAACCCTCACAATCGTCCTGGTAACAATTATTCACTGTTGTCACCTCTGCCCAGACAGATTGGATACTACTCAGTGGAGATTCTACCTTTCTCTATGCCCTCTGGATCTAGGTTCCCTCTTGAAAGCTTGTAAGCCAATCACTTCTTGCCTTTGTAGTCCCTCCCCGCCCTATTTTGGGTAGCCAATGTCCAAGTTGCCCATCCCTGTCTACTCTGTGTATGGAGGGGTGGGAATGATCCTTGCTGTAAAGATTTGTTCCCTTTTTTGAGCTACTGCATCCATAGGTGTAGGTCAAGTTCATCAAATTGTATCAGATT
>NW_006408567.1:16508762-16522636 GCF_000296735.1 Chrysochloris asiatica | reverse complement strand
ATTGTATCAGATTACTCTTTTTTTCCTCTTCTTTCTTCTTCTAGTTGAGCTCTGATCATCCAGTCATTGAAGCCAGGTCAAGTGGGTATTATCTGAAAGTGTGGGTGTTTTTATGCATATGCCCTCTCTTCTTAAAGCTGGACGTTTTACTCTCCACTCTAGTCCTCTGTGGCTATGTCACTGATTCTGGACCCAAGAGTCCCCAGGTCTTGCCACACTACTGGCCATCCAGGTCTCTACCCGGGTACACAGGAGTCTATTGAGCGTTATAGAGCTTAGCTCACAGCTTCATTGCTGTTTTTCGCTCACATCCCCTTATCGGTGACGAATGTGGTCACCAATCAGAGCGTGTATTCCCATTGAGTCGTAGTCTTAGAAGGGGGTTTGCCCTGAGGGAACCTGGCCACTAGCCTTGATGTCCCTGGGCGAGCAACTTGCTTGTTCTTGTAGTAGTCAGTTGGACTGCTGTTATTGTTTTGTATTTTTACTGTAGGTCTTTCTTTCAAGAAGTATCTTCTGTTTATGTAGCTGTTCCAGGTTGGTTTGCTTGTCCTTTCAAGTGGAAATTTCCCACTTCAGAAGATTCTAGATGTGGTTCAGGATTCTACCTATAGTCTTATGTAATGCAGAGGCTCCGCAGGAAGCCTCCATCACTGGGCATATTGTAGCCCATTTTAGGTATTCCAATTAGTTATAGGCAGAAGACGGACTTACAAGCTTTCTATAGTGATATTTCTGGCTGTTCCTTTCTCTCCCCGTCAAGTGTTTATGCTAGTGAAACTAAGATTCAAAAGACTGCCAAGCAACTTGGACATTGGCTACCCAAAATATGGGGGGCGGGGGGCTACAAAGGCAAGAAGTGACTGGCTTACAAGCTTTCAAGAGGGAACCTAGATCCAGAGGGTGTGGAGGAAGGTAGAATCTCCACTGAGTAGTATCCAATCCAATCTGTCTAGGCGGGATTGATGAAATGAAATGCGAATAGGTCTCTTGTGATATAATAGTGAATAATTGTTATCAGGACTGATTGTGAGGGTTGGAAATGTAAAGGTAGATGTTTTGTAGCAAGGAGGGAAGTGATTAACTTTTCAGTCTAGGAGCGGAGGTCCCTGGGACCACCAAGGGGGAGAAGAGCGGAGTGCGGGACCCTACCCAGAGAAGCAGTGATGTCAGAGATGGAGGCAGAGATGATGACGTGGAGAGATGGAGCAACTGGGGACTTTAGACCCAGAGAGGGAGAGGGACTGTGTACTGACGACCAGGCTTGTAGTGTATACCCTTTGGTTGGTTGATGATGCATGAAGAGTATTGTAACCATGGCAATGAAATAATAATACGATAGGATGAATGTAAAACTAATGTTCTCCCATGTAAACTATCACACAATTCACAATAAAACAAAACAAAACAAAAAGACTGCCAAGCATCTTAATGTTATTTTCCCCCTTTTGCCCATTCCAACCATGTCTCAATCACTATATCCCAGAGCCCTGTTGTTGTGCATATGTCACTGTTTACCTCTGTCTACTAAGCCCATGGAAACCTGTGTAATCGTTCTCCCATCTGCCTTCTTCTTCCATTCCCCTCCCCTTCTTGTGTACTGCCCTCCTCCCCAGCACCCAAACTATCCTGTGTCTATTCCCTACCCTGTGCTCCACCTTCCCCTCCCTCCCCTCATCACACCTCTCACATCCCATTAACCAGCAAAGAACTCCCATCCCACCCCCCTTTAGTATAGGTTCTTTTTGTTAGTCTTTTACAGTAGTGGTCCTATGCGTATTTCTTCTTTCGTGACTGATTAATTTCACTCAACATAATGTCCTCAAGGTTCCTCCATATTATACGGTGACTTGCAGCTTCCTTGTTATTCTTCAAGGTAGCATAATATTCCATTGTGTGAATGTACCACAGTGTGTTTATCCATTCTCCAGTTGATGGGCAAAGCTTAGGCTGTCTCCATCTTTTTGCTATTGTAAATTGTTGTTGTTATGTGCTGTGGAGACAGTTCTGACTCATAGCGACCCTGTACAGGGTTTCTAAGGCTGTAAATCTTTATGGGAGCAGAAAGCCTTGTCTTTCTCCCGCGGAACAGCTGGTAGTTTCGAACTACTTACCTTAAGTTTCGCAACCCGATTTGTAACCACTATGCTACCAGAGCTCCTTTTGTAAATAGTGCTGCTGTAAGCATTGGTGTGCATATATCTACTCGTGTTATGGCTTGTATGTCTTGTGGATAAATACCAAGTAAAGGAATTGCTGGATCATAAGTATTTCTATTTCCAACCTTCTAAGGAAGCACCATGTTGCTTTCCAGAGGTTGGACCATTTTGCAATCCCACCAGCAATGCAAGAGCATCCCTGTCTCTCCTCATCCTCACCAGCATTTATTGTCCCCTACTTTTTTGATCTTTGCTGTTATTTCTGGTGTGAGTTGATATCTCATTGTTATTTTGATTTGCATCTCTCTAATGGCTAGTGATTGTGAACATTTCTTCATATGTTTGTTGGCTGCCTGGATCTCCTCCTTGGTGAAGTGTCTGTTTATGTTCTGCACCCATTTTTTATTTGGGCTATTTGTCATAGTTCTATATACTTTCAAAGGTGGTGTTTCCACCGCTGTAACACTTCCTGAAAGAATTCATGCTTTTTGATATACATCACATTAAAACAACAGTTTTGGCATACACAAGGGACTCAAATAGTGTTCTTTTTAAATGTTCTTCAAGTTTTAGAAACAAAAAGATGTCTGAAGAGACAAGATCAGGACTCTAGGGTGGAATTTCCTAGTGAAATTCTCATCGGACAGCCTTCCTACCCTCAAAGAATGAGCAGGTGCATTGTTGTGATCGAAGAAATTCTTTGGTGCAGTTTTCCTGGCCTTTTTCTCACCAATGCAGGTTTCAGTTTTCTTAAAAAACTTGTTAGAAGCCCTATTGATTGTCCTATGTCCTTTGGGAATATCTGTCAAGATGGCCCCTTGAGAATGCTAAAACCCAGTCTCTATAACCTTCTGAGCTGACCTCTCTGCATTAAATCTAACTGGCCCAGAAGATCCCATTGGAAGCCAGTGTTTTGATTGGACTTTTGTTTTTTGAAGGCACTCTTACTGAGACCAAGACAAATGCATTCCCGAGAATACTTATCCGGAGCCACTACTCATCACAGAAGCATGTTTGACCATCTTTTCTTTGGAATAAACCCATGTACAAATGAAATGGAACCCTAGTAACAGTAATTTTTGACTTTCATACGTTTGAAACTAAGTCAAAAATGTATATACACTCACGTAACCTCTGTCATGAAAGAGACTTATGGGTGCAGTAGTTAAATGCTAGGCTACTATTCAAAATTGCATTGGGCAAATCTGCTGCACAGGAACTTTTTAAAGTGTTGAAGAGCAGAGATGTCAGCTTGAGGACTAAGGTGCGCCTGACCCAAGCCATGGTATTTTCAATAACCTCATATGGATGTGAAAGCTGGACAGTGAATAAGGAAGACCGTAGAAGAATTGATGCCTTTGAGTTATGGTGTTGGAGGAGAATCCTAAAAGTGCCATGGACTACCAAAAGAACCAATAGATCTATTTTGGAAGAAGTGCAGCCAGAGTGCTCCTTGGAGGCCAGGATGGCTAAGCTTCATCTCTCGTACTTTGGACATATTGTCAAGAGGAAACAGTCACTGTAGAAGGATGTCATGCTGGGTAAGGTGGAGGGTCAGAGAAAAAGAGGAAGACCCCTAACGAGATGAATCAGCCAGGTGGCATCATTGATGGCGTCAAGTGTGGCAGCGGTAGTGAGGTTGGCCCAGGATTGGACATTGTTTCGTTCTGCTGTGCATGGGGTCGCTATGAGTCGGTTCCGACTCGGTGGCACCTGACAACAACAACAACAACAACAACAACAACTATTCAAAATGTTGGGGGTTCAAACCCACCCACCGGCTCTGCAGGTGATATGACCTGGTGGCCTGTTACCCTAAAGCCTGCAGCCTAGGGAAACCTTATGAGGCAACGCTACTCTGTTATATAGGGTTGCTATTGGGTTGGAATTGACTTGACGGCACTTAACAACAACAATATGTGTCAGAATCGATTCAGTAGCAGCCACCATTATAATCAAGATAGAGAACATTTCCAATATCCCCAAAGATTCCTGTGTTCCATATCTTGATCCCCATTCACTCTCCCACCCTCATGATTATGTGGGACAACTGCTAGTTTGTATTTTATCGCTATGGATTAGGATTTTTTTTTTTTTTCTGAAATGTCATCTAAATGGAATTATACAGTATATGCTTCTGTGTCTTTTACATTTTTAAAAATCAGAGGTATATTTTTTTGAGATGCATCCTTGTGTATTACAGTGTTCCATTGTATTTCTATGCTACCATTTATTTCTCTAATCACCTCTTCTAAACACCTGAGTTGTTTGCATGTTTTGGCTATTATAAGTAAAGCTGTTATGAACATTCATGGACATGTGTTTTTGTTTGTCTTGCTTAAATACTTGGGAGTATAATTTCTGGGTTGTATGGAAAGTGAATGTTTAATTTTATTAGAAGCTGCCAAATGGTTTTCCAAAATCATTGTATCATTTTACATTCCCGCCAGCAGCATATGAAGTTCCAGGCACTTCATAGCCTTGCCAATATTTGATATTGTTAGAATATAAAGTTTTAATCATTATAGTGGGTATATGGAATCCTGGTGTGGTACTATAGGATAAGCACTGGACTGCTAACCTCAAGTTTAAACCCATTAGTTGCTTCTTTGGAAACTCTATACAGGGTCACTATAAATGTTGGAACTGACTCTTAACCACAACAAAGTGGGTATGTGGGAGCATAGTGGCTTTGTAGAAAGCACTGAACTGCAAACCACAAGGTTGGTGGTTCGAGCCCACCAGATGTTCTGTGGGAAAAAGATGAAGTTTTCTGCTTCCACAAAGATTTACAGCCTCAGAAGCCCTATATGGGGTTGCTGTGAGTCGGAACTGACTTGACAGCACGTAACAACAGCAAGTAGGTTATATAATATTAGCTCATTGTGATTTTAATTTGCATTTTCCCTTATGAAAAATTATGCTGAGCTTTTTTTCACGTGTTTATTGGCCATCTGATACATTCTTTTGGTCAGTGCCTATTCAAATTTATTGCACATTTTAAAAGTTAAGTGGTTTCTTTTCTTATGATTTTGTTGTAAGAATTCATTTTATAGTCTAGATTCAAGTCCTTGGCCAGATATAGGCTTTGAAAATAGTTTCTCCCCATCCGTCTTTTCACTTTCATTTTCATAGCAGTGTATCTTACTTTTTATGAAATCCAGTTACTCTTTTTTTCTTCTATGGTTCATGCTTCTTTTGCTCTATTTGGAAAATAAAACTGTGTATCCTAACGTCAGAAAGATTGTTCTCTGAAATGTCTTTTCAGAAATTTTATACTTTAGTTCATACATTTAGATTTATAATTCATTTCAAATTGTTGCATGTATGTGAGATAACGAGTCAAGGTTTATTATTTTTTGTGTGTGTACGGATGGCCAGTTGCTTCATCACCATCTACTGAAACGATAATCTTTTCTCAAGTGAATTACTTTAGCACCTTTGTGAAAAATTCATCAAACATGTATGCACAGGTCTATTTCTAGACTCTGTTCTGTTCCCATAATTGATATGTCCATCTGTATGCCAGTACTATACTGTTTTGATTATAACAAGGTTTAAAATAAGAGAATGTCACTCTTCTAATCTGTGTCCTTTCCCACTCCCACTTCCTCTTTTTCTCTGACCCTCCACATTACCCAATTGTTTTGGGTTTTTATTTCCATATAAATTTTAGAACCACTATGTCAGCTTCTTTAAAAATATCCTTCTGGGATTTCAATGACTCCATAGATCAGTTTGGAGGAGAATTGACATCCTAACAGTAGGAGCTTCTGATCCATAAAGCTGGTATATCTCTTCAGTTATTTAGGACTTCTTTTGTTTCTCATATTGTGTAGTTTTCAATGTAAAGGCCTGCATGTAATTTGTTGAGTTTTTCTCTAAACATTTTACATTTTAAACGTTATTTGTCTTAGTTCTCTAGCGGTGCTATAGCAGAAATACCATGAGAGGATGGCTGTAACAAACAGAAGTGTATTTTCTCACAGGTTAGGAGGTTAGCAGTCTGAATTCAGTGTCAGCTCTGGGGAAGACGTTCTCATTCTGTTGCTCAGGAGGAAAGTTCTGCCTCCTGGTTCCTTGGAGATCTCCATGTGTCTTGGCATCTTACTCCATCTGTCCTTCTCTTGCTTGCTTGTTTAATCTTATATCTAAAAAGAGATTGACTACACTAATTAAAAGTATCATGGGCTGCCAGAAGAACAAATAAATCTGTTTTGGAAGAAATACAGCCAGAATGCTCCTTAGAAGCCGGAATGGTGAGACTTTGTTGCTCATGTTGTTGTTGTCAGGTGCCATCGAGTCAGAACCGACTCATAGCGACCCCATGCACAGCAGAACGAAACAATGTCCGATGCTGGGCCAACCTCACTACCGCCACCACACTTGATGCCATCAATGATGCCACCTGGCTGATCCATCTCGTTGGGGGTCTTCCTCTTTTTCTCTGACCCTCCACATTACCCAGCATGACATCCTTCTCCAGCGACTGTTCTCCCGGACAATGTGTCCAAAGTATGAGAGACGAAGCCTAGCCATCTTGGCCTCCAAGGAGCACTCTGGTTGCTCATACTTCAGACATATTATTGTTATTATTGTTTTGCTGTTGAGTCGGTTCCAACCCATAGCGGCCCTGTAAAGGATTTCCAAGGAGCAGTTGGTGAGCTTGAACTGCCAACCTTGCAGTTCAAATGGCTTTTGCAGTCTGGTGCATTAACCCACAGCATCACATCAGGACTCCATACATGTTATTAGGAAGGACCAATTCTTGGAGAAGGGCATCATGCATGGTAAAGTAGAGGGTTAGAGAAAAAGGGGAAGACCCCTCCCCCGCCCCACTGGTATAGATTGGTGCAGTAGCAGCAGCAATGGTTTCAAGTGTAGCAACAATGGTGGGTATGGTTCAGGACTGGGCAGTGTTTCATTCTGTTATGCATAGGGCCATCATGAGTTGGAACAGACTTAATGCCACCTAATAACAACAACAACAACAAGAACCACAACAATCCTACCTCATTAATATAGCAAAGTCAGCCCATTCCCAAATGAGATTATACCACTGGCATGGAGGTTATGATTTACAACACATATTTTGGAGACATAATTTAATTTGTAACAGAATACTGAAAAAGCTATTTATAAATAATTTCATCTCTAAATATTAATTGCTTTTATATATAGACATGTACCTGTGTTTTTATATTAACCTTTTATCCTGCAGTCCTGCTAAACACACATCAATTCTAGTATCTTTTTTTGATAAATTCCTTGGGGTTTTCATGTAGTGTACAACTTGTCCCAATAAGAAACAAAGGTGTATTCAACTTTTTTGAGAATGACTCGTATTTCCCTAGTGATTTTGTTCATTCAAAAGGGCCAGTGTTTAATGTGACTATAAAATGGTCAGGTTCTGGTCCCACATAAATTATATTTAGTTAGTCTGAAATCTCAGAGAAAGGTAATACTAAACTCTTGAGGCTCAAATGTTAGAAAAATATCATTAATTAGAAGGTTTTTTTCAGTGAATTTCATTGAAGTAGAATCTGATAGCAGTTGTTTTGTTTTCAGCAGGATTAGCTGTAACTGATTTGGTTTCAAAGACTTCACATTTCTTTTTGATGATTACAAGTTCATGTCAAGATTGTATCTTGATGTTGTTAGTTGCTGCCAAGTGGTCTCTGACTCAGTGACCTTATGTCAGACAGAACAAAGTGCTGCCCACTCCAGCGCTATCTTCACAATGTTACCTTAGAGCCCATTGGTGCAGCCGCTGTCCCAGTCTGTCTTGTGAGGATCTCCCTCTTGTTTGCGCGCCCTCTACTTTACCAAGCATGATGTCTCTCTCAAACAAATGGGCCCTCTTGATTATACACCCAAAGTAAATAAGATGAAGTCTCACCATCCTGGCATCTAAAGAGCATTCTGGTTGTTTTACCTCTAATGCTCATTAGCAGTCCATGGTATATTCAGATTTTTTTTTTTTTTTGCCAACACTACAATTCAAATGGATAATTTTTTCTTTTTATTTATTCTTTCATTGTCCAGTTTTCACATGCATATAAGGTGATTGAAAATACCTTGGCTTGGGTCAGGTGCACCTTAGTCCTCAGACTGACATCTTTGCTCTTGAACACTTTAAAGAGGTCTTATATAGCAGATTTGCCTAATGCAGTATGTCTTGACTGCTGCTTCCATGAGTATTGATGATTGATCCTAGCAAAATGAAGTCTTTGGCAACTTCAGTCTTTTCTCTATTTATATGAATGTTGTTTATTGGTCCAGTGGTGAGGATTTTAGTTGTCTTTACATTGAGATGTAACCCATACTGAAAGCTGATATTTTAACACTTCAAAGAGGTCTTGTATAGCAGATTTTCCAGTGCAGTACATCCTTTGATTTTTTTTGACTGCTGCTTCCATGGGCATTGATTGTTGATTTAAGTAGAGCGAAATCCTTGTTAACTTCAATTTCTTTGCCAGCACATTGTTAGCCAAGTAGAGTTGGGGAGGGATGTTAGTACTATTTATGTCAGCCCACTTGTCTTGAGATATATTAATCTAAAACATTTTTCTGCAATGGCATTTCATACAATCTTCGTCATCATTAGTAGAATTAAAAGCTAAAATTCCTAAGAGTATTCCTTTTTCCTGTATGTGTTAGCAGCTGCTTCTGCTGTTCACCAGATGGTGCTGTAACTTGAATGTGTCTGAGAAGGATGTACTAGGCAGATTTGTATCAACAGCTAGTAGTTTTGATATTTTTTGCAGCCAGCATTTTGTTTTTTGGTCCAGGGGTAATGGTAGATGGAGGGAGGCAGCTGCCTAAGGACTTCCCATGTTTACAGATTTTTACTTTATGATTTAAAGTCTTATTTGATCATAGCAAATATGTAAATGTTTGGGAGAATTATAGATGGTACACAGTTACATTTCTTAAGAGGTTCCACGTCTCATTTGATGTCTTTTGAATTCTCTTTGTTCTGAGTAATTTACATGATTCTGAGAAGCTCCGAAAGTTTATATGAAAGGAGATATACAAAAAACTATGTGCCTTGCTTTAATCAATTTTGATTTACTTTTCAGATTTGTACGTCTTTTAAGTATTACTTTTTTAAATTTAAGTTTTAATTTGAATTGTGTGGGTTTACATGGGAGAACATAAGTTTTACATTCATCCTTTAAATATTACTTTTTAAAAACAAATAATTGGGAATTATGGCTTTAATCATTAGTAGACATAATAATGATGATATAACTCCTTCAGAAACTTGCTTGCAAATAAGAGTAAGTGATTAAATTTGGTGAGCCAAGTTGAACCACTTTGCCAAAGGCAGTCATTGGGTTCTGAACCAGATCAGTTCCTAATTTTGCCTTTAAGTCTCTAAGTGGACTTCGTAGGTAAGTTTGAACAGGTGCATATGGTTCTTGTTTAGTCTTACTTTAGTGCAAGAAGAAGCCCTCATGAGGAAGTGGGTTAAGCATTTGGCTGTTAACTGCAAGGTTGGTGGTTCACACTCACTTGGGAGAAAGTTATTAAGTACAAGAAGAGGCTCGAAGCCTTTTCAATGATTAAAAACTTGTATGTGCAGCAGGTGACAGTGATTGTGATGAAGAGTTTGTTGTGAGCATGGTATGGTATGGCATTGTAGGATAAGCATTGGACTGCTAACTGCAAGGTTGGACATTCAAATCCACCATCTGCTTCTTAGAAATGCTATACAAGTTCACTATGACCCACCCCAGTCATGAGGATGGCACAGGATCAGACAGCATTTCATTTTGTTGTGCATGGGGATGCAAGAGTAGGTGACTGACTTGTTCTTACTAACATTTTCCCTGGAACTGCCCTCATCAGTGTCCGCTATGGGCTCCATCCTCTCCTTACTGCCCAGTTGTCATCGTCCTGAGTGCTGCCAGCAAAACTGGATACACAGACCCCAGGACCCTCTCCCTGCCCCATCCTGGTAGAGGGTATGTTCTAAACCTAATCTTTCTCTTTCCTTGTCAAATCTTTTCATCATCTCCTGAGTTCTAAGCATTGGCCCCTTTGAGCTCTTATCCTGGTATCTGCAATCACTCCTTGTTATTGTTTTTAACTGCCACCGAGTAGGTTCTGACTCATAGTGAGTCTGTATAGGGTTTCCGAGGAGCAGCTGGTGAGCTTGAACCACCGATCTGCAATTCAAACCAAACTTACAGTCCAGCGCATTAACCTGCAGCGCTACACAGGATTCCAGTCACTCCATAGTCTATCTTTTCAGTCTCATGGTTTTAAGTGATCATATCTAGTGTGGTCTACATGTCTGTCAGTTTGTTGTACTGTGGTGGCTTGTGAGTTGCTGTGATTCTGTAAGCTATGCCAGCTGTATTTTAAATACCAGCAGGGTCACCCATGGTGGACAGGTTTCAGATGAGCTTCCAGACAAAGACAGACTAAGAAGAAGGAGTGACAAACTATTTCTGAATATTTAGTCACTGAAAACCTTAGGAATAGCAGAGAAACACTGTCAGATATAGTGACGGAAAATGAGCCCCTCAGGGTTGGAAGGCATTCAAAATGTCTTGGGGGAAGAACTGCCTTCTCAAAGTAGAGTTGACTGTGATGATGTGAATGGATTAAAGCCTGTGGGAGTAAAGCCCTCAGGACCTTCATTTGCTGATGGGGCACAACTCAAAATGAAGAGAAACAGCTATAGACATCCATTGAAAATTGGAACATGGATTGTATGAAGTATGAATCTGGGAAAATTGGAAGTTGTAAAAAATGAAATGGAACGCATAAACATCGTATCTTATGCATTAGTGAGCTGAAATCGACTGGTATTGGCCATTTTGACTGTGATAACCACATGGTTTACTATGCTGGAAATGACAAATTGAAGAGTAATGGTGTTGCATTCATTGTCAAAAAGAACATATCCAGATCAGTCATGAAGTACAACGCTGTCTGTGATAGAATAATATCCATGTACCTAAGGGAAGACCTGTAGGAACTGGGGGAACTGAAACAAAAATTCAAGCCTCGACTTTCGTTATTGAAAGATTCTCTGGGCAAATTATTGAATGATGCAGAGGGCATCAAGAAAAGATGGAAGGAATACACAGAGTCATTGTACCAAAAGGAAATGGTTAATGTTCAGCTGTTTCAAGAGGTAGCATATGATCAAGAGCCAATGATACTAAGGGAGGAAGTTCAAGGTACATTGAAGGAATTGGCAAAGAACAAGGCACCAGGAATTGATGGAATAAACATTGAAATCTTTTAAGAAAGTGAGATGGCACAGGAGGCACTCACTCATCTCTGCCAAGAAATTTGGAAGACCACTATCTGGCCGACTGATTGGAAGAGATCTGTATTTGTGCCCATTCCAAAGAGAGGTGACCCAATGGAATGTGGAAGTCATCAGACAATCTCTTTGATAGCCCATGCGAGTAAAGTTTTACTAAAGGTACTACAGAAAGGGCTGCAAGCATACATTGGCAGAGAACTTCCAGAGGTTCACACTGGATTCAAAAGAGGCTGTGGAACAAGGGATATCATGCTGATGTCCGATGGATCTTGGCTGAAAGCAGAGAATATCAGAAAGATGTTTACCTGTGCTTTATTGACTATGCAAAGGCTTTCGATTGTGTGGATCATGATAGGCAATGGACAACACTGTGAAGTATGAGTATTCTAGAACACTTAATTGTGCTCATGAGGAATCTGTATGTGGACCAAGAGGCAGTTGTTCAAACAGAACATTGGAACATTGAATGGTTTAAAATTAAGAAAGGTGTGTGACAAGGTTGTATCCTTTCACCAATGTGGCGCTGTGGTTAATGCTCTGGACAGCAAAGTTGGTTTGAACCACAGGGTTGGTGGTTCAAGCTCACCAGTCGCTCCTCAGAAACCCTATACAGGGTCGCTATGGGTCGGAACCGACTCGATGGCACTTAACAACAACAACATTCAACCTGTATGGTGAGCAAATAATCCGGGAAGCTGGGTTATATGAAGTAAAACATGGCATCAAGATTGGAGGAAGACTCATTAACAACCCGAGATATGCATATGATACAACCTTGCTTGCTGAAAGTGAAGAAACATAAAACATTTACTGATGAAGATCAAAGAGCATAGCCTTCAGTATGGATTACATCTCAGTGTAAAGAAAATAAAAATCCTCACCACTGGACCAATAAACAACATTCTTATCAAGGGAGAAAAGATTGAAGTTGTCAAGCACTTTGCTCTTCTTGGATCAACTATCAACACTCAAGGAAGCAGCAGTCAAGAAATCAAACTATGTATTGCATTAGGCAAATCTGCTGCACAAGACCTCTTTAAAGTGTTTCAGAGCAAAGATGTCAGCTTGAAGACTAAGGAGCGCTTGACCCAAGCCATGGTATTTTCAATAACCTCATATGCATGCAAAAGCTGGACAGTGAATAAGGAAGACTGTAGAAGAATTGATGCTATTTTGAGTTATGGTGTTGGAGGAGAATATTGAAAGTGCCATGGGCTGCCAAAAAAGCACCAGATCTGTGTTGAAAGAAGTGCAGCCAGAGTGTTCCTTGGAGGCCAGGATGGCCAAACTTTGTCTCTCATACTTCGGACATATTGTCAGGAGGGACCAGTTGCTGAAGAAGGATATCATGTTTGGTAAGGTGGAGGGTCAAGTAAAAAGAGGAAGACCCCCAATGAGATGGATTGATCAAGTGGCAGCAATAGTGAGGCTGGCCCAGGATCGGGCAGTGTTTCTTTCTGCTGTGCATGGGGTTGCTATGAGTCGATACTGAGTTGATGGCACCTAACAACAACAACAACAACAACAACATCTAATCTGTAGACTTTCAATTTATATCCATAGTGTGTACCTCTCCTCTAAACTCCTGAGTCATATTGCCTGTTCATGCTTCTTTGGAATTTCTAATAGACATCTCAAACCTACCATCCAGATCTGAATTCTTGACTCATCTTCTCTAAATCTGTTCTTCCCGAGGTATTTTCTATCTCAGTTATTGGTCGTTGGTAAGTGCTGTGGAGTCAGTTCCAACTTATAGTGACCCTGTATAGGGTTTCCGAGGAGCGGCTGGTGAGTTTGAACTGCTGACTTTGCAGTTATAACCAGCAGCACCATATCCAGGACTTCTCAGTTAATAGTAACTCCATCCACAAAATTTGGCCTTATTTTGACTCCCTGTTTTCTCTAACATCTCAAATACCCTTTTCCTGGTCCCTTAGTGCCAATGTAACAAATACCACAAATGCTTGGCTTTAAAGAACAGCAAGTTATTTTCTCAGCAATTCTGGAGTTTTTAAGTCTACATTAGGTCTTGGTCAAGTCAGTTCCTTCCTTTTTCGATATCCTGAGGCATTCCTGGATTCCTTGTGTTGTTAGATGACCCTCACATGGCATCTTTCTCCCCTAGTATGTGCTTGCTTGCTCTATGCCTAGGCTGTTCTTTATTGTTGTTGTTGTTAGGTGCCATCAAGTTGGAACCGACTCATAGCGACCCCATGCACAGCACAATGAAACAATGTCCGATCCTCGGCCAACCTCACTACCTCTGCCACACTTGAGTCCATCAATGATGCCACCTGGCCAATCCATCTCATTAGGGGTCTTCCTCATTTTCTCTGACCCTCCACCTTACCCAGCATGACATCCTTCTCCAGCGACTGTTCCCTCCGGACAATATGTCCAAAGTATGAGAGACGAAGTTTAGTCAT
>NW_006408567.1:16416881-16508347 GCF_000296735.1 Chrysochloris asiatica | reverse complement strand
ACATTGAGATGCAACCCGTACCGAAGGCTGTGTTCTTTGATCTTCATCAGTAAATGTTTCAAGTCCTCTTCACTTTCAGTAAGCAAGGTTGTATCATCTGCATATCGCAGGTTGTTAATGAGTTTTCCTCCAATCCTGATGCCACATTTTTCTTTATAGAACCCAGCTTCTTGTATTATTTGCTCAGCATTCAGGTTGAATAAGTATGGTGAAAGAATACAACCCTGTCTCCCACCTTTCCCAATTTTAAAACATTCAGTGTTCCCATGCTCTGTTCGAACAACTGCTTCTTGGTCTAGGGCTGTTCTTTATATTACTCAAAAAATGATTAGGTTAAGACACACTCTATACCAGTATGACCCCAGCGTGTTGATTCTGTGTACATTTGTTTGCATGATGGAAAGTGTGTATTCCATTAGACTGGATTACATTCACAGATAAAGGGTTAGTTCTCTAGCACACATATATTGAAGAGAGGTTACAGTTCAATCCATAATATGATCTGTCACCAAATCTTTCCTTCTTGACTTCCCGTATATCTAGAGTCCCTTCCCTTCTCACTGTGTCTCCATCATTATGGTCCACTGACGTGGTAACCTCACCCTGGGCTTCTCTGCTTCCTCCCTGCTCTCCATGAGGCTACTCTTTTACCATAGTCGGAGTGATTCTTCTTCCTGCCTCAGAACCCCTCAGGCCTCCAGTGAAAGTTAGCCCTATCCTCACTGGGGCCTTGGAGGGTCAATCAGATATGGGGCTCCTCTGTCCCCTGCCTGTCTCTGGCCTCAGTGTTCTTTGTTCTCCCCTGTCTCTCTGCCATCCTGGCAGTTTCCTCAGATCCTTAGCACTTGCTCTTCTCTGGAATGTCTTTATTACGTTAAAGATTACATTAAACATAAATGACATAGTTCTGTGAACTATATTACAGTGCCCACCCCTTTTCCTTTAGCTCGCTTCTCAAACATCATCTTCACAGGAACTCCTGTCTACTTGATTTGAAATTACTTACCTGCAACACTGATTAACTCTCTTCCTGGATTAGTTTTTTTCTCCTCTGCCCCAATACTGTTTAACCAGTTACTGTCATGTTGATTAGGATTCATGATGACTCCATATGTGTCAGACTAGAACTGTGCTCTATAGGGTTTCAGTGGTTGATGTTTTAGAAAGAATTGCCAGGCCTTTCTTCAGAGGTGCTTCTGTAGGGAGTTGGACCGCCAACCTTTGGCTTGGCAGCTGAGCCTGTTAACCATTTGCCCCATTAACTTTCTCTGTGCTCTATTTATTAATGTTAATTATTTCCTGACTTCCCTGTTCGAGTATAAACCCTTTAAGGACAGGGACTTTGGTTCCATTTTGTTACTGCTGAAGTATCTTAGCCTACAAGAATGCCTGCCTGCACATGATCCAGTGCTTATCCTTAAATTAGCATCACACCAGGACTCCATTAAGAAGTACTTATGTTACCCCAGAAGGTTGGTGGTTTAAACCCACCAACCGCTCCATGGGAGAAAGATGAAACTGTTTGCTCCCGTAAAGATTTATAGTCTTGGAAACCCTAAGGAGCATTTCTACTCTGTCCTATAGGGTTTCTATGAGTCACTATAGACTTGACGACTGTGGGCTTATATGACCAAAATGGTATTTTAAGGAAAAACTGTCATCATCTAATGGAATGCTAAGTTATGACTTTTTCTCATGTTTTCCTTTATGATACAGGAATCCCAGGATCCTCTTATGCGGTGGCTGGGGAAACATGTGAGTCCTGAAGGAATAATAAAATCCAGCAAAGTCTCCCTTAAGTTTGTTTCATCCTACACATCTGACATAGAAATAACCCCATCTTCTATTCCTGTTGTTACGGACTCAGAAGTCTTCTCATCAGAAAATTTTAGCTTAGAGATCTATCGGCAGAATCTGCAGACAGAACAACTTGGGAAAACAATTCTGTTTGCTGAAGTGACACCCACCACGATGAGCCTTCTGGATGGGTAAGTTCTGATCAGACCTTCTGTACTTATCCGAGGAAACATGTTATAGTGACTCTTCTTTCTAATCAGTGGTGGGAGGCGGGGAGTGAGTTACAGAGCGCTATGTTTTAATAAACCTACTAGCAAGTTCGAGGTATAGAAACCCTGTTCTACAAGAGCTAAAATATCAGAAAAGAAGTTAAATTCAGTTTTTTGGTCTAATAAGAATTGTCTTTAAGGAATGGGATTGGTTTTGTACTTTGGGCCTCTCTTCCTGTTAACTAGACCTTCAGAATGTCCTTAGAAAATGAACATAAGGGACAAAATGTTTATTGGGTGACATTATTGCTTAAAACCAGGTTATTATATTAGTTACGTGTTGATGGAACCAGTACTGAACATTTAGTTAACAATATTTTGCAGGGGCGTTAGGATAGTAAAATTGAATGACATGTAAGCTGCTTTGTATTCTGAAAACCCGCTTAGCTATGCTGCTATCAAATACATTTTAAAAGCACTCTGCAGTCCTGTTTGGATGTTAAAGTATATACTACTTCTGAAAGTTTTCTTTTTAAGTCCTTCTGTTTCATGGACTTTGATTGCTGGTTGAAAATCAAAACAGATGAATTTTTTAACTTCCAAATTCATCAGAATCAATGAATAGTCTTATATAATATATATATATATATATACTAGTCTTATATTAATGATAGTGTAAGAGGTAGAATTATGGAGGGAATGAAAAAGAACAGCTTCTTCCCTCAACCTGAGAAATAGTTGGATCCATGATTTCTGAGATGAAGTTTTCACTCTCAGGACTTTAGATTTGGACAGATTTGTAATTCAACATATGGACATATTTTGTTCTTTCCTTTAATAGTAACTTCTGGGATTTGGTAATGTACTGATTTGAAAGAGAAGATATTAATGTTTTACTGGCTATCATAGAGTTAGTGTTGTTAGGTGCCATCGAGTCGGTACCGACCCATAGCGACCTTATGCACAGCAGAACAAAACACTGCCTGATCCTGGGCCAACCTCACTACTGTTGCCATGCTTGAGTCCATTGATGCTGCCACTTGGCCAATCTATCTTGTTGGGAGTCTTCCTCTTTTTCTCTGACCCTCCACCTTACCAAACATGATTATCCTTCTCCTGTGACTGGTCCTTCCTGACAATATGTCCAAAGTATGAGAAACGAAGTTTGGCCATCTTGGACTCCAAGGCGCACTCTGGCTGCACTTCTTCCAAAGTGGATCTCTTGGTTCTTTTGGGAGCCCATGGCACTTTCAATACTCTCCTCCAACACTGTAATGCAAAAGCATCAGTTCTTCTATGGTCTTCCTTATTCACTGTCCAGCTTTCACATGCATATGAGGAAATATGAGGAAGTAGGAAGGGGAATATGTGAACATTAGTGTGAAAGTCTTCTTTACTGAATTTTGGCCCTCAGGTACTTTTCATTTCAGTGTTTTCTACCTTTACTATGTCTGCTTCTCCCTCCTCCCCTCTCTCCAATCTCCAGTATAGAAGAAAAGCATCCTTTCCCAGTAGAGGGAGCAGTTTTTACTTGCATGTTACCAACCCTATGATAATCCCTTGTTACTCAGTGACTATTATACCATATTGAAGGGGTGTTGTTGTTCAGTTCTCTGCCCTTCTGTGTAACAGAGTGAACTGTTGCTTGGTCTGGTGCCATATTTGTGATTGATTGAAGGGTTGACCTATGATAATTACATTTTCTAAATGAAAAAAAATCAGACATGGTACTTAAAATATTTTGGGATGTGAAGTTCAGATAAAAAATATTGGCATTTTTCAGCTATTCTGTTGTTTCTTTGGACAACTGTGAAAGGTCCTATTCAGTTGGAACAATCTGGGAATACTGGAATCTGGTCACTGAGCCTGTCATGGGCAGTGGATCACAAAGAGGGCAGCAAACACCTGGATGGAGGGGAGAGATGACGCTCCGGTGTGTGATCACATGGCTGGGTATCCTGCACATTACGATTGGGAAAAAAAAAATGTCACGTAAAACTCTGCTCTTGAATACTGTTAAAGTTTTTTTTTTTTCCATATGTAACTTTTTTAAAATCTTGAACTTTTTGATAAAGATTCTGTCTTAAAAAAAAACTTGGGTCTGTAAAAGTTTGTGACCAACATTGAAGCTGTATAGCTGAGCATGAGATTACTTGAGTCAGACCCCTCTGTAGGATTAGAAGTTCAATTTTTTACAAAAGATAAAAATATTTCAAAGTCTTTGGGACCATCAAGGGAAAAGAGCGGAGAGCTGGACCCTACCCAGAGAAGCATGAAGTCAGAGATGGAGGCAGAGACGATGACATGGAGAGATGGAGTAGCTGGGGACTTTAGACACAGAGAGGGAGAGGGGCTGTGTGCTGACAGCCAGGGGGTAGGCTTTGATTGGTTGATGATGCATGGAGGGAATTGTAACCATGGCAATGAAACGATATACGATAGGGTGAATGTAAAACTAATGTTCTCCAATATAAACTATCACATAATTCACAATAAAACATTAAAGAAAATTCAGCCTTTCCCAAGGGTTTTTAAGAACCTTCTTTGTTTTTCTTTTTATCTGGTCTCTACAGAGTGCAAAGAGAGAAATGACTTTACTTATTAATTCCTACCCTCCGCCCCATGCTACCCTCAACAGTGCGAATTGTTATTGTTTAGTACCATCGAGTCAGGTTTTTTTTGTAGCGACCCCATTTAGGGCTTCCAAGGAACGGCTGGTGGGTTTGAACCACTGATCTTGTGGTTCAAGTTGACCTTATGGTACAGTCCCATGCACATCAAAAATCCTGGAAAAGAGCTCTGTGGTAGTGGTGGTTACTTGTTGGACTACTAACCTCAAGGTCAGCAGTTCAAAACTATCAGCATTTCCACCGGAGGATGAGGCTTTCTGCTCCCATAAAGGTTTACAGCTTTGAAAACCCTATAAAGGTTTGCCATGAGTCAGACCCGACTCCATGGCACATAACCACCACCAACAACAACCACAACTTGGAGTCTTGGTGTGGCACCATGGGTGAAAGTGCCAGTTTGCCAACTCGCTTTGAACTGTAAGGTTGGTGATACAAGCTCACCAGTTGCTCCTTGGAAACCCTATACAGAATTGCTGTGGGTCGGAACTGACTCGATGGCATTTTGTAACAACAACAACAACCACCACCACAACTCACCATAGATGTGTCTACTGTTCACATTGGTTCCTTTTGAACAGTAAGATGAAATTCCTCACAGAAGGTGACTCTGTGATCCTGGGAGAGGTTCCGGGGGGCTGCAGCCTCTTTGAGGAGAAGGAGCTTGAAGAGATCACCTTGGTGTTAAGTCAAAATTGTTCACAAAGGGTCCACAAGAAATATCTGAGATATAATTGTTGTTAAGTGCCATCGAGTTGGTTCTGACCCATAGCGACCCTGTATGGGGTTTCTGAGGAGTGACTGGTGAGATTGAACTGCCTAGCTTGTGATTCTAACCGACTGTGCAGTCCAGCACATTAACCCACAGGACTCTGAGATATAATTATATGTTATTATTTCATATTATAAAGAGTTCTGGTATCATAGTGGTTACAAATCGGGCTGCTAATCTCACAGTCAGCAGTTCGAAACTACCAGCTGTCCTGCGGGAGAAAGATGAGGTTCTCTGCTCCCATAAAGATTTACAGCCTCGGAAACCCTATCTATACAGGGTCGCTTATGAGTTGGAACGGACTCCACGGCACATAACAACAACAACAATTTTGTATTATGAAATATAGGGCTATTGCATTCCAAGAATAAGACCAACAGTGTTCTTAAACTACTATTATACTAGGTTATACTATCTGGAGGTAAACACATCCTATTAATGTTATGTTTGTGTGAAAGGAGACCACCAGACCTTTCTTTTGTGGAGTTGCTGGGTGGGTTTGAACCACCAACCGTTTGGTTAGAAGCTGGGTGCTTAATTGTTGCAGTACTAGTGCTTGTTGTTGTTGTCAGGTGCCATCGAGTCGGAACCGACTCAGAGTGACCCCATGCACAGCAGAACGAAACAATGTCCGATCCTGGGCCAACCTCACTACTGCTGCCACACTTGAGTCCATCAATGATGTCACCTGGCCAATCCATCTCGTTGGGGGTCTTCCTCTTTTTCTCTGACCCTCCACCCTACCCAGCATGACATCCTTCTCCAACACTTGTTTCCTCTGGACAATATGTCCAAAGTAGGAGAGACGAAGCTTAGCCATCCTGGCCTCCAAGGAGCATTCTGGCTGCACTTCTTCCAAAACAGATCTATTGGTTCTTTTGGCAGTCCCTGGCACTTTCAGTATTCTCCTCCAACACCACAACTCAAAGGCATCAATTCTTCTACAATCTTCCTTATTCACTGTCCAGCTTTCGCATCCATATGAGGCTATTGAAAACACAATGGCCTGGGTCAGGCGCACCCTAGTCCTCAAACTGACATCTCTGCTCTTCAATACATTAAAAAGTTCCTGTGCAGTAGATTTTCCCAATGCAATACGTCATCTGATCTCTTGACTGCTGCTTCTGCGAGTGTTGATAGTTGATCCAAGAAGAATGAAGTCCTTGACAACTTCAATCTTTTCTCCATTGATAAGAATGTTGTTTATTGGTCCAGTGGTGAGGATTTTTGTTTTTCTGACATTGAGCTGCAACCCATACTGAAGGCTGTGTTCTTTGATCTTCATAAGTAAATGTTTCAAGTACTCAAGAGGACTTGAGTACTAGGACTAGCTAACATTTATTGGAAGCTTTCACTCTAGAGCACTACTTTTACAAGTGCTTTACACCTATCAACCGATTTAATAAACTGTCTCTCAGTGCTTCAGGGTCATCACTGATCCAGAATCAACTGCTAGTATCACACAGTGAATAGAATGCTGGGTACCAGAATTTACCAGATGTGGAATTGTTCCTGTTTCTGAAGGCTAATAATGTCTTCGTGCTTTATAGTCATGTTAGTAGACCAGCAAACGAAACAGAGCAAGTTGAATTTTCAAAATTGTGGACTGGGTGCTTACTTTTTTCTTGGGTGAGTGATGTTTTCCCCAGTAGTCTGACCTAGCTATGTCACACTGACTAGTTTGATTCTTGTTGTTGTTAGTTGCCATCAGCTGGCTCTGACCCATTGTGTTTTACAGAATGAAATGTTGCCTGGTCCTGTGCTAGCTTATTATTGGTAAGTTTCAGTCAATTTTTCTGTTGTTGTGTCAGTGTTTCTCAAAGGGGATTTCCTTCTATTTGCTGACCCTCTACTTGACCAAACATGATGTCCTTTTGTCAAGATTGGTCTTTCCTGATGCTGTGTCCATACTAAGTGAGTTGACGTGTCACCATCATCTCTTCTAAGGAGCACTTTGGTTGTATTTCTTCTAAGACTGATTTGTTCATTCTTTGACAGTCCATGGCATGTTCAAAATTCTTCACCAGTACCACAATCTAAATGTCTCAAATCTTCTTACTTATGCCCAACTTGCTCCTGCGTATGGGATGACTGAAAAAAACCATAGCCTGTGTCAGGCATACCTTAGTCCTCAAAGTGACATTTCTGCCTTGAAAGGTAATTCTGTCCTTGTTCCAGTCATTTTCTTGGGCATATCTTTCTGACCGTGATGTAGCTTTTCCATCCCATTGTCAGAATAATATCTTCTGGATGTGATGCTTTCTTCATTACTTCAGAGTTTTTGTTTTTTCTCTGTCCCAGTGAGGCAGGTTAGCGCAACTGGTTGGACAGGGTCTCAAGGGTGTGTGTTTTCAATGCTGTGTCTGGGCCAGTGAACTTGACTGTATCCAATGGTTCTGTCCTACGACCACAGACACAGGACTCCGTTTGTGTAAGTGAATTCTTGGTAGTTGGGCGTCCAGACAAGGAGATGTGTATGGGCTACTGCAGATATTGCCACTGCTCCCCCAGTGTGGTTGTTGGGAGCACTGTATGTTTTGCTTAGCTGTGTGACAAGCAGTGATGATTGGATCTGTACTGTGGAGACGCACTTGAGCTTGGGGATAACTGAGTCATTGTGATATTTTTGGAATAGCCTTTTATTTGGTTTATAATGCCTTTTATGGTTGACTTACACCAAGTCTATGTCAGATAATGAAACAATGTGGGTGTTTCAATTTACCATAGTGTGTGATGAGCCAGATGGACACAAATTTATTTCTACTTATTACCTTAACATTTTAGTACATCCTAAACTGGCTGCACCAAGGGTTGGCTACTTATTATTTGTAAAGAATAACTAAGATTTCCTTATTCTTAAATAAGTCTATAGATTGTTGTTGGTGTTTGTTATAGCTAGCTGCCGTCAAATTGATTCCTCCTCCTCCGGGTGACCCCATGCGTGTCAGAGTAGAACTGTGCTTTGTACGGTTTTCAAGGCTGTGCCTTTTTGGAAGCAGATTACCAGGCTTGCCTGTCAGAGTGACTTTGGGTGGGTTTGAACTGCTAACCTTTTGGCTAGGAGTTGAGTTTTTAACCATTTGTGTTAATCAGGGATTCCCAAGTTTATATATTAAATAAGCTTATTTTAATTTTTTACTGTTGTTTACGTTCTTGATTTTCTAGGCTTCAGTTTGAGTTCAATGCATGGAATAAACATTAATGGAGGCCGCTGTATTTCAGGCCCTGTGTTAGCCAATAGAGAGACAACTGGATACAGTGTTAACCTTGCCTTGAGATGCATTTATGCAGTAGTTCTGAGTATGCGTTATAGTTCCTGAAGTGCTGGGCACCATTTTTGATCTGGGCACTGGGAGGTCAGGCAGGAACTGAGACATGGGGATGGTAGATATGGCTTGATGCAGTCAGAGAGGTGGTACTGGCCCATGAGTCTTGTTTTGTGCTGTTATTGGGTGCCAGACAGACTTTACGTCTGATGTCGTATAGCTCGTAGGTCTTTTGGGGAAAATGAACTGGAATTCAGCTGGAACTGAAGAGTTTATTACCTACCAGCTGAGCGCCCAGGCACTGTCTCTTTCTGCACCTTGCTTTGCTCAAATGTAAGATCAGGGGCATTGGAACATGGGGTGCTCCTGGACACCTTCAACTCTAAACTCCTTGGATGCAGTGATTGTCCCCTGTCTTAGTTATTCAGTGCTGGCTGACATAACAGAGATACCACAACTGGGTGACTTTAACAAACAAGAATGTATTTTCTCACAGTTTAGGAGGCTAGATGTTCCAGTTCAGAGTGATGGATCTAGGATAAGGCCCTGGGAGAAAGATCCTTGTCTCTTTTCAGCTGCTGTTCCTGGGTGATTTTTTTTTCCCCCTATAAATTTATTTAAAATTTTATTGTAAATTGAGTGAAGGTTTACAGGGCAGATCATCAGTTTTACATTCAGCAAATTATATACTTCATTTCATCTCACTGATTGCAGTCCCCGCAGTGTAACCTCACTTATCCCACTTCCTCTCTGTGCTTCTTTTTTCCAGTCCTCTTCCTTTCCCAACCCTTCTGAACTTTCTCCTTGGGTAAGTAATGTACTTTGATCTTGAATGCTTGATAGTTCTCTGGTGTGTGTACCTTACTAGTGCTGTTGTCCCCACTGTGTACGTATCTATTGCTTGGCTGAAAACGGAGTTGAGTTCTGTTCTAGACCTGACGGGTGACCAAAGGCCATAGTCTCAATCTCTGTCTGACTAGTAAGCCTTGTCTTTTTATGATTTTGAGTTTTGTTCTATATTTTCTCCCACTCTGTCCCGGACCTTCTGATGTGACCCCTTTCAGGACATTTGGTTGTGGTAGCTGGGCACCATCTAGTTCTTCTGGTCTCAGGGTCATGGGGACTGATGTTCATGTGGTCCATTAGTCCATTGGACTAATTTTTTCCAAGCGTCTTCAGTTTTCATCACTCTTCTTTTTTCCAGAAAGAGAGCGACTAATAGTTGCACCTTAGATGGCAGCTCATGAGCTCTTAAGATCCCAGTTGCTTCTCACCAAAGTAGGATGTATAACATTGTCTTTTTGACGGTTATACCAAGTGACTTGATGGCATTTAATAACAACAACCAATTGGCCATGGTGTTCCCCAAAACTATGATTTTGAGCTCCCAGACCCAGTAACAATTTCCTCTAGGTGTTTGGTAATGTCTAAGAAGTTTTCATAACTTTATTCATATATGCTCTTTCATATTCCTGGATATGTGTGCAGCAAAGGTTAATACACGTCGTCTGTCAAACCTGTATATATTTGTAGTTGTACAACCTTTTCTCCTCTCACACCTGCTTAGCCTGTGTGTCTATCCATGCATCTACCTGCATTGTTGTTGTTAAGTGCCATCAAGTCAGTTCCAACTCAGCAACTCTGCACAGGGATAGCAATTCTGACCTTTCTGTGAGCAGTCCAGTGCTTATCCCACAGCACCACCCCAGAGCTCCCGTAACTACCTATGTTGTTGTTGTTAGTGCCATTGAGTTGGTTCTAATTCATAGAGACCCTGTATAGGGTTTCTGAGGAGCAGCTGATGAGCTTGAACCACCACCCCTGCGGTTCAAACTGACCTTGTAGTCCAGCGCATAAACCTATAGATTACCATTACTGCTTGAGTATATATATATATCAGAGTCCTGGTGTGGCTCTGTGGGCTAATGTGTCAGACTACAAAGTCGTTTGAACTGCAAGGTCGATGATTCAAGCTCACCAGCTACTCCTTGGAAACCCTATACAGGGTTGCTATGGGTTGGAATCGACTAGACGGCACTTAACAGCAACAACAACTTCTGTTGCCTTTAACTCTGCATTCTTCCTCGTGTTTTCCATGCCCCCAGCATTCTTTTGCCGGGGATCTTCATGAAATTTGTCATTTCTCTTCTCCCATCTCAGCTTAAGGAGCTCTGGTAGAGCAGTGGTT
Source organism: Chrysochloris asiatica (assembly GCF_000296735.1). Lineage (NCBI taxonomy): Eukaryota > Metazoa > Chordata > Mammalia > Afrosoricida > Chrysochloridae > Chrysochloris > Chrysochloris asiatica. The sequence continues at coordinate 16,497,488 of NW_006408567.1, read as the reverse complement.
ACGAATTGGGCTGCAAACCTCATGGTCAGCAGTTCGAAACTACCAGCTGTTACGTGGGAGAAAGATGAGGCTTTCTGCTCCTGTAAAGATTTACAGCCTCGGAAACTCTGTACAGGGTCGCTATGAGTCAGAACTGACTCCACAGCACATAACAACAACAACAACAACAACATCTCAGCTTGCTCACTTGTGTGTAATCTCTTTTATACCTCAAAAGAGATTACTTTAGGACACACCCAACACTGACACAGCTTCATTAATTTAACAAAGAAATCCCATTCTCAAATGGGATTATAACTACAGGTATGTAGTTGTTGTTAAGTACCCTCGAGTCAGTTCTGACTCATAGTGATGCTGTGTGGTTTTCAAAGAGTGGCTGGTGGCTTGAAATGCTGACCTTGCAATTAGCAGGCCAGTGCTTATCCTACAGTGCCATATCAGAACTCCAAACTACAGGTATTGTTGTTGTTGTCAGGTGCCATCGAGTCGGAACCGACTCATAGTGACCCCATGCACAGCAGAACGAAACAATGTCCGATCCTGGGCCAACCTCACTACCGCTGCCACACTTGAGTCCATCAATGATGCCACCTGATCCATCTCGTTGGGGGTCTTCCTCTTTTTCTCTGACCCTCCACCCTACCCAGCATGACATCCCTCTCCAACGATTGTTTCCTCCGGACAATATGTCCAAAGTAGGAGAGACGAAGCTTAGCCATCCTGGCCTCCAAGGAGCACTCTGGTTGACTTCTTCCAAAACTACAGGTATAGGGGTTAGGATTTACAACATATTTTTTTGTGGGCAGAATTCAATCTATAATGCCCCCAATTTGAAGTCTTACATCCAGTCAAACTTTTATTTATAAGTAACCTCCAATCCTTTAAAAAGGGAGCCCTGGTGGTGCTGTAGGATAAGCACTGGTAACCCCAAGGTTGGCAGTTCAAATCCACCCGCCACTCTAGGAGAGTGATGAGGCTTTCTGCTCCCATAAAGATTCACAGTGGAAACCCTATACAGGGTCGCTATGAGCCGAAAGTGACTGGATGGCACGGGGGTATGTAATACTTTGGGAAGCTTAACTAATTTTGTGAATTAACTCCAGTTAGTTGAGTAATTATTTGTATAAGCAAAGTGAAAGAAAGCGAAGAAGATAAAAGCCTATAAATCATCTTTTTTGTTTAATTAATTAAAAGAAACTGTGGGGTATGACAAACCAACCAAACCTGCTGTCATTGAGTTGATTCTGACTTATAGCAATCCTATATAGGGTTACTGAAACTTTAAGTTCTTATGAAAGCAGACAGCCTCCTCTTTCTCTCGCAGAAAGGCTGGTGGATTTGGTGCCTAATCCACAGTGACACCAGGGCCTTTGTGGGGGATAATACTGACGGGAGATTGTTGTTGTTTTTAGGTGACGTTGAGTCAGTTCTGACCCATAGTGACCCTGTATAGGGTTCCCGAAGAGCAGCTGGGGTGAGCTTGAACCGCCAACCCTGTGGTTCAAATGACTTTGCAATCCAGCACTTTAACCCACAGTGCCACACCAGGACTCCATACTGAGAGGAGATAGCCACCATCATTTAGGAAAGACATTGTTTTCCGTTGCTATTTGATGCGGCCCTGACCTGTGGCAGTTTTGTGTATAAGAGAATGGAACAGTGCCCACCCTGCACCTTCGTATGGTTGAGCCATCGATACAGCCACTGTATTTGTTTGTCTGCTAGAGGGTTTCCCTCATTTCCAATCATCCTCTACCAAACGTGACATCCCTTTTTAGGAACTGACCTTTCCTGATGATGCATCTAAAGAAAACAAGACAAAGTTTCATCAATCTCGCCTATAAGGAGCAGTGCGGTTTTAGTATTTAGTATTTTTATTTCAGAACTTGGGACCTACCTCAGTTTTTCACCCCTACGCATACATATCTAGTTGGTCCAGACATCTCTTTTCCTTTTTCTTCCCTTCTTATCTTGCTCTCTCCTACCTCACTCTGCTCTGAGCCCTCTTTCCCTGAAGTTGAGGCCTGAGAGGACCTGAGAGGACCAAAATTGGGCTGGAACTAATTTAATGGCTGAGTGACCTCACAGTAGAGAAACAGCCGGAGCCTAATAGGGGTCTTTGTCTCCATTTCCACTCAGCCTGGTAGCATGCCAGTCAAGAGTCAAGCTAGAGACACAGGTGGAAGCGATTAGACCTGTCATAAAGTTTGAAAAATGGATTCTGGAGGCGAAGTGAATAGATTGGACTTGACAGTGTTGTCCTAAAGATTCTAAGGGAAAATTCTGTAGTTTAATTTGAAATCCCTTGATTATTCATTAGCTTTCCAGATGGCTTTTGTTGATGTTTTACATATTAATGCCTGTATTGTGTTATCATTGGTGTACTCTTAATGCGCACGTAGGTAATGAGCAAAGAGTAAATACACCACGAAGTGTCCCAAATTAATGGGGTATTAGTGTAATTGTGAAATAAAGGGTTTTTAAGAAGTTGGTTGCTTGGGAATAATTAGCGTGAGCTTTTTTATAGGCACAATTTGGTACTTTAAAAGTGAAAATTGTAGAGAATTTTGTTAAACCTTCATTTTAATGTTTACTTCTAAGTGAAAGCTTAAACTATAACTCTAGCTGTTGACTCCAACAGTCATGACTGAAGGGTGATTGTGGCAAGTTCTCCGTCAAAAAAAAAAAAAATTCCAATTCCACACCTGAATAAGTTAACCTTTCACATGTCAAGATCCTGGAGTTGAATTATGTCATTGTCCATTATTTTTCAGAGATGTGTTCACATTAATTTTTGGTGTTCTGAAATTTCTTTAAAAAAATTGTATTTATATTTTGTAACTGATTTTTATGATGTCATTTTTATGATGGTTGCAGAGTTGTAACCAACTCAGTGGCATACAACAGCAAAACCAGGATTCTGGGTTGTGGACATTTTCATGAGGATTGGGTCTTCTCTGTATTTCTCTCAGTGTTGAGCAACATGCACCACGTTTACTGTTCAGAGAGTGAGTGAGCACATGATGGTCAGGCCCAATGTTATGTGTGTATGTGAGCCTGGTTTCCTCCAGGGCACACAGCCATCCTTGAGACTCTGCTGGAGCCCCCTCCAAACCCACATCACAGTCTTTTTTTTTTAATTGAAAAAGCAAAAAAAAAAGTTGTTTTTTAAGAAGTTTTTATTGTGAATTGAGTGATAGTTTACATGGGAGAACATCAGTTTTACACGCATCCAATGGTATTTCATTTTATTGCAGTGATTACAGTCGCCTCCATGCATCATCATTCAACAGTATTTGCTTCTATTCCTTTTTTTTTTTTTTGATGTACACAAAACACTCAGGAATATATAATCATTTAAACAACCAAAGAGCACATTCTGCAAGTCTGCCTTCTGGCCACCAGCACTCAGCCCCTCTCTTTCCATGAGTCTAGAGTCCCCACCTGCTCCCTCTGTCCATGTCCTCATCTCTGCCTCCATCTCTGGTATCATGGCTTCTCTGGATAAGGACTTGTGCTTTTCTCCCTTGATGGTCCTAAGGTCCTGTGTTCCTGGACTATAAGATTAACTACTTCCCTTTATGTTACAACACTTCTACCTTTACAGTTGACATCACAGTCTTTTGACTGTTCTCAGTAACAGCAGCATTTATCTTTTGAAGCTGAGATGTTTAGAAAGAAAAGTGGATGACCACGTTATATAGGTGTCCATCATGGGAAGTTTTTGCAGAAACTTCATAGTTGCCCATGACTCGTTCATTTTGCATTACCTAAGATAGAATATCTTGGTTTGACCTAGTGTCTTAAATTTTGGCTCTGACTGGAATCCCAGTTTTGCCATTTACTAAATGAGTATCTTTAAGTCGTGGAAACTTTCAAGCCTTCATTTCTTTATCTGTGTAATATGGTTGGTATTTATCTCCCCCTCCATTGTTTTTTTTTTTCTTTTTTCTTTCTTTCTTTCAAATTTCAGTTGCTGAACTAATTTCTCTTGACAGCTAGCTGGGTATAGGACCCAGTAATAGGCTCAGAGAATGTAGCGGGGAAAACAAACTAAACCAAATATGGTGCCATGGAGTCGATCCCGACTCACGGTGACCTCATGTGTTAAAGAGTATAAAGAACTGTGTGCCATAGGATTTTCTTGACTGTGGGCTTTTTGGAGGCAGATAGCCAGGCTTTTCTTCCATGGTGCCACTGGGTGGGTTTTAACCACCAACCTTCCAGTTAGTCAAATACAAATGGCACCACCCGGGATCTTTAACAGTGAGAAATACAGCCTTAAAAGAACTCCCATGTTACCCCAGGATGTGGGGAGCATGTAAAATTCTTAGCTCATAGCAAATATTTATCAAGTGCTTATTATTATTTAACACTGAACATGATTCCTTTTGACCTTTGTGATGCATATGTTGATGTTAATTTTTCTAAATGCTTTTGTTACATATAGAAGAAATAGCAAACAATCACAAAGGTAATAGAGCAAGGTTTGGGGCTTAGAAAAGGCAATAAATAAAGATGGTGACAGAGAAGTCTCTAAACTTCTTTTTTGTAGATCAGATATAGCTCAGAGTAAAAGCCAAGAGAGTTACTGTTTTCTAGAAGTGGGCTGGGCCCTATGATGGTTGGGAATGTCTTCACTCTATAGCATGCAAAGGAGCAGCGAGGAATATATATGCCGTTTGGTGAAAATGTAACACAGCAGATCATACCCTATTTAGCAGAGTCTACATGCTGTAGACTACATGTAACACTGGTTACAGTTTTCTTCATGTTATGTCACTATTTGACTCTCTCTCCCCGTGTGGTTTCAACACCACTGACTTAGACTCAGTGCTCATACCCTACATCTAAGCTTTAGAGAGAGATTCTTGTCATTTTGATATAGTAGCTCGTGAGAGCTCTACTAGCCTTGGGACTTCACAGACTTACTAGCCCAGGGCAAGTTCCATGATGTGTTACTATAGCAGGGGCAAAGTGGACAACATCCCAAATCCTTGGGTAGCAAACGCAATTTGCACTTGGCTACTAATCCAAAAGGGAGAACGGTGGCTCCATGCAGTAAACACTAGCCTGAGAACACTAGTCTCCAGTTTGAGCCTGCTAGCCACTTCTCAGGAGAAAGATGAGGCTTTCTGCTCCTGTAAAGATTTAAAGTCGAAACTGACTTGATGGCATGTAACACAACAATGAACGCAAAGGTTGGTGGTTTGCGCCCACCCAGAAGAAAGGTCTGGCAATCTGTTTCTGTAAAGGTAAGAAATCCCTATGGAGCTGTTTTTCCCTATAGCACATGGGGCCATCATAAGCAAATCCACTTGTCAGCAGTGGGATTTTGTTTGTTTGGGATAGAAACCCCGAGGGGGCAGCACCATGCAAAGCACCTCACACTATCCCTGACACACAGTGACTGGCCAGTAACTGCTGGCTCAATCTCTCCTTTACCCCCAACTAAGACCGGTGCGTCCCAAAGGAAGACTGCCAATAGCTACGCACTTGTAGAATGCAAACAGGAAGATTGAGAATGTGTGCTAAGGTTCTGATACATTAAGAAATACAAGAGAGGAAAGCAAAAACTGTTTATGGATTAACATTAGTTTCTAAAGGAAACATTTTTTAGCTGTAGAATATGCACTGGACTGCTAAATGATGCTAAACACAAAGTCAGTGATTCAAACCCATCAGCCGCGTCTTGGAAACCCTATACAGGGTCGCTATGAGTCGGAACCAGCACTTAACAACAACAGAATATAATGGTTATAATAATTCAAGTAAGACTGTTCATGTGTATAATATGGTATAGAGATTGAGGCCAAGATCTGGTTTGGAAAATGAGTTTTAGTGAAAATCTGTAAATATTTTAGGTCATCAAAGAGATACTTTTCCTTCTACCTATTAAACGACCCTCTCCCCTAAGTTTGCTTTGTGATTTAGTGAGAAAAACGATTGTATTTCCCTTTTGAAATAAAACACTTACCTGCTATGGAGGTGAGAGATGATTTGCTTTCATCTGCCCCTTTAAAATTCTTTACACACCTTCCATTTGGCCCAATACACTCTGGGCTCCGGAATCCCTTTGTTTCTGCTTTGTGTTTTGGGGAGAGGCATGTTCACTTTCTGCATGAGGGGTATTCTGTCACTGTGAGATCCCAGACGCCACATTTTTTCTACATTGCACAAGGAGTAATTCATCATTTTCATTTTCTGTTTGGCTCTCCCACAAGAGTATTCAAATTAGCGAGGAGGAAAATGATGATGCCATTGCCTGGCAGAGGAATATTTTCATGGGGGGTTGGGAAGGGTAGAGGAGGGAAGAAGAGAAGGAAGAGAGAAGAGGGAGGTATGCTGTGGTCTTTTCCCATCTCTCTCTGTCCTTTGCCTTCAGAGGTCACCTGGATGCTAATGTAGTTTTCACATATTAAAATTGCATAATACATGTCTACAGAGTTTACCAGAAAGTGAAAGTACCCTATGGAGTGGCCCTGGAGACATGGACAGTAACTTTATCTTGTGTCATTTTGACACACCCGCTGTGTGCTCCTGGGAGACTCATGGCCCTCTCTGGGCCTGTTTCCTCATCTATAAAATGACTGTGTTAGATCTGAAGCTTGGTTGTTGTTGTGTTTTTTTTTTTCACCCATTTTAACACACTTCATTTTTTTTTAGAGTAGTGTTAGGTTTACAGAAAAAATTGCAGAAACTTGAGTTCCCATGTACATACCCTGCATAGTTTCTCTTGTTATTAACATCTTATGCTTACTGATAGTGATACATAACTGAGAAGTAGGTAGGTTGGAGTCTAGCCAGAGGCATCTCGGAAGAAAGACGTGGTGATCTACTTCTGAAAAGTCAGCCACTGACAACATTAGGGAGCATGGTTCTACTCTGAGACGCACACACTTGCCATGAGTCAGAATTGACTCCATGACAACTGGTTAGTTTTGTGTTGTACAGTTCTCTGAATTTTAACAAAGGCATATTGTCCTGTGTCTACCATTACAGTATCATGCGCAATCGTTTCATTGTCATTAAAGTGCTCTGCCCTTCACCTGTTTATCCTTCACACCAGTTTTTTTTTTTTTAAAGCAATGTTGTTGTTGTTATGTGCCGTGGAGTCGGTTCCGACTCAATAGAGCCCCTTTTTCAAATGTGTCTTTAACAGGTCCCCAATGTACAGATGGGCCTGGGAGCCTTCTCAGACTTCTCGTTCCTCAAGACCACTAGACTAGAAGGTATCCAAAGACCTTTCCAACTTGGATACTTGGACCTAGCTGACCAGGAACTATTCTTTAATTTCAGTAACTGACTGCTTAACCAGATTTAACTATTTTCAGTGCCTTGTTCCTTTTTAAAGATTTAAGGCAAAGGGGATTTGATTTTATGTTATAAGGTGTAAACTATTTCTGCCACAGTTGGAATGGATGCCACTGTGTCTCTCTGTTGTGTGTCATGTCCTAGCTAAGTCTGCTGTTCATAAATTAATCATCATTCAAAGTCTTTTAACTTCCCTAGACTAATAGTAGTGATAATTAAGTAACTGTAGATCCTTCTAGAATCCTGAGAAATTGGTGGGGATTCCACGTACCTATTAAGTTAAGTGGTAGTTGTTTTGAAGAGTGGTATCCATTGAGTAGTTGTTAAGAAGTCCTGGTGGCACAGTGGGTTAAGCATTGTGCTACTAATTGAAAGTTTGGCAGTTTGACCCCACCAGGCGGTCTTCTAGAGAAAGATGAGGCACTCTGCTTTTGTAAAGATTTGTAGCCTCAGAAACCCTATGGAGTAGTTCTCCTTTGTCCTCAGGACCCTAAAGGACAGTGCAATTCAATTGTTTTGAATCTTGAGGGCTCAGATTTAAAGTCTCCAATTAGAGATAATCAATGTCTGAGAAGAGAAGTCTCAGCCAGCATTGCTTCCAAGAATTCCCAAGAATTCAAGAGAGGGTGATATGGTGGAGTTGAGAACTCAGATATGGTGAAAAATACTGTCAGTTCACAGACCCTTAGAAGTGCCTGGGAGGGTAAAGTGGGTGGGGAGCAATGGGGGTGGTGATGGAACATTGAATTATTTAATATGACTCTTCTAGCCATAGACTTTGTAACTTCCACCAAAGTACTGGGTGGGATTATGCAGATTGGGCCTGTTTTCACATTTTCTGATAGGTCTGGGTACCAGAAGATGGGCGGGAGATGCTGATAGGTTGATATGATTCAGTTGTGAGTGCTTGTTAACAGGGTTAATTGTGATGGTAAACACTTGGAATTCTAATGTGAGTATTGGTAAATTTTGCCATCCTGTTGTTGTTTTTATCATGTGCTGTGGAGTTGGTTCCGACTCATAGTGACCTTGTACAGGGTTTCTGAAGCTGTAAATCTTTACAGGAGCAGAAAGCCTCATCTTTCTCCCACAGAATGGCTGGTAGTTTTGAACTGCTGACCCTGAAGTTAGCAGCCTGATTTGTAACCACTACGCTACCAGAGCTCCTTTTTGCCATTCTACGGGGTGTAAATACTTAAAGTACTTACTAATGAAGATCAAAGACCACAGCTTTCAGTATGGATTGCATCTCAATGTAAAGAAAACAAAAATTCTCACTACTGGACCAATAAACAACATTCTTATCAACGGAGAAAAGATTGACATCAAGGACTTCATTCTTTATAGAACAACCATCAACACTCATGGAAGCAGCAGTCAAGAAATCAAAGGACCTACTTAAAATGAGGGGGTGATAAAGGCTCAAAGTGACTAGCTTACAAGGTTTCAAGAGGGAGTTTAGTTTAAGAGTGTGTTGGGGAAGATAGAGACCCCACTGAATAGTTTTCATCTTGTCTAGATGGGTCTGGTGAAAAGAGATGGGGATAAGATTCTTATGATTCAGTAGTGAGTAATTGTTGCCATGACTAATTGCGACTGTCACAATTGTAAAGGTAGAAGCTTTGTAACAAAAACAGGGGAGTAGTTAATCTTACAGTCCAGAAACAGAGGACCCTAGGACCATCAAGAGAGAAAAGCACAAGTGGAATGCAGAACCTTATCTAGAGAAGCAGAGACACCAGAGATGAAGGCAGAGTTGGGGACATGGAGAGAGGGAGCAGCTGAGGACTCTAGATTCATGGAAAGAGAGGGACTGAGAGCTGGAGGCAGACTTGAAGAATGTTTCCTTTGGTGGTTTAAATTATTATATATGCCTGAGTGTTTTTTTTTTTTTTAAAGAGCTAAGATGAATAGAGAAAAATAATGTTAACTGATGGCACATGGAAGGGACTATAATCATTGTAATGAAACAAAGTATATGATTTGTTGAATGTAAAACTGATGATCTGCTCTGTTAACTTTCACTTAATTCACAATAAAGATGTTAAAAAAAAAAAAAAGAAAAGAAATCAAAGGGCATATTGCATTAGGCAAATCTGCTGTAAAAAACTTTTTTAAAGTGTTGAAGAGCATAGATGTCAGCTTGAGGACCAAGGTGTGCCTGACCCAAGCCATGGTGTTTACAGTAACCTCATATGCATGTGAAAGCAGGACAGTGAATAAGGAAGATCATAGAAGAATTGGTGCTTTTAAGTTATCGTGTTGGAGAAGAATATTGAAAGTGCCATGGGCTGCCAAAGAACCAACAGATCTGTGTTGGAAGAAGTGCAGCCAGAGTGCTTCTTGGAGGCCAAGATGGCCAAACTTTGTCTGTTATACTTCTGACATATTGTCAGGAGGAACCAGTCGCTGGAGAAGGATATCATGTTTGGTAAGGTGGATGGTCAGTGAAAAAGAGGAAGACCCCCAGCGAGATGGATTGGGAAAGTGGCAGCATCAATGGATTCAAGCGTGGCAACAATTGTAAGGTTGCCCCAGGATCAGGAAGTATTTCGTTCTGCTGTGCATAGGGTCGCTATGGGTCTGACTATGGGTCGTTAGGTACTGACTCAATGGCACCTAACAACAACAACAGCAACTGGGTGTAAAAGGATTCATCTCAGATGGAGAAAGGAATGACACTACTATTAAAAAGAAAGAACAGTCAGGGTTAGGGTGCACCCTTTAGGCCCTGAGATCCCTGTGTGGTGAACCTCTTTCATCCAGGAGGCAGCTGTGAGGGCTGGGGAGTGGCAGCAGCAGAGATCCTTGCACCAACAGCCTGAGACAGAACTGAAGGAGAAAAGCCAAGTGCCTCTGTGCAGGAGCCTGACTGGTGGAGTAGTGTGCCTCCAGTGCTGATCCACAGATCTAGAACCAAGTACCTTCAGGCTCAGACCTATAGCAGAGTAGAGTGTCTTTTGGGCACACTAAAAGAGTTTCGTGGCATTTCCTGAGCAGAGGCCAAGGGGTGGAGGGCCCAGGGAGTGGCTTCCCTGGGACAAGGCTGGAAAGAGGCTGCCCTGACCAAAGAACTGTATCTTGGACATTTCTGGTCTTTTTTTGGTTTGGCCAATGCAGTGAATTATTTAGCCCAGAAGAGAAGTAAGATTGTCATACTTGGTGTCAGAATTGGTAAGGAAGGTTGGAGGCTGAACCATGTCTGAGCTCTGCCTCATAGAAACTGGCCTTGGGCTGATGGATTTGAATCTTGTTCCTTCCTTTGCAGACATAGGAGATCAGACGATTCCACTCCAGTACCATTTTTTACAGGGGAGTAGGAGAAAGGAGAGTTTGGGCAGGTACTAAGTCGTTTTGGTTGCGATCTGGGCTAACATTTTAGATTTTGAAGTTCCATTCAAGCTTTCTCAGCTCAGTAGCATATGGGTAGGATACACACAAAATACTGCTTAATAATTTGAGGTGGGGGAATTTTATAAGTTGTGACTAACCCACCCAGAGTCACCTTGGAAGCAAGACCTAGAGATCTGCTTCCGAAAGGTCACAGACTTGAACACCCTATGGAGCAGTTCTACTCTGCACACATTAGTTAATTTAACAACAACTGGTTGATTGTTCACTTTCTCCCTGCTCACCTGGAATTTGATTTGTAGACCTTTCTACATGTTTTTGGTACCCTTCTTGCTTTTAAAAATGTCCAATGGCACCTTCTCTTTCTGAACTTAAACAAACCTGAAATATAATTAGACGTATATTTTTTTAAAACATTTGTGACATCCATGGAGCCCATAAAAAAAGCCCTGAACATTGGAAATCTGGGCTGTGACTCTCTCTGATGGGTTTTATGGATAGATGAAACTATATAATTTTTTCCCCTGCAACTATATTCGGTTATAAAAAGAATACTAGTTTATTATATAAAACTTGGAACTTTATTCAATGAGTTATAAGGGAAGTAAAAATCATCTGTAATCTCAAAATTCATAAAAAGACCATGTTAACCTTTTGGTGTATTTCCTTCTAATCTTTTTGTCCCCTATGCAATGTATATAAAATTACAGTTATACTTATATACAGGAAATAAGCATTTCACTGTGGATTAATGCATCAGACCGCAAAGCCGTTTGAACTGCAGGGTTGGCAGTTCAAGCTCACCAGCTGCTCCTCAGAAACCCTTACAGGGTCGCTATGGGTTGGAATCAACTCAACGGCACTTTACAACAACAACAATGCCGTCAAATGGTCTGTCAAGAGATGTCTTTTATTGGCTACATGTAGTTTGACCATAATTTATTTAAACAATCCCCTGTGAATGCATTCCTATTGTTTCCAGTGGTTTCCTGTTACCAAAAATCACCAAATTTCTTTTTGAACCAGCCCAGCCCAAACCAGATCTGTTGCCACTGAGTCGATTCTGACTCTTGATAATCCCATGTGTTTTCAAAGTAGCCCTGTTCTCTTTAGGGCGTTTAGTGACTGTAATCTTCTGGAAATAGATTGTCAGGGCTTTCTTCTGTGGTGCTACTGGATTTAAATGGTCAACTTCCTGGTTAGCTAAGTGAAAACTATTTCTTCTTTAGAAGGTAACTAGAAAATTAGAAAATATTAGCAGACTTTGATAGAAATTGAACAGGATGGAGTACTAATATTTGTTATTTATGTTGCTTACAGTGTTGTTGTTCAGTCATAATTTTCCATCTTCTGCTTACAAGGATGTTGTGCTTGTAGAATAAAATGGTGGACACTGAGTATTTACCATGTGGCAGATACTGTACTAAATACATTACATGTATTTACCCTATCCAATCTTTACCCAAACCCAATGAGATGGATTTAGAGGGCTTAGCGAGTTTAAATGGATTGGCCAGAGACACATAAAGAGTAAGTAGCATTCAAAAGATTTGTCTGTCTTCTGATCCTTATTTACTTATTTTTTTAAAGTTTTTATTGTGAATTGAGTATTAGTATAAATGGAAGAACATCCATTTTACACTCATCATTTCATTGCAGTCATTACAATCTTCTCATGCATCATCATTCAACAGTATGTGCTTCTGTTTCCTCTGTTGTTTTGATCCTTAATTCTTAGATCCAAATACTATACTACCTCTCAATAAACTCTGCTGTAATACGAATACTCAGATCCCCATACTTCTAGTACCTATATGTATATACTGATCTAGTTATAAAAAGAATTCAGGTGAGCTGGCAGGTCTAATTCTTGATGATTTTCTCCTTTTTTATTTTTAATGAGAGGTGTGTTAGAAAGAACTATACTAGGAGTCCTAAGTTAAAGTCTAAGCTCTTGAGTTTACATTCTAGTAGTAGAATGTATTACTTATTTGTTCCTCTGTACCATTATCTGTAAAATATGGACAATAATATATACATATTAATTGGCTATGATCTGGATTAAATAGAGTGAATGCATGAAAGTGCCAGTATAGTTCCTTGCCTACAGTAGATATTCATTACTAGTAATTTCCTTGAATTTCAATTAGAATAGAGCAGCTCTGGTTAGTACAAATTAACTTTGAAAATCAGAACTGCATGTTTCTTTAAACTATGTCGAGTTCACAATCCAAGGGAGAAAGATGAAGCTTTCTGTGCCTGACAATATTTAAAAAGCCTTGGAAACCCTATACAGGATCTCTATGAGTTAGAATGGACACAACGGCTCTTAACAAAACAGCAATTCACGTAATCCTTCAAAAATTAGCTATAGTAATATAATTTTGTTGTGTTCATGTTCTCAAGACCCATGAGCTTGAAAATAGAATGATAATTATTATCCAATCAGAAGAGAGAAAAAGATGGAAAATCAAAGTAATAAAAATAAACAGAGCTGCAGGAACCTGAAACAATATAAAAATATCTAATATATGTATAACTGGAATACTATAATCAGAAGGGAGACAGACTGGGACAGAAAATATACTTCAAGGAAGTTTACAGATTCAACAAAGTCAGTATATCTGAAGTAGCATAAATATGATGAAAACACACTTAGGTACATTATAGTCAAACTTCTAAAGATCAAAGTTAAAGAGAAGATTCTGGAAGCAGTCTGAGAGAGGTAAAGGATACTTTACTAGGAAGGAATAATGGTTTTAATATCTACAGACTTCTCATCAGAAACTATAGAGACCAGAAGGAAGTGGAACAATGTCTTTAAAGGGCTCAAAGAAAGGAAATGTTAGTTACAATTCTATTCCCAATGAAGGTGTTCTTCAATAACAAAGGCTAAATATGTATTCAGATGAAAGAACACTAGGAATGCTTGTTGTAGTGCAAGTTGGAAAGAAATGCTAAAGGAAATTCCCAAGGTAATAGGAAATAGTACCAGGTGAAAAAACTTGGATCTTCAGGTAGGAATGAAGAGTTCTGAAATAGGAAATATACAGGTAAATTGAAAATAAGCATTTCCACTTAATTTCTTTAAAATATATGTGATTGTTTAAAGCAAAAATTATAAATCATCTAGTGTAATCTTGCTTATGTTGATGTAATATGTAGGATAATGCTAGCCGTCAGAACAGTGGGGGAATCCTAGTGGGGCACTGTGGGATAAAGCACTGGACAGCTAGGTCCATTTGAAACAAAAGGTTGCAGTTCAAACTCACCAGCCGCTGCTTGAAAACCTTATACAGAGTTACTATGTGTTGGAATGACTCAAGGGCACTTAACAACAACAAGGATAGTGGGAGACCTATGTGATTGCAATGTTTATACATTTAACACGAAATGTATTCACTCTTAAGTAGATGCAGAGTCCTTCCTTGGGTGGTGTAGACGGTTAATGTGCTTGGCTGCTAACTGAATGGCTAGAGGTTCAAGTCAACCCAGAGGCACCTCAGATGAAAACCATATGGAGCACAGTTCTCCTGTGGCACACAGCAGGTCACCAGGAGTCAGAATTGACTTGATGGCAACTGGTTTATTGTAATCCTTAGAGTAACCACTAAAAACACAAGGTCAAGAGACACAATGAAAACAAGCCATTGGATAAATTAAAATGCACTTCTACAGAAATCCAGATCATCTGAAAAAAAGATAGGGGGGAAAGAATAGAGGAATAAAAAATGGAAGGAACAAACCAACCAAAAAAAGTTCAAAATGGAAAAAAACCAAACAAATGCCTAGAACATATCATTCCTAAGTTATTCCTATGTGCCAATGTTATGAAAAGCATAAATTTGTTTTTAAAATGCCAGACGTAACCAAACTGACTTAGGCCGGGCTTTCTAGAGAAGTAGAAGCAGTGAAACATGTATGTAGGCTGTTGTTAAGTGCCTTCGAGTCAGTTCCGACTCATAGTAGCCCTATATAGGGTTTCCAGCGAGCAGCTGGTGAGCTTCAACTATCGACCTTGCAGTTCAAACCAACCTTGCAATCTAGTGCATCAACTCCCTAGGCAACATCCTTTTTAATTGGCTGCTCAGAGCCAATCATCATAGAATTAACTACGCTGTATTAGGTTTCATTACTGTGGGAATAGGCACATCTCAACTGTTCTTTTTTGTTGTTGTTGTTAAGTGCTGGCGAGTCGGTTTTGACCCATAACGACCCTGTATAGGGTTTCTGAGGAACAGCTGGTGAGCTTGAACTGCCAACCTTGTGGTTTAAACCAACTTTGCAGTCCAGTGCATTAACCCACAGTGCCACACCAGGCCTCTGGAAATCCTGGCCTCATCAAGTTGACATAAAACCCTAACCTTTACATTAACCTTATTGGTA
This sequence comes from Chrysochloris asiatica, assembly GCF_000296735.1. Taxonomy (NCBI): domain Eukaryota; kingdom Metazoa; phylum Chordata; class Mammalia; order Afrosoricida; family Chrysochloridae; genus Chrysochloris; species Chrysochloris asiatica. The sequence goes on along the minus strand of NW_006408567.1, from coordinate 16,482,437 downwards.
GTGGATTAACCACTGCAATTAAAAGGATGGATAAAATGAAGCAAGATCTGAGTATATATATTTTCTCCAAGACACAAAAAGTAAAAGTTAGGAAAAAGATATAGCAGGCTCACAGTAAGCCTAACAAGGCCTGGGTGCCCTTAACACCACATAAAATAGACTTCAAGAACGTCTACAACACAATAATAAAACAAGAAACATTGTGTTAGTAATAAAATTGGACCAAAGATTTGAACAATATTTCACAAAATAAGAATACCAGCAACCAAATAAATACATAAATTGCTGATCTTGCAGTTAGCAGTTTATCCTACAGCGCCATACCAGGACTCCCTGACGACATTATTGAAGGTAAATGTTATGTAGAAACTCTGAAAATACTGAACCCTGGTTGTTGTAAGTGGTTAACATACTCAGCTTCTAATCAAAGGGTTGGTGGTTTGAGTCCACTCAGAGACACCTTAGAAGAAAGGCCTGGTGATCTTAAAAAAAACAACAACCTCCAGTCATTGAAAACCTGTGGAGCCCCAGTCTACTCTTAATACACATGGGGTTGCCGTGAGTTGGAATAGACTTGACAGCAACTCATTTTAGTGATATGTAGGCAGAAATAGTTTAGGAAAATGATATCTGCCATCTACTTTGAAACACCTATACAGTAACATGGTTTAATGCATGGCTAGATGGGTTGACAGAGTAGAACCTTGGTGGTGGGTAATATGGGTATTCACTCTAAAATTCAGCCTTACTGGATGTTTCAGTATTTTTATAATAAGAAAATGACTGTGGAAGATTTCTAAAATATATTCATGGCAGTAGATTTTAAATTAATTTAAATTTATGAAAATTGGATTTCTGTAAACTTTTTTGTAGTTCCAGCTATATTTGTATATGAAGGCTGTCTCATAAAGGGATGTGTGTAGTGTTCCCTATGTTCATAAAATTCCCTCCCTTGTCTTATTTCTTGTACTTAAACACTCCCAGTTTTCTCTCCTTCCTTGAACAAAATAGCTTAAATCATATGAAAAGCATAAAGTAAAACTGAAGTGTTACTTTTGGTGACTCGGTGGATTATTTATTCCTTAGGTATTTGGTACTCTCAGTACTACAATTTAAAAGAAAAACCACAGTCTGTATTCTCATTTTCTGGGATCCCAGTGGTCTCATTTCTCTTTATTTATGCCCCTAGTGAAAATATTTTAGAAATCTAAATTTGTATGCACATAAAGTTTTCATTTCTCACACCTCATATCACCCAGCCGCTGACATGCGCTTTACAAGTGTGTGCGGAACACGAGGCTCCCTGCCGGGCACAAGCCTGCTCTCAGGGTTGTTGTAAAACGCTCTACCTCATGTTAAAAAGAAAAGATATAATTAGCCATGTTCTCATTATTTAAAATATTCTCATTAATGTATATTCTGATGCAATTTTACTCCAGAACTGCTCAAAACAAGCTCTCCAAGTCTCCGGGAGGAGTGGGGTGAGGGAGAGAGGTGTCGAATTCTTCACTTAAGATGCTTTTTCCAGACCCCTTTGCCCACATCCTTTTAAACACTCATACCGGATCTGGAGGGCATTCACGTTCTTGTCTCAGATTTTGGATTTTTGTCTTGTATGTTTCTAGTTTGTTGTTTTTTTGAAAATCCTTATTAACTAGTCCTTTGTCCATAATAAGTGTTAAAGGTCTTTTTCCTAATATGATATTGTGTCTTAAAGCCCTCTTTAAGATTTCCTGTTAATTTTAAGGGATAATGTCAACTATGATTCCTTGACAGCGACCTCTTGTAGGACACTTCCAAGTGTAGCAAGTTTACTAATAATGGAACAAAGGATGGCATAGGTTGTCATGGGGATTATTCATTATTAATAGAATGTGTTAATGAATATTGTTGTTAAGTGCTGTCGAATCAATTCCAACTCATAGTGACCCTGTATAGGGTTTCTGAGCAGCTGGTGGGTTTGAACTGCTGACTTTGTGGTTCGCAGTCCAGTGCTGATCCACAGCGCCACATTAGAAGTCCGTGTTAATGAGTACGTAATAATTATATGGGAAAGTACTTTTAAGAATTGGGGAGAAATGTGCTCATGGAAATCATTCAGAATGCTAACTAATGTAAATAATGAGTGACTAGTTAACATTGTTGATGTGAGTTATCTTCTAGGGGCTCAGACTCCTGGTGACCTCATGTATAACCAAATGAAACATTGTCGGGCCTTCCACCAGCTTCATGATGCTTTGAGCCCATTGTGTTGATCCATCTCACTGAGGGATTCCCTCATTCTCATGGGCCTTCACTTTACCAAAAGAAGTCCTGGTGGCACTTTGGGATAAATGTTAGACTGCTAACCTCAAGGCTGGAGGCTCAAGCCCACCAGCCACTCTGTATGAAAAAGGACTTTCTGCTCCTGGAAAGATTTACAGTCTCGGAAACCCTATACAGGATCATTATGAGTTGGAATCCACTCGATCGCAGTGGGATGGATCTACTTTACCAATTATTTTGCAGAAGCTCAGCTTCTGGATTCAGAGAGGTTAAAAAAACCCCAAAAAACAACAACAAAAAATCACAAACAAAATACGACACAGGGCATCGCAAAGGAGATTCATACTGCTTCATTGTCTCCAGTGGTGGCTGGTTGGACAAACATCTCTTTGAGATCCACCTTGAGGAGAATCCAAACCTCCTCCTAGTCCTGCCCAGGCTGATACAGGTAGCAGAACAAAGAAGGCAGGCTGCCAACTTTTATGTAACTAACTTACAATGATGCAGGTGGTCCCCAAGGCAGATGGGATAAAGCTATACATAAGGCTACTTTACAAGGCCCTTGGCAAACTGTTAGATCATTAAGAGGCTAGTGCAAAGTAGACTTCTGGTGTGGTGCTGTAAGGATCAGCACTGGACTGTGAACCACAAGGTAAGCAGTTCAAACTCACCAGCTGTTCCTACACAGAGTCTCTATGAGTTGGAACCAACTCGACAGCACTTAACAACAGCAACAACAACACAACACTATGAAGATGTGGATGTCCTAGTACCTTAGACACGGCTCCAAGAACATACATGTGTACTTTTGTAAGCCAACCCAAACCATCCCACACTGATGGATGGGTCCTGTTCACTTGTTTGCAAACCAACATCTTCACACATTCCCAAGTGTCATTAAATGTGTGATTGTGGCTGTTCCAGACAGCAAGTTGGCCACGTGAATGCATTTGCTGGCTGTATTTTCCATGGTAGTCCAGATATACTACCAGCAGGTAACTCGGCGCACACCCAACATTTGGACTGGTTGGTCACTGTTGCAAACACAATAGCCCATTCATCATAGGTGCTTCCAGCGACCCACCTTTGGGAAGATAAGACAACAAAGAACAAGCAATGATAAATCCCATTCATCCACTAATATTCAAGCTATTACCTTGTCAGTGGACAACACTGTTGCTGCTTTGGGGTCATGACCTGGTCAGGTGAACCAAACCCAAATACTCTTAGTGGTGGGTACCACTGAGGGATTCACATGTAAGGCCCTATTGGCAGAACATGCACAGTCCGTAATGACGGAATGAATGTTCCCTGTAATAAATTTGAGTTTCCCGTGTGTGTCATGGTTACTTCAGGGGGCCAGTGTGCTGTAACCCATGCATGAATTACTAGGTTGGCATTCAAACCTGGGCCCCAGTGGTTCACCAAAGCACACCATTGCTGCATGGAGGAAAAGCTCCACAGGCCCTAAGGGTTACCGTTATGTCAGGTGCGATGGCAACAGGTGCTGCCAGCAAAAGGTGGTTTTGTGCTCTGGACCTGAAATTCCACATTTGGCTGTCAGTTTCATATAGGAAATGCCAATAGCAAGCAAGCTAATCCACAACTCCTTCTTGATCCGTACCAGGCTCTCTTGTTTTCTATCTTACTTGCTCACTGTCATCCTCTTGCGTTCCCGGGAGACTGGTTGTCCCATCATGGGGCTTATAGACATCAGAGCTCCAAACCACTGTGAAATAACAACTTTCATGCTGGATGTGAGCAACTCATTCTTGGGACCCAGATCATGTTCTGTATATACTGCATGCTTCATTCCCAGGTCTCTAATCACTTTCTGAAGTTCCTCTTTAGCTGTACAGCATATCAGGGAGGTCGGAGTGTCTCCCTCATATGGCCAGACAGCCTTACCAAAGAAGGTACTATCTGGGCCTCATTCACTGCAGCATAGAAGTGCTGCCATGGTTTGGAGTGGGCAATTACAGAGGCCAGCTTAGACAAGTCAAGGCCAGTGAGCTTTGGCTTATTGCAAGTGATCCAAAGTCTTCTGCACTACTGTGGGAAACCACCACCCCATGGCTCCAACTGAGACTTTAGCCCCTTTCATTTAGAAGGAGTCCCTTAATGAGCTCAAATCCTCCTCAAGATCCTGAGGCGTCTCCCCTATCACACTCCAGTCATGAGGTGGTGCCCAAATCTCCAACACACTGACCACAGCAGTACCTATGTTGCAGTGCCCATTGTAGTCTACTTCCCTGTATGCTAATGTGTAGGTATTTATTGTTGTGGGAACTGAATCATGTCTTTAGTTGGATTGTTGTTATTGTTAAGTGCTGTCAAGGTGATTCCTACTTTTAATGACTCTGTGTAGGGTTTCCTAGGAGTGACTGGTGGGTGTGAACCGCCTACTTTGTGGTTAGCAGTCCAGTGTGCATCCTACAGTGCCACGTATAAGTCAGTTTACGTTTCTACCAGCAGAGGATGAGAGAACCTGTTTCCCCTCAACCATCTATGGGGTGATTCTCTTACATTTTAATTCTGACAAGGGACTGCCCCCTTTCCTTCCCCCTCCCCTTTCTCCTCCCCCAAAAGAACTCTAGGAGTCCTGGTGGGGTGCTGTAGGATAAGCACTGGATTGCTAACCTTGAGGTTGGAGGTTCAAACCCATCAGGCTGTTTCTTGAAAAGCACTCAGGTTCGCTATGAGTTGGAAGTGACTCAACAATACTTAACAATTACAACAGTGCGATAGCTAAAGTTTTATATCAGCATGACTGGACCAGGATTCTCAGAGCTTTCACAGTGAAGACGTAATACTGTCCCCATGACGAAATCTAATATAACGGAATCACTTCCATGATGAGAGCTGCTGTGAGCAGCCAGTCAGTTGAAAGGAAGTTTCCTCATGGGTGTGGCCTGCTTCCAGTTTATTGGACATTCAGGCAAAACTTGCTTGCTTTTTACTGGATTTGGATTCTGTATCTGGCTCAGTAGCTGACCTCTGGTTCTTTGGACTCCAGTCTGCCTATTACCTCCTGGGAGTTGTCAGTAGCCTACCATCTTACCTGTTGACTTTGGATTCATTCACTTGTGCAGTTAGAGGCATGCTGTCTGACCTGCTGATCTTGAGTTCATCAGTTCCTGCAGCCACGTGGGTCTGGAGAAGCCTCTAACCTGACATCTGACCAATGACTTGCAATGTGCCCACCTCTACAATGTGTGAGCCGTTTCCTTGATATATATAACCTTCTCTGTGTGTACATATCCCACATGCCTCCCCTGCTCCCCCCCCCCCCCTTTACTGGATTTACCTTTAAGATAACTAGTAGAAAGTGGTTTTTGGAGAAAATTATTATTATTGAATAGATTCTTTAGAGCAGAACCCTTTTTTTGGGGGGGGTAGGGGGTAATTACCTAAGTTCTTGGCTTTGTTTTATAGCCAGCATCTACTACTAATTTATTTCTGCTTAGTTGCCCAGTGTAGTAACAGTTTAAAATCTGTGGTTGAAGATGATGGTTAAAGATGAAACCAAATTATTTGGAGGAAATGAAAGTTACCTTGTGATTTAGAACCAGCTGCCTTAGAGCCAGATTGTGCTTGAGGAATTTATGGTTGAAGGAACGTGATCCCCATGTTTCCGCTGTGAACTCCCTCAAATCATGAAAATAATCATCTAGATTAAAGGGACTCCCCCTTTAACAGAGCAGAGTGGGGGTAACGCCATGTCAGTGGGACAGCTTACATTTAGTCAGATACACAAACAAAAGTTTGAACTTACCAAAATTGGTCCTATTTTTATAGACACAACTTTTTTTGTGTGTGTGGCTGTTTTATTTAAGAAAAAAAAACAAAACTTTTTTGTTATGAATTGGGTGAAGGTTTACAGAGCAGATTAGTTTTCCATTCAACAATTCATACACATTTTGTTTCATCTCATTGAGTGCAATTCCTTCAGTGTAGCATCACTTATCCTACTTACTCCCCGTGCTTCCTGTTTCCATTCCTTCTTCTTTCTTAACCCTTCCGAACTTTGTTTTTGACCTCAAATGGTTGATTATTCTAAGGTGTGCACACTTCCCTAGTGTTATGGTTCCCTTTACATACCTGTTTACTGTTTGACTGAAAATTGAGCCATCTGGTGAGTTCTGTTCCAGACCTGAGTGAGAGCTGTTACACAAACTTCACACACAGTTCTGTAACATAGTCAGAATGGATATGTTTCTGATTCTGAGAAAACTTTTTTTAAAGCTTTTACTGTGAATTGAGTGATTGTATACATGGCGAAGGATATCATGCTTGGTAAGGTAGAGGGTCAGAGAAAAAGAGGTAGACCCCCAACGAGATGGATTGGCCAAGTGGCAGCATTGATGTACTCAAGCGTGGCAACAATAGTGAGGTTGGCCCAGAATTGGGCAGTGTTTCATTCTGCTGTGCTGCATAAGGACGCTATGTGTTGATATCGACTCGATGGCACCTAACAACAACAATAACAACAACAATACATGGCAGAACATCAGTTTTACACTCAGCCAATCATATATTTTGTTTCATTGCAATGATTACAATCCCCTCCATGTACCATCGGTTAATAGTATGTACCCCTTTTCCCTCTACTTTTTTTGTTGTTGTTGTACACAAAGACACAGAAATATATACTCGTTTAAGCAACCAAAGGGCCCATTTTACAAGCCAGCCTTCTGCCCGCTGGCACACACTTTCCATAGGTCTACCGTCCAACTGCAAAGCCATTTGAACTGCAAGGTTGGTAGTTCAAGCTCACCAGTTGCTCCTTGGAAACCCTATACAGGGTCGCTGTGGGTTGACAGCACTTAACAACAACAGAGTCCTCAGCTGGTCTCTCTCTCCATGTCATCATCATTTCTGTCTCCTTCTCTGGTGTCACTGCTTCTCTGCATAGGATCCCACATTCTACTCATGCTCTTCTCCCTGATGGTCCTAGGGTCCTCTGTTCCTGGAGTGAAAAATTAAGCACCCCCCTCCACTTTTTTTGTTACACGTCTTCTATCTTTACAGTTGAGACAATCGTAATTAGACATGATAACAGTTACTCACTATTGAATCAAAAGTATCCTATCCCTATCCTCCCCAATTCCCTTTCACCAGACGATCTAGCAAGAGGAAGGCTATTCAGTGGGGAGTCTATCTTGCCCCGCTTGCTCTGAAACTAAGCTCTTAAAAACTTTTAAGCCAGCCACTTCATACTTTTATAGCCCTTTATTTTAGGTAGCCAGTGTCTAAGTTGCCCATCCCTATCAACCCTGTGCACTGAGGGGATAGGCTTGATCCTTGATATGAAGACTCCTTCCCTCTCCGTTGGTATTTGAGCTACTACATCCATAAGCAAAGGTCACATTCATCAAATTGTAGCAATTTACACTTGCTTCCTGTATCAAACTTCTTTATCTTTTCTAGCCAAGTTCTGATCATCAAGTCATCCAAACTAGGTCAAATGGGTACTGTCTGTAATGCCCAAGTGTCCTTGCACGCCTCCTCCTATTTCATAACAGCTAGCTGGCTGCTTCACTCTCAGCTCTAGCCCCCAGTGGCTAGGTCAATGTCCATGGGCTCATGAGTTCCCAAGTCTCCCCAAACTTGGGACCAACCAGCCCTTCCTCTTCTCTCTCTCGTCTCAAGGTTGATGGGAGTCTATGGAGCATGGTTGAACTCAGCCCATGTCTTCATTACTGCCTTTCCCCCACTTCACTCATAAGTAGACCAGTGCAGTCACCAGTGAGCTCACAAGCCTGCTTGTGTGTGCCCTTTGAGTATCAGTCTTAATTCCAAGATAACATTTGTAATTCGCTATGCAGGACTTCTGGTGTGGTACTATAAGATAAGCTTTGGTCTGCAAACCACAAGGTTGGCAGTTCAAACCACCCTGTGAGTAGGAATTGGCTCCACGGCACTTATCAACAATAGCACGACCAGTACACTGCTTGATATACATCTTCCTTGGTGAGTATCTTGCTTTTAATTCTTACATTAAAAAATTTTTTTTTCCCAGACTTACATTATTGATTCAATTTAATTTTCTGCATTTTAGCCTTTCCCTGTACCCTCCCCACCTCTCTTCAGAAACTAAATATATTATTACTTTGCACAACTAAGCAAACTAATTTTGTCCAGATTGAAAGGTTATAAAATGTATACAATTCAGGCTCACAAAAATAAGACAGCACATGTGAATTCAAGAAGCTGGTAGTTATGAAGCTCTTTCCCTTTCTGAAAGGAAAGTATTTGTAAGCTTCATTGAGCGGATCTATGAAAAAGGTTGAGTATTATTTTACAATAATTTTAGACTTTCATGACTGGAAATTAAATACAGCAGTTTTAAAGGTATATTTTACTTGAACTTTTACAAGCTCAGGCCATGTTTTTATTAAAAAATCAGACTCAGCACCTAATATGGAGTACAATACCAGATGTGAGATATGAGAGAAATTGCTGGGGCCACCTGCTTTTCTGTGTATTAAAAACTTGTGTGGTAGCTGATGTCATATAAAGTACACATGATAGAGAATAATTTTGAGTTATTAGACCATATCAGAATAACAAGGATCAGTGGTGCTGGAATGTTCAGAATTTTCTGTCACATTTGACCATTCATTTGGGGCAAAAGCAGGGTAGAAATGATGACATTTTGCTTAAAAGAAACCAGTGCAAAGACTGAAGAGATCCTGTTCATGCATTTGGGGACAGAGCTGGAGAGTGCAGACTTTTTAACTTGATAGACTTTGGTGTGGGGTAGGTGGTCTAGTTCTGATTTGTGGTGCTTTTCTTAAAACTTGCTTTTTTTTAAAAAAAAATCTCTATTTCTAATATTTTTCATCTTTTCACAACTTTGCTTGATTTCTGGTTCTCCAAATAAGGAGAATAAGTCTCGATTTATTTGTCAATCATTTAATTCAACTCAAATCACCAATGTTCATGTAGTCAAGGAATCAAATGATGTGTCAAATTAGGAAAATCTACTAACAGAACATGGTTTAAAAGCCTAAAAAAAAACTAAGCTGCATCTCTGATGATACCTGACTTTATTTGCCTCATATGTAAAATCTGAGCAGCTAAGGAAGAAAAAAGAGTAATTGTTGCATTTGACTTGTGGTGTTGGTGAAGGGTGTGGATTATATCATGGACTACCAGAAGAATGAGGAGTCCTAGTGTGACGCTGTGGGTTAATGTACTGAACTGCAAAGTTGGTTTGAACTGCAAGGTCAGCGGTTCAAGCTTACCAGCTGCTCCTTGGAAACCCTATACAGGGTCACGATGGGTCAGAACTGACTCGACGGCACTTGACAACAACAACCAGAAGAATGAACAAAACAGTCCTAGAAGAAATATCATCAGTTTGTTCCTTTAGAAGTGAGGATGGTGAGACTTTCTTACTTTCGACACATCATCAGGAAAGACCAAACAAGAGAAAATAATAATATATGGTAAAACAGAGGGTCAGTGAAAACAAGGGAAATTCCCAGTGAGGTGGGTTGACACAGTAGCCACACAATGGGCTCAAACATTTCAATGACCATAAAGATGAGGCAGGACTGGGCAGTGTTTTCCTTCTCTTGTACATAAGCTTGTTATGAGTTGGAACTAATTCAACAAAAACTAGCAGCAACATTTCAAGGTTTTAACTTCAGTGGCAGATCCAAGAGTCTGCAAATGTGTGCTTGGGGTCATAGTCTCTAAAATGGGGAGCCATCCTGGGATACCTGAATGAGGAGTAGTGGTTTAAGCTTCAGACCTTAAGCCTCCATGTGGACTTTTTTTCTGAAATCTATCCACCTGTGGAGGGCATATCCGGCCTGTTTTATTCTCTTACCTACCCAGCTGGTCCCCTTTCATAATTGCCTGCTTCATCCATTCATGGTCTTCTTATGGACGGAGGATTGTCTGAGATGAAGAAACCTTAGGGATAGCAAACAAAACAAAAGATCAACTTAAAATACTGACATGAAAAAGCAAGTAACTCTGGGTAGCAGTTCTTTTGCATGCCAGGTAGTTTTCAATTCTAATCAATCTGTTGGCTGATGAATCATTAAAAAAAAAAGACTTTTTTGAATAACAGATAAGGATGTGATTTTTGGCAAATAAGTTAACAGGTATTTAAAGAGCTAGGTGGCATTGCTAGAATAGCCACCTGTATTTATGTATATGAGCAAGGGTGGCACAAATTGTTAATGTGCTTCACTGCTAACCAAAAGGTTGCAAGCTCAAGTCTACTCATAGGCATCTGAGAAGAATGATCTGGCAAACAAATTCTGAAAAATCAGCCACTGAAAACCCTATGGAACACAGTTGTATCCTGATACATGCAGTGTCACATATGGAGTCTCCATGATCCAAAATCAACTTAATAGCCACTGGTAACAAGGCTTCTCTACATTTACAATGAAATGAAAAATAGAAATAGAATTGATGTTGAACCCATTTGAGCAATAAGTAATATTTAATCCATGGATCTGATTTTTTTTTTTTTTAAAGTCCATTTATCTCCTTAGGAGATACGTTTCTAATGGAGTAAAGTTTTTTTTTTGTTGTTTCAAACTTTTTATTGTCAATTGGGTGAAAGTTTACAGAACAGATCAGTTTACCGTTCAAACAGTTCATACACATTTTGTTTCCTCTCATTGATTTCAATCCCCAGAATGAAACATCCCTTGTCCCACTTCCTCCTTATGTTTTTCGTTTCCTCCTTTCCTAACCCTTCTGAACATTGTCATTAGGTAAATACTGCACTTTTGATCTCCAATGGTTGATTACTCTAAGATGTGAGTATTTCACTATGTTACTGTTCCCCTTATAGACCTGTCTGTTGCTTAGCTGAAAACTGAGCCCAGGGTGAATTCCTTTCCAAATCTTAAGAGTAACTAAAGCTCAGAGTCTTGGGAATTCTACCAGTATCTGTCTGACCAGTAAGCCTGGTCTTTTGTTTTTAATGATTTCAACTTTTGCTCTACATGTCTCCAATGACTCAATGGCACTTCACAACAAGGTTGTTGTTGTTAGGTGATATCAAGTCAGTACCGACTCGTAGCGATGCTATGCACAACAGAACGAACACTGCCCAGTCCTGTGCCAATCTCACAATTGTTGCTATATTTGAACCCATCACTGCTGCCACTTTGCCAGTCCATCTCATTGGGGTTTTATTTTTCTCTGAATCTCCAATTTACCAAATATGATATCCTTCTCCAGCTATTGGTCCCTCCTGACAATATGTCTGAAGTATGAGAGACGAAGTCTGGCCATCCTGGATTCCAAGGAGCACAGGTCTATTGGTTCTTTAGGCAGCCATGGCACTTTCAATATTCTCCTCAAACACCATAACCCAAAAGCATCAGTTCTTCTACGGTCTTCCATATTTACTGTCCAGCTTTCGCATGCATATGAGGTTATTGAAAATACCATGGCTTGGGTCAGGCGCACCTTAGTCCTCAAGCTGATATCTTTGCTCTTCAACACTTTAAAGAGGTCATGTACAGCAGATTTGTGCAATGCAATACATCATTGTTTGATTTTTTGGCTGCTGTTTCCATGAGTGTTGATTGATTGAAGCACAATGAAGTCTTTGACAACTTCGGTCTTTTCTCCATTGGTATGGATGTTGTTTATTGGTTCAGTGGTGAGGATTTTTGTTGTCTTTATATTGTGGTGTAACCCATACCAAAGGCTGTGGTCTTTGATCTTCATCAGTATTTTAAGTACTCCTTACTTTCAACAAGCAAGTCTGTATCATCTGCATATCGCAGGTTGTTAATGAGTCTTCCTTCAATCCTGATGCCATGTTTTTCTTCATATACCCAGCTTCTCGGATTATTTACTCAGCATATAGGTTGAATAAATATGGTGAAAGAATACAACCTTGTCACACACCTTTCTTAATTTTTAAACCATCCAGTGTTCCCATGTTCTGTTCGAACAACTGCCTCTTTGTCTATGTACAGGTTCCTCATGAGCACAATCAAGTGTTCCGGAATATTCATACTTCGCAATGTTGTCCATAGCTTGTCATGATCCACATAATCGAAAGCCTTTATGGTGTCAATAAAGCACAGGTAAACATCTTTCTGGTATTCTCTGCTTTCAGCCAGGATCCATCTGATGTCAGCAGTGATATCCCTCGTTTCACATCCTCTTCTGAATCTGGCTTGAATCACTAGACGTTCTCTGTCAATGTACGGTTGCCCACTCTATCTAGGACCTTTTAACCCTTTTCAGAACAATAGGTTGTGGTAGCTGGGCACCATCTAGTTCTTTTGGTCTGAGAGTCATAGAGACTGGTGTTCATCTATCCCACTAAGCCAGTGGACTAATTGTTTCCATGCATCTTCAGTTTTCATCCTCTTCTTCCCTTCAGACAGGGAGAGACTAACAGTTATACCTTAGATGGCTGTTCATAAGCTAGTAAGACCCCAGTCACTACTCACTAAAGTGGGATGTAGAACAACATTGTCTTTGTGAACTGTGTTATGCTATTTGATCTAGGTGTCCCCCAAGATTGTGTTCAGTGCCTCATTCCCTCAAGGTGTTTGGTTGTGTCTGAGAAGTTTTCGGTGCTTTACTCCCTGTATGCGCCATCATGTTCTTGGATCTACTTACAACTAAGGTAAATACCCATGTACAAATATCTTTTGTCAAGCCTATATATATTTGTGGGTATACTCCTACTGTCTTATCCACACCTATTTAGTCTGTGTGTCTGTCCATGCATCTACTTACTGCAGGATTATGTATATAACAAATAAAAGATAAGACTTTCTGCTCCTGTAACGATTTACAACCATATAAACCCTATATGAGGGTGCACACTGTTACCACCTCCCAGTGTCTTCACCTGCCTTCATCATTCTTATCAATAGATGTTAAGTTTTTATGTGTAATATTTTTATTAAAATTTAAGACACTTATATTTTGATCAAGAGTTCTGGTGTAGCCCTGTGGGTTAATGTGCTAGACTGCAGGGTTAGTTTGAACCACAAGGCTGGCGGTTCAAGCTCACCAGCCGCTCCTTGGAAACCCTATACTGGGTTGGAACCGAGTATACGGCACTTAACAAGAATATATTTTGAACAATCTTGCTCTGTTAATAATTATAACTATAATTGATCTACACTAAAGATTTTAACTTTTAGGGCTCTATGATCACAGAAAATAAAACAACTTAAAATGTCAATTTTTTATGCACATATTTTTCTTATAGCAAAGTAGAACATGGAGGTTATGACATTCAAACATCAGAGATTTTATTAAAATTAATTAGATGGAATGGAGTTCTGATGTGGCATTGTAGGATAAGCACTGGACTGCTAACTGCAAGGTTGGTACTTCAAACCCACCAGCCACTTTTAGGAAACCTCACAGCAGGGGAAGGGAACCTTTTTTCTGTCAGAGGCCATTTGGATATTTATAACATCATTCATGGACCATACAAAATTATCATCCTAAAAATTAGCCTGCTATATTTCTTCTATTTTAAGTCCTCTTCACTTTCAGCAAGCCAAGGTTGTATCATCTGCATATTGCAGGTTGTTAATGAGTCTTCCTTCAATCTTGAGGCCACGTTTTTCTTCATATATAACCCAGCTTCTTGGTTTATTTGCTTAGCATACAGGTTGAATAAGTATGGTAAAAGAATACAACCCTGTCATATACCTCTCTTAATTTTAAACCATTCTGTGTTCCCATGACCACAGCCTTCGGTATAGATTGCATCTCAATGTAAAGAAAACAAAAATCCTCACCACTGGACCAATAAACAATATTTTTATCAATGGAAAAAAGATTGAAGTTGTCAAGGTCTTCTTTCTTATTGGATTAATTGTCAGCACTCATGGAAGCAGCAGTCAAGAAATCAAATGATGTATTGCATTAGGCAAATCTGCATAGGACCTTTTTAAAGTATTGAAGAGCAAAGATATCAGCTTGAGGACTAAGGTGCACCTGACCCAAGCCATGGTATTTTCAATAACCTCATATGCATGCAAAAGCTGGTATGTGAATAAGGAAGACCGTAAAAGAATTGATGCTTTTGAGCTATGGTGTTTGAGGAGAATATTGAAAGTGCCATGGCTGCCAAAAGAACCAACAGATGTGTGTTGGAAGAAGTGCAGCCAGAGTGCTCCTTGGAGGCCAAGATGGCCAAACTTTGTCTCTCATACTATGTACATATTGTCAGGAAGGACTAGTTGCTGGAGAAGGATATCATATTTGGTAAGATGGAGGGTCAGAGAAAAAGAGGAAAAGCCCCACTTAGGTGGATTGGCAAAGTGACAGCATCAATGAGCTCAAGCGTGGCAACAGTTGTGAGGTTGGCCCAGGACTGGGTAGTGTTTTGTTCTGTTGCACATAGGGTTGCTATGAGTCAGTACTGACTCAATGGCACCTAACAACAATAACAAACATAATTAATTAACCCCTAAGGTGATAGACTTCTGATGTGGTGTGTAGGATCAGTACTGGACTTCAAATCACTAGGTTGGCAGTTTAAACCCACCACTGCTCCTTGGAAACTCTATACAGGGTCACTATGAGTAGGAACTGACTTGACAGCACTTAACAACAACAATAGATGTGATGGCTGGAACTGAGGCTGCCTCGGCAGGGCCTGACCAAATGATTTCTCAGGACTTGTATGGCGGGAGTGCTGGACGTTCCCCATCCCTGAATTAAACTAGTGATGTTCATCTCCTAGAGCAAGACTGGCCCACTGTCCGAGTTCAGTTTGTTATGTACAAGTCATTGTGGATAAGAAATTTAGTCCTTACCTCATGGTAAAATTACAACCAATATTTGAGATTGTTTTAAGTACTGAACTCTACAAATGTATGTTTTTATTCCCTCATACAAGCAGAGACATCGTTTTGGTGGTAAAGTAGTTGGTCAGAATGGGAAGGCTGGGTGTGACTTTTGTGTCCTTAGAGCAAGAGCAGCCTCTTGGCCATCTCATCCTCCAGCAGAACAGACCTTCCTTTCTCTACTGTAGCCAGGACATAATGATATCAGCTGCTTTAAGGAAGGTGGTAACCACAGGGAGATAGCACATCACCCCACTTTGTTGTTAGGTGCCATCGAATCGGTACTGAGTCATAGTGACCCTGTGCACAACAGAATGAAACACTGTCTGGTCTTGCGCCAACCCCACAATCACTGCTGCTGCCACTGTTCCAATCCATCTTGTTGAGGCCTTTCTCTTTTTCTTTGATCCTCCACTTTATCAAACATGATGTCCTTCTCAAGGGACTGATCCCTCCTGATAATATGCCTGGAGTATAAGAGATGAAATCTGGCCATCCTGGCTTCCAGGAAGCTTTCTGGCTGTACTTTTTCCAACACAGTATGGTTTGTTCTTTTGGTATTCCATGGTAATATTTTAATATTATCTTCCAATACCATAACTCAAATGCATCAATTCTAGTCTTCCTTATTCACTGTCCAACTCTCACATGCATAAGAGGTTATTGAAAATACCTACCATGGCTAGTGTCAGGCACACCTTAGTCCTTAAACTGACATCTTTGCTCTTCAACATTTAAAAGGAGAGTTTTGTGCAGCAGATATGCCTAATGCAATATATAATTCGATTTCTTGACTGCTGCTTCCATGAGTATTGATGGTTGATCTGAGCAAAATGAAGTCTTTGACAACTTCAGACTTTTCTGCATTTATATGGATGTTGTTTATTGTTCTAGTTTTAAGGAATTTTGTTTTCTTTACATTGAGGTGTAACCAATACCAAAGGCAGTGGTCTTTGATTTTCATCAGTAAGTGTTTTAAGTCATCCTCACTTTTAGTAAGCAAGGTTGTATCATCTGCATATTGCAGGTTGTTAATGAGCCTTTCTCCAATCCTGATGTCACATTTTTCTTCATATAATTCAGCTTCTCCGATTATTTGCTCAGCATACAGATTGGATAAGCATGGTGAAAGAATACAACCCTGCACATCTTTCCTAATTTTAAACCATTTGGTGTTCCCTTGTTCTGTTCAAACAACTGCCTCTTAGTCTATGTCTGTTTTCTTCATGAGCACAATTAAGTGTTCAGGAATACTCATTCTTCGCAGTGTTGTCTATAGTTTGTCATGATCCATGCCATCGAAAAAGCCTTTGTGCAGTCAATAATGCACAAGTAAACATCTTTCTGGTATTCTCTGCTTTCAACCAAGATCCATCTGATATCAGTAGTGATATCCCTAGTTCCATGTCCTCTTCTGAATCTGGCTTGAATCACTGGAAGTTCTCAATCAATGTATGGTTGTAGCTGTTTTTGTATTATCCTTAACAAAATTTTACTTGCATGAGATATTTATGATATTTTCCCCATTCCACTAGGATGGCTAAAATGAAAAAAAACTGGAACATAACCACTGTTAATTAGGATTGAAGCCACTTTGGAAAACAGTCTAGCAGCTCCTCAAAAACTTAAGCACAAAGTTACCATATGATTCAGCAATTCCTTTCTGAGATACATACTCAAGAGAAAGGCAAACACATGCTCTCACAGAAACCTGTGCACAAATGTTCATAACAGCCTTACTTATGACAACCAAAAGTGGAGGAAAATAATCAATGCCCAGCAGCTGATGAATTGATAAACTGTGATGTATCTATCCAGTGGAATATTTATTTTGAACCATAAAAGATGAATGAAGAACATATGTAACCTGGGTAAGCTTTGAAAACGTTCTGTTAAGTGAAAGAAGCCAGACACAAACGATCATGTACTGTATGATTCCATCTCTATGAAATGTCCAGAATACGGAAATCTTTAAGTGCTTTACTACTAGCCAAAATATTGGTGGTTTGAATCCACTCAGAGGATCTGGTGATTTGCTTCCAAATTATGTTTCAATAAAGCTGTTATTTAAGAAAATGTTGAAATTCAGTTTTATGTTTAAGGTGATGTAAAAATTGGCACTCTTTAATCCTTCATGACCCATGGGACATATAGTGCCCAGTTACATTTTCTTCCTTAGGGTTTAGTGGGAAGCTGCTATCCCACTTTTAGTGCTATCATCTGATAGGGACTTGTATAACTACAGGAATATGAAGAAATGGGCCACTTTTGGCTGTTAACCCACCAACCTGAGCACCAGAGACCCTTCAGGGCATAGGTATCCCACTAATTATGTCAAGTTGTCCTGGTGTGGTACTGTGGGTTAATACGCTGGACTACAAAGTTGGTTTGAACACAAGGTTAATGGTTCAAGCTCACCCACCGCTCCATGGAAACCCGGTACTGGGTTGCTATGGGTTGGAACCAACTTCACAGCACTTAACAACAACATGTTAAGTATGTCAAAATCCATATTACCTCAAAAAATGTTTCTTCATTTCATTCAAAATGCCTTCCATCACTGAAAAGACATGGTTTGTTGCTTTCAGGTGTCATCGAGTGTGTTCTGACTCATAGCGACCCTGTGTACAAAAAACCGAAAAATGCCCCATCCTGGGCCATCCTCACAATTGTTTGCTACACTTGAGCCCATTGCTGCTGCCACTGTGCCAGTCCATCTTCTTTGGGGCCTTCCTCCTTTTCACTTACCCTCTACTTTTTCAAGCATGGTATCCTTCTCTAGGAACTGTCCCATCCTGATAATATGTCCAAAGTATGAGAGACAAAGTCTCATTATCCAGGCTTCTAAGAAGCATTCTGGCTGTGTTTCTTCCAACACAGATTTGTGTGTTCTTCTGGTAGTCCATGGTACCATTCAATATTCATTTCAATATTCTCCTAAACTGTAACTCAAATGTATCAGTTCTTCTGTGTTCTTCCTTATTGATTGTCCATTGTCATATGCATATTGGTGGTGGTGGTGGTGTGCTGTGAAGTCGATTCTGACTCATAGCGACCCTGCATAGGGTTTCCAAGGCTGTAAATCTTTTAAGGGAGAAGAAAGCCTCATTTTTCTCATTTTTCTCCTGCAGAACCACTGGTAGGTTAGCAGCCGGACTCATAACCACTATACTACCACAGTTCCTAAACATGCATATTAGGAGATTGGAAATACCTGACATCTTTGCTCTTGAACACTCTGAAGAGATTGTGTGCAGCAGATTTGCTTAATGAGGCCAATTGCGGCTTGTATGAGTGTTGATTGTGGATCCAAGGTGGTGGTGGTGGTGGTGGTGGTGTGCATTGGGGTCAGTTCTGACTCATAGTGACCCTGTATAGGGTTTCTGAGGCTGTAAATCTTTATGGGAGCAGAAAGCCTTATCTTTCTCCTGCGGAATGGCTGGTAGTTTTGAACTGCTGACCTTGAGGTTAGCAACTTGACTCATAACCACTATACTATCAGAGCAATAAAAAAATTAAAGCAGAAAATAATTCAATTTTCAAAACATTGAAAATAAGATTTAGTGAATACCTCTTGATGGGAGAGCATATCCTATCTGGAACCAGCTGAGAGGAGCTTGATTAACGGCATGGGATTATCACTCTGAGGTAAATCATCTGGGCAGTGAGCTAACAGGGCCTGGGGTGGGTTTGGGGTGCATTTTGGGTTGCGGGAGGAGGCCTGGAGATGGCACAGTCCAGGATTTCCTCCTAGTCATCATCTTCATTTGGGCTGTGGAGACGCATCCTGTGTTATAAGGTAGGTTATGTGTGCTCTCTAACGTTGGGACGTTTCATTCTCCTTGGTAAGATCCTGTCTCTGAGCCTCTAGCACGGAACCTGGTCAGCATTCCATAAATGTCTGTTGAAATAAAATGAAGTCATTTTTCTGTCAACATATCCACCATTGGGAGAGGTGAAAAATTGAGAAAATGAATAGAATGTGTTTAACTTATTTTCACACTCATTTTATTGAAGCGCTCTGTAAAAATAAACCCAGGTGGACGGTAATTGATTGAGTGATAATTTCTAAGTAGCAAAGTGTTAAAGTAGATAAGTGCCTCCTACTGTGGGGAAATTGCCTGGCCAGAATCTGAACTGCCGAGGTGTTTATTTTAACACTGGGAAACATTTATTACCCCAAACTTGTTTCCGTCCATACACAGCATCTATCACACCAGATGTGACATGTCTAAACGAGGCAGGGTTTAGAACACGCAGTAGTCCAGCATCAGGTGAATTTCTACGAGAATAATTCCCCTCTTTCTTTAGTGCTTGATTCTTCAGCTACGTTTCTTTTGCAAGTAGAGCTAAAGTTGTTCTTCGGCTTAGTTTTTTGACTTACGCAAAAATTAGCAACATGTACCTATTTTCAATAACCTCATATGCATGCGAAAGCTAGACAGTGAATAAGGAAGACCTAGAAGAACTGATGCTTTTGAGTTATGGTGTTGGAGAATATTGAAAGTGCCATGGGCTGCCAAAAGAACCCAGAGATCTGTGTTGGAAGAAGTGTACCAGAGTGCTCCTTGGAGGCCAGGATGGTCAAACTTCGTCTCTCATACTTCGGACATATTGTCAGGAGGGACTAGTCACTGGAGAAGGATATTATGTTTGGTAGCGTGGAGGGACAAAGAAAAAGAGGAAGACCCCCAATGAGATGGATTGGCCAAGTGGCAACGTTGATGGACTCAAGCGTGACAATGATAGTGAGGTTGGCCCAGGATCAGTGGTGTTTCGTTCTGCTGTGCGTAAGGTTGCTCTGAGTCAGTACTGACTCGATGGCACCTAACAACAACAACAAACCTCATAGTGTGTTTCTCTCAATTAAAAATAGTTTGAAATTAAAATTTGAGTATTTCTAAGTGAAACGTGGACTTTGGTTTTATGAAACATCACCTCTCTCCCTGCGTGCCCATCTTCCGGGTTCTTTTTATGAATTCAAATTTTTGTTTGAGGTGGGTAGTTTTGGGGAAAAACATGGCTTCCTGGGAGGGCATGGTTTCCTGGGAGGGTGTATTTCCTTGGGAGGGCGTGGCTTCAGAACCTGACTTGAGTTTTGCTTTATCACTTACTAGTTAGGTAACCATGAATGGGATAATAATGCCTACTCAGTGTGAGCATGAAATCAAATGCTGTATAAGGAGCCTTCAAAAATCTCATGGAAATATCCCATTAGCTTTTAGCTCCATTTTAATTTTTTGAAGCCCCTGCATATTTGATGGACTCCTGGTATGGTGTTGTAGGATCAACACTGAACTGAGAATCACAAGATCTCCAGTTCAAACCTGCCGGGGTTTTCAATGATTGGTTTTTCAGCAGTAGATCACCAGGCCTTTATTCTGAGATACCTCTGGGTAACTCAAAGCAATTCAGAGGTTAAGTGCTTGAAAAGGTTGGTGGTGTGAACCCACTAGCCAACTGCTACTTGAGAAAAAAGACCTGGTAATCTGATTTTGTAGAGATTGTTGTTGTTGTTAGGTTCTGTAGAATCGGTTCTGACTCATAGTGACCCTGTATAGGGTTTCCAAGGCTATATACGTCTTTACACAAGCAGAAAGCCTCATCTTTCTCCATCAGAGCAGCTGGTGAGTTTGAACTGCCAACCTTGAGATTAGCAATCTGGTGCTTACTCTATAATGCCACGAAGGTGCCTTAACAGCAACACCAAAACAAAGCAAAAAACCTCTACTGCCATTGAGTCAAATTCAACTCATATTGATCCTGTGTAGGATTTCCAAGGATATAAATCTTTATGGGAACAGATAGCTTCACCTTTCTCTCTCAGAACGGCTGGTGGGTTTGAACTGCCAACCTTCTGGTTAGCAGTCCAGTACTTATCCTACAACAACTCCAGCATTCCTCTTATAAAGATTGTTGTTGTTGTTAAGTGCCATCAAGTCAGTTCCAACTCACAGCGACCAGATATAGGGTTTCTGAGGAGCGGCTGGTGAGCTTGAACCGTCAACCTTGCGATTCAAACCGACCTTGCAGTCTAACGCATTAACCTGCAGCACCACCCCAGGACTATAACCTAGGAAATCCTATGGAGCTTATCTATTTTGTCTTATAGGGTTGCTATGCATTGGAATTGACTCCATGGCACACACCAACAAAAAAAAGCTCTGTATAGTAAGTAGACTGTTAATGAATATTGACAGAGTGAATGCATGATTGGAGTCAGGCACAGCCTGGTCCTCAAATAGCCATGAGCTTCTATGATGTGATGGAAAATTTCTAGCAAATTTCTGCATTTCCCTCTACATGAATAGCATAATGCACAAATGGGTGGGGAAGGGTAGTTCATTCTTCAAAATCCTTACCATTTCAGTTTAAACTGTATTCAGAAGGTTGAGGATAATCTTGGATTTGTAGTTGCATGTTCTTCAAATACAAGACAACCTGTGTTCAAGACAGTTTGTAAAATGTGGAGGTTGTTAGGTTGTTACACAGGGAAATGATTGCACTATGCTGTCTGCCTCTCCAGCAGCAGGTTTGAGATAAAGTTTTGAAATGAATATCAATCTTTCTGCTTCTGCAAAGTTCAGTCCATTGAAACCAAAGAACAAGACTACCATTGTTGCTGCCTGCCCCACCCCCACCCCCCCTCTACTATGTGGTCCACGTGGATGTATCTAATGAGTAAGCAGAGGGTGAGCTATGTGTGCCTAGCCAGATCCAGAACCATGGATCCTTCAGCTCATGAATCCTTTAAGAAAAGTCAAGGAGTTTCAGGGGCATGTTGCTGAGCTATAGGGAAAACAAACCCTGGTAAGGGAGAACGTGAGAGTAAGAAACAATAAAGGTCAAGCCAAGTAGCAGTTGGTGTGTGATTTTGGAAGGTCTCTGGATAGTGCTAAGGGTTAATAACCTAAAAGTGCCACAGAACGAAGGCCTGGTGATTTGCTTCTGTAAAAGATTACAGTCAATCTCAAATTCAGAAGAGAGAGAGCTCTAACACTGGAGACAGCTTGGGATGACAAGAACTGGTGACGAGCCCAGCAGGCTCCAGCAGCAGCAGAACTTGGAGGTCGTAGCATGGAATGAGGAAGCCACAGTGGGCTTTCTGACCTACAGAGCAAGAGAATTGAGTGTCTTTGAGTAGGCGGCATAGTGACAAAGTGAGGTGCCTCCAGGCACTGATCAGTGACATTAAGAAAGACCTGTACCATGTGTCTAAGCAGGGAAGAGGCCAAATTTGAGAGCTAAGGCCCAAATGGAGAGAGAGGCCAGACTCAAGAAGGGCCTTGAGGCAAAGGTGTGCTGGTGGACGTGGACAGAGAAATCACTGTCTTGATAGAAGAATTGTACCCTGAGATTTTCCTGTTATTTCCAAGTTGATACTGATGCTGAATATAACCTATTATTTCCACAATAAATCTCATGATTGTGGGAAAAAAAAAAAAAAAAGATTACAGTCAAGAAGACCCTATGGAGTATAGTTCTCCTCTGCAACACATGGGGTCACTGTGAGTTGGAATTGACTTGAGGGCAACTACTTTAGTTTGGGACTTTGAAAGAGCTGTGTTCTGTACATCATAGACCTTATGGACCCTGCCCCGATAGATCAGTCTGCTACAAGCATCCTAAGCAAGCGAAAAGGGTGATGTGAGAGCACGTTCATTCTGGAAATGGGAGTCTTTGAGACTTTGGTGTACTTTTGGTCCCTTGGTGTAGAATCCTCTTATCCACACAGCTGCACAGCCTACTTGAGGTTCTCTGTCTCTGCTCAGATGTTCCTGTGGTGGGTGGCTCCTGACCATCACCCCAGGGGCACCCCCTGTCTGCTTTATACATGGACTTCTCAGCCCTGCATGTATTGTATGATTTGTTGTCTATTTCCCTCTACAGAATTGAAGTATAACAGGGCAGAACTTTACTCATTGCTGTATCCCAGAGCCTGGAAGAGTCAGAGGAAGACTCAGTAAATATTTGTTGAGTGAGTGGATGCATTTAAAAACACATTTAATGCTATTTGATTGTTTCCTCCCAATCCTGCTTTCTATAAGAGATCAATCTTTCTGGTCGATTGTGGTGTCTTTTAGAGATGAGGTTCGGTCATTAGGCTATAATCCTAGCTTTATACTTTAATGCTTAGCCAGTAGCTGCTTTTGGAAGTATCTGTGTTTTGGAGATATATCAAAATAGATTCCAGATGGATGGAAGAATTCAATATAAAAACATGCAAAAGGAGAAGAAAACGGTGAATATTTATTCATGCTCTTGATGCAGTTGTTGTTGTTAAGTGCCGTCAAGTTGATTCCGACCCATAGTGACCCTGTATAGGGTTTCCAAGGAGCCACTGGTGAGCTTGAACCACTGACCTTGCAGTTGAAACAACTTTGCAGTCTGCCTCATCCCTTGATGAAATAGGACTTCTTTAAATTTAATGACAATGAAAGGGATTTCTATGAAGGCTTTTGATGAAATATTTAAATGTTTTAATGAAATACTTAAAATATGATAATATAATAAAGTGGAAAGAAAAGACAAGGTCCCAAACTAAAAGGCAGCCAGTTTAGAATTGGGCATTTGTGGAGAAAACAGAGTCACTATGCTTTGATTCCAGGGGAAATATCAGGAAGTAACTAGAACTTGGGCCACTGAGATGCCATCATGGGGGGTGGAAGCTCTGAAAAACCAGGGTTCCTCAGGGAGGGCTCTGGATGTTTAGGGTGGCAAGGTAAGGAAAGTCAGTGCCAGGGCATTGGAATATACTTACCAAGACCTAGCCTAGACCCAGGAGTTGGAGTCCATAGATGGTGCACATGATATATGTGCTTAACTGTTAACTGTAAAGGTTAGAGGGCTAAATCTACCCAGAGGTGCCTTGGAAGAAAGGTCTGGCAATTTACTTCCAAAACACTGACATTGAAAACCGTATTGAGCACTGTTCTACTCTGACACATAACGGGTCACCATGAGTTGAAATTGACTTGGTGGCAACTGGAAAGAGTTTAGATGAGGTGGTATCGTTAAGGATTCCTGATAGCCTAGTGGGTTACGAGTTGGGCTGCTAACCAAAAGGTCAGGAGTTCAAATCTACTAGCCACTCTGTAGGAGAAAGATAAGACTTTCCCATAAAGATTTATATCCTCAGAAAACCTATGCAGGCTCGGATCCAAATGGACGGCACACCACCAACAACAGCCAGCTGGCATCACTGGTAACTTTGTTAGAATCCTTCAAGTCATCCCAAAATAAAAGGCAAAGAGACTGTGAATGACTGATGAGCTGCTTGGTAACAGAACTAGTGATACCAGGGGATAGTGAGGAGACAGCTTCTGCATACCTCCTACTGCCATTCCCCTACCACCACCACCACCCCATCTACACCTGTAGAAGAGGATAGAACCAAGAGACAAACAAGAAAAGAGAAAGGATCTTCAAGAGTTTGTTCATCTAGTTTGGAAGTATCACTGAAACAAAAGAAGTGAGTTGGCTATGATGAACAAAAGGTAAGCAATCCTGAGAACAAAGCTTTAAATAAATACCCTGTTAGCAAAGACTTTTGAAAATATCATTTGATATTCAGTACTTAAAAAAAAAAAAATGGAGTTCTGATACATGGTGGGACATGGATAAACCTTGGAAACATTGTGCTGAGTGATTTAAGTAGACACAAAAGGGCAAATATGGTACGATCCCACTTAGGTGAAATATCTGGAGTAGGCAAATGCAGAAACGAAAGTGTTTTAGTGGTTACCCGGGTCTGGAGTCCCTGGGTGGTGCAGACAACCTGCTTGTTGACTAACTGAGAGATTGGAGATTGAATCTACCCAGAGGCTTGGCTTTTGTTCTTCACCCTAAAAATCCGCTTTTGGAAACCCTACGGAACACAGTTCTACTCTGACGTACATGGAGTCTCTATGGGTTGAAATCGATACAACAGCAAGTAGTTGTAGGGCCTGGGGGAAAGTGGGGGGGATAAGGAGGTATTGTTTAGGTACAGTTTCTGCTTGAAGTGATGAAAAAAAATTGGAAGTAGACAGGGGTGATTGGTTGTACAACATGATGAATATAATTAATAATACTGAATTGCACACTTAAAAATGACCAATGTTTATTTATATATATATATATTTTTATCACAATTAAAAAAAAAACTTTCTCTGGCTGTTTTTCAATACACATAGCCTGCATGTCTCAGGTTTTCGAGGAGGGGCACTCTGATAGGTGTAAGTTGCAGTTAATGTGGCACCATGCAAACGAGAACCACCTGTGTTAATAAATTAATTCGTTAAGGGAATCAAAGTTTGAAACTACCAGGGAGAATTACATGATGTATGTATGTGTGTGTGTGTGTGTGTATGGTTTTATGTGCTAGTAAGTCAGCTCCTTTGCGCAGGTTTTTCTGATGTCAGAATACATTAGCCATTTCATGCGCTGGCTCCTACCCACCTCATAAGTAGAGGCGAGAGAACATGATCCCTAGATGTGGTTTTCTCTTAACTAGGTGATTATTGGTGGTGGGTGCTATTTGGGCATTCATAGTGTTTTTCTCCCTTCTATTTTACTTGTTGTTGCTGTGGGGGCTGTATTACATTGCCTGATAATGTACTTCCTAGAACAAGTTACATTTTAATGCTTTTTCAGTGTGTTAATTGGGTCTGGAGGGTTTCAAAGGACCACGATTGGTGTGATGGGTTATTTATGTCTTTCTAGTCCTTATAAGCTAGGGTATTTAATATAATCGGAGACAAAATTTATTTTTGAAAGTCTCACCTAAGATTTTTTGTTTTGTTTTGTTTTTCCACCATTTGTCCCTTAAAAACAAAGCCCTTTTCACAACCTATCAGAAGGGTGCTGTCACTCTAGGGCACTGTCCTAATACTGCAGGAACCTACCACGTGGTCCTAGCCTGCCTTTTACCTAGTGATTCTTTTCTAGTTTGTTGCTACTATTAGCTACCTGGTGACCTTGTACAAAGCAGAATGAACTGCCTGAGCCCGCATCTGCTTCATGACTGTTGGCATATTTGAGTCTAGGCACTGTAGGATAAGTAACTGGACTGCTAACCAAAAGATTGATGGTTCAAACTCACCAGTCGCTCCTCGGAAACCCTATACAGGGTAGCTTTCAATCAGAACCAACTCCATGGCATTAAACAACAACAATGACTCCAGAGTAGTAATTTTCAACCAAATTAAACCCATACTTCCTTTTAAAAAACAACAACAACAACAACAAAAAAACCCCAGCTTTATTGAGATATAATCCACATACAATTCAACCATTTAAAATGTACCATTGAGTATGTGGTGGTTTTAGTACATCCATAGTTGTGTACTTATCACTACAATCAAATTTAGAACATTTTCACTATCCCCCAAAAATCCCTGTACCTATTAGCAGCCCTTCCTCACTCCCCACAGCCCCTCAACCCTAGTGAACCACTTTCTGTCTCCATAGACTGCCTGAATAGGGCACTTTGTATAAATGGAGTCATAAAAAATGGGGTCTTTTGAGACTGGCCTTTTTCACTTAGCAAAGTGTTTTCCACGTATATCCATGCCTCTTTCTGTAACAAATCTTTTGCATTGCTATCTTTAATCTTCTCATATTAAATTCATAGATTATATAACCTATCGAGAACACTTTCTCTCTGACCCTTCACTTTATCAAACATGATATTCTTCTCCAGTGACTGGTTCCTCCTGATAATATGTCTGAAGCATGAGAGATGAAGTTTGGCCATCCTGGCTTCCAAGGAGTACTCTGGCTATGGAGGGTCGAAGAAAAAGAGGAAGACCCCCAGTGAGCTGGATTGGCACAGTGATGGCAGTGATGGGCTCAGGCATAGCAATGATTGTGAGGTTGGCCCAGGATCGGGCAGTGTTTCATTCTGTTGTGCATAGGTCTCTATGAGTCGGTACCAACTCAATGGCACCTAACAACAACAACAATCAAGAAAGCACACTTAAAAGTATATATATATATATATATATATATATATATATATTTATTTGTTGTTGTTGTTGTTGTTGTTAAGTGCCGTCGAGTCGGTTCCGACCCATAGAGACCCTGTACAGGGTTTCCGAGGGTGTAAATCTTTACGGGAGTAGAAAGCCTCATCTTTCTCCCGTGGAGCAGCTGGTAGTTTCAAACCGTTGACATTAAGGTTCGCAGCCCGATTCGTAACCACTACGCTACCAGAGCTCCTTCATATATATATATATATATATACATATATAATAAACATAATGAAATGGAGAATAAAGTAGTTGAAATAAAATAATGTGCAACTTAATCTGTGCTCAAACCCAAATGTACAAAATGTATTGAAGCTGTCAGCTGCCACACATTTTCTTAAAGTCTCTGGGAGCATGAAGACTGCTCATTTGTCACTGAGACAGATAAGGACATGCTACTGCGTTGGGTGACCCAGGGGAGATACTGAAGACGACTTGATGTAACAAAGTGCAAAACGACTCTTTGGGCTTTGTTTCGACTACCATCTTCCTTCAATTTACATGGTAGGAACAACTGTGGAAAGTTTAATGTATAATAAAACTTGACAGAGAATATTTTTGTTTGTTGTTGTTAAGTGCTTTTGAGTTGGTTCCAACTCATAGCAACCCTGTGTAGGGTTTCTGAGGAGCGGCTGGTGAGTTTGAACCACTGACTAATTGCTAATTGCAAGGTCAGTGGTTCAAACCTACTCGCTCTTTAGGAATCTTATGTACAGGGTTGCTGTAAGTCAGAACCAACTTGACACTTAACAATATCAGTTTAATGTGAACAGAATCCTAGTGGCACAGTGGGTTAAGCATTTGGGTCAAATCAGACGGTGGCTTTCACGGGATCTGCTGGGCCAGCTAAACTCAAGGCAGAGGTCAGCTCATAAGGTTGTAGTGATTGTTTTCTGGTATTCAAAAGGAGTCATTATAGATTTTCTTGAAGGATGCAGGTTGTCTCTAGGGCTTGTTATGAAGAAGTTTTAAGAAAATTGAAAGGTGCATCGATGATAAAAAGGTCAGGAAAGATGCACTGAGGAATTGTTTTATCTTCATAACAATGCACTTGCTCATTCTTAAAAGCAGCAGGGGCTGTCATACGAGATTTTCATTGGGAAACATTACCCCATCCATGCTATGGCCCCGTTGGACTTCTTTTATTCCTAAAACTAAAAGAACGTTGAAAAGGAGTTGAGTCCCTTGAACATGCCAAAATTGCTGTTTTGACATGGTATAATTGAAAGAATGCAGAATTCTTTGAGGAAGGGATAGAAAGATGAAAACACTGCCTTCAAAGTGTATAGACCAAGACTGAGGATACAGTGAGAAACAGCAGTACCACATTTTGCTATTTTTGTTTAATAAAGTTTTCTGTGATTTTTTTTTTGTTTGTTTGTTTAAAAAAGTTTTCTGTGATTTTGTAGGAATACTTTTTGACTTACTCTCAGGAGTCAGAGAAAGACTCTTGTTCCCCAAGGACAAATGGGAATCCCGTTGTCAGTGGGAAGACAGAGTCCCTGGTACCCGGCATGAAGTGTCTAGGGTAGCTGTCATTTATCTGAGTTGTCTGGTAAATCTAGCTGCCCTCCCCTGGGGACTTGGGGCTCACAGGTAACAGGGTCAGCTGACCCTGCCAGGAAGAATACACTTCTGGTCTCATGAAAGTACAGCCTCCCTTTCCCACTGAGAGAAGAAAGGAGGAACCCTCAGTCCAAGGGCTTGTTGTACCTCTGAGGGAGCTCACTCAGAAACTTCCAGCTCATCCTGTTTCTCTCTTCACAGCTACACAGCTTTCTTCAACTTCAACAATAGCTCATGGAAAGGATAAAATCACACTTTAGAAACAGAGAGCCGCTTAGGAAAAATGGAATTGTTCTTTTTTGTTTTGTAATCTGTTATTTTTTAATTATCTTAAGCCTCAGCATTACATAATTTACAAATTTGTGCTGATACCTCCTCTACTTTACTTCCTTCTAATGAATTGGTCAAACCACATAACCAATCACAAATGTACAGCTTTAAGTGCTTTGGAATAGCTGTTTAAAGACATTCTGAATAGCAACGTAGTCTTAGTAAAGAACTTAAAAGCAAAGTTCAGCTTGCTACTATATCTCATCATGCTGATTTTTGAAAGCATCTGACCTTATGGATCATCTATAAAATGTGAGAAGTGTGAAATATTCTTTATTTAATACCATACACAAACCACACTGAAAGGCCTTTTGTTAATTAAAAGGTAACATTTTTGATACAGGGGCTTTTAATTAGATTAAAAGTTAAAAGCAAAACAGATAAAGTGGCCATTGCTACCTTATCTCCTACCCTTGTGTTTGAACATGGTGATAAATACATACTCAAACAGGGTGAGACTTGTTGTTCCATGAGGCAGTGAAAAGATTTCTCCAGTATTTAAATATATGAATATACTGTTATATAAATCTAAATATAAAATCAATCTCCTATAGGTTGTGAGAAGACATTCACCATCTTTGTGAAAAACTGAACGTTACTAATCCAGTGTAGCCTCAAGTCTAACCATATTGTAGGGAAAAGCAGTGATAATTCTTGCTGAACTGAAATTTCTGTCAAAATTTTAAGAGTCTGATCACTGTCATTTAACTCAACCAGTCTTTTATTTGGAGTCCTGGTGTGGTGCTGTGGGCTAATGCATCAGACTGCAAAGTTGTTTCAACTACAAGATCAGTGGTTCAAGCTCATCGGTTTCTCAATGGAAACCCTGTACAGGGTTGCTATGGGTCGGAATCGACTCGACGGCACTTAACAACAACAACAATCTTTAATTTAGGACTGTCCATAAAAAATTCTATCAGCCATTCATGATCTAAATTCTGGTGTATGAGATCAATTTAAATATGGTACATGTAAAAAAAAAAGTCACAAGACAGTCCAATATTGTAATAAATAAAGCAATGCCCAACTATTTACTCATTAGTCGTTTTCTTGAGATAAACTATCAAGTTTGCCCTTTCTGCCTTCTTAATGATAGCAAAGATCAGTTTTGTTCCAGGGATGTACTTTTTGGGATTCTCCAAATATTCCATTTGTGTGTCCCTTCCCCAGGTGATGCCTTTGCTATACTGTCATCCGTGTAAGAGAATCCAGGGACCTGACCAGTCTTCTGCCCAAACAAACCATGCAGATTTGGCCCGGTCTTGTGCTTGCCTCCCCTTTCCACAGTGTGGCACTGGGCACACTTCTGAGCAAAAATTTTCTTGTCTTTCTCAGCATCACCCATTCTGATTTCTGCTGAGCCTTCCAAGGCCTAGTGCTCACCACTCTCTTGTTAGGTGAGACACCTCAGAAGGCAGATGTCCTGCTCTCTGGAACCATTTTTCAGTCTCTTGGTAAAAAAAATGCCATGAGAGACCAAGTTGCCTCCTCTAATGCATCTTTATTGTAGGGGCAACAGTGAGCTTCACAGGCTGCCCTGCTGGATCCAGTCTGTCAGCCCAAAAATCACTTTGAAACTGACTTAGAAACCATCATGCAATAAATATGGCAAATGTAGTACCACTTTCTCTTTTTGTTTTAATTTTCAAAATATGCTCTTAGTTAATTGTTGAAATATCTTGCTTTACTCTGTAGACTTTGGTACCTATATTTAGTCCAAAAGGTTTTTGTGTATATGTGTTTTAATTAATTTTGTTGTCAGGGCTTTGAACCAATTCATTCTGGTTCAACTCCCTGCTGAGAATTTGCATTTCTACCTCTGACATACTAAATCAGGATTTCATTTTAACTGGATCCCTAGGTGACTCTTATAGATCCCAGGTGCTTCTCTGGGTCAGGCTTTTGCTGAAATGAAGAATCTGATTTAATAGATCTGAATGGAAGTGTGGATTCTAAGCAGGGGGTAGAACCTAAATGACCGGGTACAAGGCCCTGATTATTGAGAATCTACACAGCCAAATCATAAGGAGCTCTGGTAGTGTAGTGGTTACGAATCGGGTTGCGAACCACAAGGTCAGCAGTTCTAAACTACCAGCTGTTCCACGGGAGAAAGATGAGGCTTTCTGCTCCGGTAAAGATTTACAGCCTCGGAAACCCTGTACAGGGTCGCTATGAGTCGGAACTGACTCCACAGCACATAACAACAACAACAACCAGCAAATCATACACCAATTCAACCATGTCTACATGTGTAATTCAGTGCCAGTACAATTTTATCTGAGAGGAAATAGAACAACAAGGGTAGGTAGTTACAGTTAAGTGCCGTCGAGTTAGTTCCAATTCATAGCGACCCTGTGTAGGGTTCCTGAGGAGCAGTTGGTGGTTTTAAACTGCCGATCTTGTGGTTCGCAGTCCAGTGCTGATCCTACAGCACCCCACCACGAGTCCAAATCTATTTATCAGAGGGAAAAATGTAAGCCTCCAAAAATGATAGCTATAGGAAGGTTGCTGCTGCCATTTATTTTCCTAAACCACAAAGGAGAGTTAGCACCCTTTCTATAGTTCTCCTTAGCTTGCCCTCTCTCCTTCATGTTAGAGTAAAATGGGGGGTGAAGGAAGAAAGAAAGAAAACCCAGTGTAAAACCCGATGTGGTGTATAGTGGTTTGCTATCAAATTACCTCCAGCTCACGCGACTTCTTGTATAACACATTGAAATGTTGCTCAGTCCTGCTCCAGCTCCCTGGTCTTTGTGGATGCTGTTGGGTCAGTCCATGTCACTGAGGGCTTCCCGTGCCATGCGGGATTTCCTGAGCCAAGACCAGAATCGACTACAGCTACAGATTAGTGTGTGTGTGGTGTATACAAGGTAGCTTTGTAGTTGATGATACATACTGGACTGTGAGAGTGCAGTAGCTCCAGAGGGTAAGCACTGGATTGTGAACCACAGGTCAGTGGTTTGAGCCCGCCCAGCAGCTCTGCAGGAGGAGGAGGGAACTTTCTGCTCTGGTAGAAGATGTAAAGCCCTCAAAACCGACTCCACAGCACTTCACAAGACACTACCCTGCTCAGGACTTCTTACAGCAAGTGAGTTCTCACATTTTAATTTGTCAGTAATTAATAGCACTTTGTACAAGTCAAGATTCATGATTGCAGAAACAGAGTGACTTATGTAGTTTAAGCAAGAAAAAAGATGTGTCAGAAGGTTGGATGTGGAGCGGGGCCTCAAACCAGTTCATTCTGGTTCCACCCCTGCTGAGAATTTGCATTTCTACTTCTGTTATCCGCCACTCTTCTGTCAATTTGTCATACTGAGATGGCTTACATGTTGTGATACCGGAAGCTATGCCATTGGTATTTTAAATAGCAGCAGGGTCACCCAGGTGTCCTGGTGTGACGCTGTAGGATAAGCACTTTGCCACAGGTCCATTTGAACTGCAAGGTTGATGGTTCAAACTCATGAGCTGCTCCTCAGAAAACCTATACAGGGTTGCTATGGGTCTAAACTCACTCGATGGCATTTAACAACAGCAAGCTCACCCATGGTTGATAGGTTTCAGCAGAGCTTCCAGACTAAGACAGACTAAGAAGAAGGTGAGGTGGACTCCCTCTGAATATTAGTCATTGAAAATCTTAAGAATAACAGCAGAATATAGCGAATTGGGCTGCAAACCGCAAGGTCAGCAGTTCGAAACTACCAGCTGTTCCGCGGAAGAAAGATGAGGCTTTCTGCTACCGTAAAGATTTACAGCCTCGGAAACCCTGTACAGGGTTTCTATGAGTCAGAACGAACTCCATGGCACATAACCACCACCACCACCATATCAGATATAGTGCCCGAAGGTGAGTCCCTTGTGTTGGAAGACACTTAAAATATGACTGGGGAAGAGCTACCTCCTCAAAGTAGAGTTGACCATGATGACACAAATGGAGTAAAGCTTTTAGGACTGTCATTTGCTGATGGGACACAACTCAAAATGAGGAGAAACAGCTATAAGCACCTATAAATAATCAGAATAGGGAATGTATGAACTATGAGCTTAGGAAAATTGAAAGTTGTCAAAAATGAAATGGAACACATAAAGATTATATCCTAGGCACTAGCTGAAATGGACTGGTATTGACCATTTTAAAGCTGACAATCATATGGTTTACTATGTTGGGTATGACATATTCAAGAAGAATGGCATAGCAGTCGTTGTCAACAAGATCTGTCTTGAAGTCTGTGATACGATAATATCCAAAGGCCTACAAGGAAGGCCAGTTAATACCATTATTATTCACACCAACCACTAACACCAGTGATGATGAAATTGAAGAATTCTATCAACTTCTTCAGTCTGCAGTTGATCAAACATTCAGTCAAGATACATTGATAATTACTGGTGATTGGAATGCAAAAGTTAGAAACAGAGGAAGGATCAGTAGTCGGAAATATGGCCTTAGTGATAGAAATGATGCTGGAGATCGCATCATAGAGTTTTGCAAGAACAATGACTTATATATTGAAACTACTTTTAAAAATACCGTTAAAGTACTCCTGGCATGGCACTGTTGAATCAGTTTTAAACGGCAAACTATGAGGTCAGCAGTTCAAATCCACCAACTGCTCCTTGGAAACCCTATACAGGGTCGCTGTGAGTCGGAACCTACTTGATAGCACTTAACAACCACAACACGCACATGGACCTCACCAGATGGACTACACAGGAGTCAAATTAACTACATTTTTGGGAAGAGATAGTGGAAAAGTTCCATATCATCAACCAAAACAAAGCCTAGAGCTGACTGGAACAGGATACCAATTCAAGTTCAGGCTGAAGCTGAAGAAAATTAAAACAAGTCCACCAGAGCCAAAGTAGAACCTTGAGCATATCCCACCTGAATTTAGAGATCAGCTCAAGCCCACATTGAGATGCATTAGACACTAATGACCAAAGATCAGAGCTGTGGGATGGCATCAAGAACATCATGCAGTAAGAAAGCAAAAGGTCATTAAAAGACAGGAAAGAAACGACAAAAATGGATGTCAAAAGAGACTCTGAAACTTGCTCTTGAGCATAGATAAGCCAAAGTAACTGGAAGAAATGAGAAAGTAAAAGACCTAAATAGAATTTTCAAAGGGCAGCTCGAGAAGATAAAGTATTATAATGAAATATGCGAAGACCTGGAGTTAGAAAACCAAAAAGGAAGAACATGCTCAGCATTTCTCAGGCTGAAAGAACTGAAACAAACTTCAAACCTTGACTTGCAGTATTGAAGGTTCCTATGTGGCACTGTAGGGAAAACACTGGAATCTAACTGCAAGGTTAATGATTCAAACAAACCAGCCATTCCTCGTAAACTCTCTACAGGGTTGCTATGAGTTGCAATGGACTTGACTTTACGGCACTTACAACAACAACAATAACATAGGCAAAGTATTTAATCGTGTTGGAAGTATCAAAAGAAGATGGAAGGAATACACTGAATCACTGTACCAAAAAGTTGTGGTCAGTGTTCAGCCATTTCATATGATAAAGAACTGATGGTACTGAAGGAACAAGTCCATCCAAGCTGTACTGTACTCATGCAGAAAACTAGACTTCAGGAACAGAAATATTTCAACAATTTGATGCAGCACTAGAGATGCTTATTCATCTATGCAAAGAAACTTGGAAGACAGCTACCTGGCCAACTGATTGGAAAAGATGTATATTTGTGCCCATTCCAAAGAGAGGTGGGCTAATGGAATGCAAAAATCATCAAATAATATATTTAGTATTACATACAAGTAAAAATTTATGATAGATACTTCAAAATGGCTACAACAGTACATTTACGGAAAACTGCTTGAAATTCAATCTGGATTCAGAAGAGGATGTGGAAGTAGAGATACCATTGCTGACATTAGATGAATCTTGGCTGAAAGCAGAGAATGCCAGAAAGATATTTTCTTGTGCTTTTTTGACTATGTAAAAGCATTTGACTATGTGGATCATGACAAGCTATGGGTAACAGTGTGAAGAATGGGTATTCCAGAACACTTGATTGTGCTCATTAAAAACCTGTTCATAGACCAAGAGGCAGTTGTCAAAGCACAACAAGGCGATTCTGAATAGTTTAAAATCAGCAAAGGTGTGCATCAGGGTT
Organism: Chrysochloris asiatica; assembly: GCF_000296735.1. NCBI lineage: Eukaryota > Metazoa > Chordata > Mammalia > Afrosoricida > Chrysochloridae > Chrysochloris > Chrysochloris asiatica. Next base: position 16,447,320 of record NW_006408567.1, on the reverse strand, counting down.
GTATCCTTTCATCATTCTTATTCAATCTGGATGCTGAGGAAATATTCCAAGAAGCTGGATTATATGAAGAAAAATGTGACATCAGGATTGGAGGAAAAGTCATTAACAACCTGTGGTATGTAAATGATACAACGTTGCTTGCTGGAAGCGAAAATGTTTACTGATAAAGTTCAAAGACCACAGCCTTCAGTATGGATTGCACATCAGTATAAATCAAACAAAATCCTCACAACTGGATCAATAAGTAGCATGATAAATGGAGAAAAGATTGAAGTTATCACGTCTTCCTTTGTTTGGATTCACAACCAACACTCAAGCAGCAGTCAAGAAATCAAATGATGTATTGCATTAGGCAAATCTGCAAAATACGTCTTTAAAGTGGTTAAGGGCAAAGATGTCAGTTTAAAGAATAAGGTGTGCCTGATCTAAGCCATGGTATTTTACCACCTCATATGCCTGTGAAAGTTGGACAATGAATAAAGAAGGTCATAGAAGAATTGATGCATTTGAGTTACGGTGTTGAAGAAGAATATTTAAAGTATCGTGGACTGCCAGAAGAACAAACAAGTGCGAATTGGAAGAAGTACAACCAGAGAATGCTTTTTAGAAGCCAAGATGGCAAGACTTTGACTATCATACTTTGGGACATGTTATCAGGAGGTATGAGTCCCTAGAGAAAGGGCATCATGCTTGGTAAAGTAGAAGGTTAGTGAAAAAGAGGAAGATCTTGAAAGAGATGGTTTGTCACAGGGCTCAAATGTAACAGAACTGGGCAGTGTTTTGTTCAGTTGTTTATAGGATCATTATGAGTCAGAACTGACTCGACTGCACCTAACAACAACAACAACAACAGATATACTGAATCGGAATCTACATTTTAACAAGATCCCTAGGTGATTCTTATGCATACATAGGAATCATTTCAGAGCCTCTAAAAATTACCTGGTAGCCTTGTTAAAGTATAGGTTCTGATTTCCCATATATCTGGGGTCAAAAAAAGCAAATTCTCAGCAGGGGTTTGAACCAGAATAAACCCGTTCATAGCTCTGATGTTGAGTTGTTGTTGTTAAGTGCCATTGAGTTGGTTCCGACCCATAGTGACCCTGTATAGGGTTTCTGAGGGCAGCTGGTGAGCTTGAACTGCTGACCTTGCAGTTCAAACAGCTTTCCAGTCTGGTGCATTAACTCACAGCGCCACACCAGGACTGATGTTGAGTAGCTCACACAATTAAGGGGAGGCTTGGGATGCAATTAAGAAACCGAAGGTAAGCAGAGCCAGAATTCCAGCTGAAAATGTGTCTAGGTGGTACGCTGCTGGCCGTTTGGCTCTGATCATCACTGCCACTGCCCTGTTCTTCACCCCAGCAGGAATTCTAGACTGTTTCCTGCTTTTCGCCACTCTGGGTGTGTCCCATGAGGGCCTGGGCTCTCAGAGCCATGGGTCTGTAAGAGCAAGTCTCCAGGTCATGGATACCCCACCCAGACCCTCAAAGGGCCATTCCCCCACCAATGGGAAGGAGGTGCAGAAAGCTGCCTTTCATTTGAGCGGGTAATGAGACTGTGATCATATTTAATGACTGCACAAAATAAACAAATTTAGTCGATTTATTTTACCTTTTGAAGTAAGCACATTTTACATGTAATGCATACATCTTTGTGTTTAATCTCTCTATAAATAGTACACAAGTTAGCCTATTGGCACACACAATTATTGATTAATTGATTGCAGACGAAAAGGCCTTTTTCCCCCCACATCTACATTCCCGAGAACCCGTGGTTCTATAAGTGGGTTTTATCCCCCAAACTGGACATATACCAAACTACTTTAGTTCAGCATTTTCTGGGTCATTGTTAAAATAACATAGTTTAAATGAAATTTATTCACAGTGCTGTTATATCAATATATTCTTTATTATTTTAGGATTACCTTTCCATGTATAACAAGAATGTTGTTATTGTCTTCATAGGGATTTTATTATTACCATTCTAAAATGGCCCTTTTATTCCTTCCCCATCTCCATTTTCTCCTTCATTAACTAAGGAGTAAATTAGACTACATTTAGCTAATGTCTGCCAAATGTTATTTTTAGAAGCCTTCTCACCTCTTTCTGCTCCTCTGGGATTTCTTTTTGCTTTCCTCAATTCTGTTTTACCATCTCAAACATTGCAGTTGTGATCAATGCCCTCCCTATATTAGTGCAATAATTAAAACTGAATATTTGTATACTCTTAGGATAGGGAAGGCCTTTCTAAGTTAAAAAACAACAACAAAAAACAATGAAAAATAATAAAAGAAAAAGGTTTGGCAATAATAGCAAAACACTGTGTATTAGACAATACTGTGAAATAGACTGATGGAAAGAAAATATTTGGAACATAAATAACAGTGGATTACTATTTCCGGGATACAAAGAAAATTTTACAACTCTAAGTTGGGCAAAGAAAGGAAATAATCCATTCACAAATGAAGAAATCAGATGGCAGTAAAATGTAAGGAAAAAATTTGAATTTCATTTTTAGTCAAATTGATATTAATACATAATTTTTGCTTGCTAAATGAATGAAGATGAAATTATTTTGGCAAAGGTACAGGGAAAAAGGGCACTCACGGGCCATATTGACCTATCATATTCAAAAATTCTCATCACTGGACCAATAAACAACATTCTTGTTAATGGAGAAAAGATCAAAGGTATCAAAAACTTCATTTTTCTGGATCATCTATCAACTATCAACTATCATGGAAGCAGCAGTCAAGAAATCAAACAACGTATTGCGTTAGGCAAATGTGCTGCACAAGACCTTTTGTTCAAGTGTTGAAGAGCAAGGATGTCAGCTCGAGGACTAAGGTGCACTTGACCCAAGTCATGGTATTTTCAATAACCTCATATGCATGTGAAAGTTGGACAGTGAATAAGGAAGATCGTAGAAGAATTGATGCATTTGATTTATGGTGTTGCAAGAGAATATTGAAAGTACCATGGACTGCCAAAAGACCAAACAGATCTGTGTTGGAAGTGCAGCCAGATTGTTCCTTGGAGGCCATGATGGCCAGACTTCATCTCTCATACTTTGGTCATACTGTCAAGAGGGACCAATCACTGGAGAAGGATACCATGTTTGGTAAGGTGGAGGGCCAGAGAAAAAGAGGAAGACCCCCAGGGAAATGGATTGGCAAAATGTAGCATCAGTTGGGCTCAAGCATGGCAACAATTGTGAGGTTGGCCCAGGACCAGGTAGTGTTTCATTCTGTTGTGCATAGGGTTGCTATGAGTCAGTACCAACTCTTATGGCGCCTAACAACACCTTTAAAAATGTGCATATATTTGATCCAATAGCTTAGTTTGCTAGAACTTAACCCAAGAAAATGAAGTAGGTTTAACTATATATATGCTGGATGCCTGTTGCCCCATTGTTTATCATAGAAAAACAAAACAAATAATTTCAGTATGTAATAATAGAGATTAGATATTTGGTTAGATATTATATGAGAGGGCTTCAGAAAGTTCATGGAAAAAATCCGGCATCTTTCAATTCCATTTTTTCACGAACTCTTTGAAGCCTTCTTGTCTTGTTGTTGGGTGCTGTTGAGTCTGTTTTGACTCCTGGCATCCCATGTGACGAGTAGAGTAGAACTGCTCATAGAGTTTCCTGGGCTGTATTCTTAATGGGAACGGATGACCTAGGCTTTTTCTTCAGGAGCTGCTGGCTAGCTTTGAACCGCCAGACTTTTAGTTGGCAGTTGAGCACTTTATTATTGTGCGAATAAGGCTCCTAAGTATTATATAACTGTAAAAAAACAAAAATATTTAAGAACAGTACCAACAGTATGGCTCAATTATTGTTTTTAAAAAGTAAGTATACATTAAAAGAAGAGGAGAAAGGTTTACAATAGTAACAGAGTGTTTTGGGAGTGGACTGGAGGTGGTAGTTGTTTTAGGGAAGAAAGATGAGGCTTTCTGTTCCTACAAAGATGTACAGCCTCAGAAGCCCTATACAGGGTCACTATGAGTCGGGATCGACTCAAGGGCAGTTAACAACAACAGTTGAGTTATGGGAGACTTTTTTTTGTTCCTTCTCAGTGATTTTCTAAATTTTGTAGAATTTTTGTGCAAATATTTATTGCTTCTCCAGAACAGGAAGAAACAATAAATCCCATTGAAAGGAAGAGTTTTTCTAAAGACAGTGAATGCTTTTGGAATATGGAATATTAGGAAGAGCCACTTCTTTACACTGGTTTATTTGTTCTTCTAGCTCAGAGAAATCCTCACTATTTGGAGTTTTAATTCAAATGTTATTTTGGTTTTCCAATCTTCCATATGTAATATTGTAATTACAAATTGCTTTTGAGAAGTGTTTTATTGAAAGTAACTTGGGTATCAGTTAGTTAGCATATGCAATTCTAATAAATTTGAGACCTATTGGTAGGGTACTAAATATGTCTACTGTCAGTGTTGCTACAACTTTTTGTGTGTTAGCATTATGAAATTCCTCTTAAAGGAGTCATAGAAATAAGGCTGCTGAAACTCAGTTGACTTCGTTTCGATTCTAGTGTGTTGCTACAACTAGTTTGCATTGATCACTTTTTGTACCAGCGCCTATGCTGAACACTTGATTTTGTAAAAGGAAATGATATCTTCCTTCCAAACCTTTATGTTGATTTTTTTTTTTTTTTAATTTCTAGTCTCGGGTACCAGTTGTCTACTCTAAACCCCAGCTAGTTTTGCCTGTCCCTAAGGTTTGTTTCTGCCTGGAACTTTTCAATAACACAATGATTGTAATTTAATTTACAAAAGAGAGAAGTATAATCATTTTGAATTGGGGCAAGGGTGGCATTCAAAACATCACTATTTACAAAAGGCTGGTGGGGCATTGAAATTCATTTAAGTTGAATAGCTGAAACATTGAATTAGTGAGACTTTATATATATATATGCTAGAGAAATGGCAGGAATTGTTCCTGTAATGGCTTTTTTTGAAAATCTCCTTGCATGCTAGAAGTTGGAGAGTCTGACGTTGTTGGAGCAATCAAGTAGACAGGGCTTATTGACAGGAATGCAGTTAAAGAACCACATGGAGCTGAGCTGTTTGCTTTCAGATTTAGCAGTTGTTTAGACAAGCAGGACTCTTTATTCTTGCTCAGACCTGAATTTTCTGGGACTCAAGGTTGAAAATTAAAAGGGGAACGTAAGAGGGGGAAAAAAGTTCTTTCTCGACTTAGGTTTCTTGGTGGTATACTGACTTTCCTTCAGAATTTTCTGTTTCTAATGGAGCAACTTCTTCTCACCCTGTGTAAATCATGTGTGGTGGTGGCATTAGACCTCCTCATCTAACTTGACTTGAGGGAGGGAGGATCAATATCAACATCAGCCCCAGGGTGATTCCTCTGAAGCTGAGATCACATGTACCTCCTCTCTCTAACCTTTTTACCAGTTCTGACACCAGCTGTGCTGCCCACAGTACTCTCTACCTCTCTGTTTGGTTTGCCAATTTATAGCATTGGTTAGACAGAACTCACAGACCTTACTGATAGTTTACAGGATTTATTAGGAGTTATTGTTCAGTGCTGATGAGTCCCAACTCATAGCAAATCTGTATAGGGTTTCCAAGGAGTGGCTGGTGGGTTTCAGCAGCCGACCTTGTGGTTCAAAGCACCCTTAAAGTCCAGCGCATTAACCTACAGTGCCACACCAGAATTCCTTATTAGGAGTGACTAGCTGCAATTCCAGATCAAGAACAGCTCAGAATATAGTTCTATGATCAGAAGAACTTCTTCTCGGCCATGCCCACAAGCAGACCATTCTCTAGTCCTCAGCCCCCTCAGCCTGGTCTCTGTACTGCTCAGGCAAGGGTTATGAAGGTCTTTGTTGTTATTGTTTAAATGTAGTCAAGTTCTTTCCCACTCATAGTGATCCTGTATAGGGTCTCCAAGGAGCAGCTGGTAAGTTTGAACTGCTGACCATGTGGTTCAACCCAACCTTGCAGTCCAGTCTTTATTCCATAGCGCCACACCAGGACTCCTTAGAGGTCTTTAGCTCTGCCAATAAGTGCCCAAGGACACTTTACTCCACCAAGAAGCATCCTCCCTGGAAAGTGCTCAGCTCTCTCATTCGTGGGTCAGCACACCCACTGCAACTGCCTTGCTCTGTGAGCCAGGAAGCCCGCTGCACCACCTCACAGCTCTCTCCTGGTTCTGCTGCTGCTGCTTGCCATCTCGAACCATTTCTGGCATTGCGGCTCTCTCTGTCTTCTTGATCTAGGACATTCTCAGCTCGGACCCTAGTCCCATAGGATGCACTCCACTCTCATCTCTTCTTGGTAGTGAAGTGCACATCTCTTGGATGACTCATTTTAAGCCTAGTGGGATGGCAAAACTGACCAGTCTCCTCATTAGAGTTCCATACACTTTATTTATATGGCTCCACCTGCACAGGGTGCCATGTACTTTATTGGCATCATTAGCAAGCTTTCCAACCTCCTTGTTTGTTATGTGCTATTGAGTTGGTTCTGACTCATAGCAACCCTGTATAGGGTTTCTAAGAATAGCTGATGGGTTTGAACTGCTGACCTTGCAGTTTACAGTCCAGTGCTTATCCTGTAGCCCCGCACCAGGGTTCATCTGATAGTCTCGGTGGGTCATAGGTACCTCATTTGTATAGTCCCACCCAGTCATTTGTTGGGAATCTTAAGACCATGGCTAGAAAAGGCATGAAAAAGCAATTCATCATGTGACAACCTGCTACCATAAGAATTCCTTTTTTAGAAATGAGTTAGTACTTTTCATATTCATTCTGTTTCTTTGTTCCACCAAAAGTGGAGCAAATAGCAGCAGCAACAACATCATATGAATAATAACAAAAAACTGAATCTAAAAACCTCCCTCTCAATAAACAAAAGAGCCTTGGTGGTACAATGGTTAAGTGCTCAACTGCTAACCAAAAGGTCAACTGTTTGAATCTACCAGTTGCTCCCTGGGAGAAAGATGCAGCAATGTACTTTCACAAAGATTACAGCTTTAGAAACCCTATGGGGCAGCTCTCTGTACTGTAGGATCAGTAAAAGTCCGAATCAACTAGATGGCACTGGGTTTGGTTTTGGTTTCTTCATAAACGAATATAGAAATAGCTAGAAGAACTTTTCCTCCGGTTCAGAACATGATCTGAGGTTCACTGGAAGCATCTTGGTGGAGGTACTGAAAGTCTCAGAAGCAAGTAGAGGAACCCAACATTGATTGAAGGCTGACTGAGTACCAAAAAGGAGCTCTGGTATCATAGTGGGTTATTAATTTGGCAGCTAACCACATGGTCAGTAGTTCAAATCTACCAGCCACACCATGGAAGAAAGATGAGGCTCTGCTTCCGCAAAAAATTTACCGCCTCAGATACAGGATCACTATGAGTTGGAACCAACTCAGTGGCACACAACCACCACCACTGTGTAACAAAGTACTGCGATTAAACAAACAATCGGCTGCTCAAACTCACCAGCTGCTCATGGGAGAAAGATGCGCACTCTGCTTCCTTAAAGACATACAGTCTTGGAAACCCTATGGGATAGTCCTACTCTACCCTTATAGGAGTCCTGGTGTGGTGCTGTGGGTTGATGTGTCAGACTTCAGAGTTGTTTGAATTGCAGGGTTGGTGGTTCAGCTGCTCCTTGGAAACCCTATACAGGGTCACTATGGGTCGGAATAGACTTTACGGCACTTCACAACAACAGCACCCTTATGTGGGCCACTGTTAGTCACCTGGCAGGTGAATTTTCTGAAGGTGAAAGAAAGAAAGCCTGGTGTTATTTCTTTATTCCTCACCTCCCTTATAACTGCTGTTCACAGCAGGCCCTCGTTGACCAGGGGCTGAGCAGAGGCTGTGAGGGGAGCAAGGGGAGGGGAAGGAAAATTGGTCATGATGAAGTAAAAGGCATGCCATTATTGTTTCTTACTATTAAAAAAAAAAAATCACAATTAAAATGGACCGAAGTCGTTATTAAACCCATTTTCTGTGCTTGACAAATACTGTGGTTGAAGAAAATAGAAGCATAAAAAAAATTAAAATCAAGCCCACGTAAGTTTGAAAAGAAACCTGCTGCAGTGGATTTGCACATAGGCCTTAATTGGCTCAATTGACCTTCTCTCCCGTATTTACAATTGCCTTAAAATTGTAAGCAGATGTTTGAAACCCCTTCTTTAATAGGTCTCCAACATCTGTTTCACCAATGCTGCTGCCCACCAAAGCAGTCATAATTAGGGAGCACCTAATGCATACATCTTTCCTTATGGGCCTGATTGATCGGATTTCTCCCTGAGGTATTAAAGTCGACCCTCATTCTTGCTTTTATTTGAATACATTTTACATTCTATTTTCTTGCACAGGACAAACAGTATGCAAGGCCAGCCCCGAAAATCAAGACCGTCATTCTCCATGATGAATTTTTTAAACTGTGCCTGTTTAGTCACTAGCATTGGGTGAAAAAATGTTCCAATGGATGACTGCTGACTCTTGAAAATGTGGAAAAGCTTTTTTCTTTTCTACTGCTCATAGTGTTTTCTGAAAAACTATCAAAGTGAAGTGTGTGTGTGTGTGTGTGTGTGTAAGCATTATTAATTGAAATATTTTTATATGCAGATGTGTTTATTTTAAAAAGAAACGATTTCTCCTGCATAGTGATCCAGTGAAAGCATCATTTGGGTGTTTTAGAATTGAAGGCACAAAATTTCAAAGAACTTGGTGTTTTTTTCCTTGTGCTTTATATTTTAAGTCATTTTACACATCCTGTAAGAGTTTCTTTTTCATGTTTTATTGTGAATTATATGATATTTTACATGAGAGAACTTTAGTTTTACATTCATTCCACCTTATGTCGTTTCATTGCCATGGTTCCAATCCCCTCCATGCATTATCAACCAACCAAAGGGTATACCCTATAAACCTGCCCCCTACACTACTCCCCATCCCCCCAATTCTTCAGCACACAGTCCCTCTCTCTCTCTGGATCCAAAGTCCCCAGCTACTTCATCACTCCATGTCATCATCTCTGCCTCTATCTCAGGCCTCGCTGCTTCTCTGGATAGGGTCCTGCTCTCGGCTCTTCTCCGTTGATGGACCTAGAGACCTCCGCTCCTGGACTAGAGAGTTAATCACTCCCTTCCTTGCTACAAAACGTCTACCTTTACATTTCCAACCCTCACAATCAGTCCTGATAGCAGTTATTCACTATTGTATCACAAGTGACCCATCTGCATTTCATTTCATCAGCTCCACCTAGACAGATTGGATAGTACTCACTGGAGATTCTGCCGTCCTCCATGCCCCCTAGCTCTAGGTTCCCTCTTGAAAGCTTGTAAGCCAGTCACTTCTTGCCTTTGTAGTCCCCCCACCCCCCCATTTGGGTATCCAATGTCCAAGTTGCCCATCTCTGTCTACTCTGTGTGTGGAGGGGGTGGGAATGTTTCTTGCATCCTGTAAGAGTTTTACTGGAACTTTTATTTCAATTGTTTAGGAATAAAGTATTCTTTCCAGGATTACTTTCTTAAAAATTATGTCAGTATAGGTAGTCCCTGACTTACCAACAGGGTTCAGTTCTGACAAGTCCTAAGTAAGTCGGTTCTGATCTAAGTCAAATAGCTCTTCTTTTTTGGTTATGTTTTGTTTTCATATTATTGCTTTTTTTTATCAGTATCTTTATAATTATCCTATATTTATTTGTCTTTGGGGTTAGCTTGAGAATGATAACATCAGCATTTCATATTTTTGTTGTTGTTAAGTGCCATCATAATGACCATGTCTAGTGTTTCTGAAGCTGAAAATCTACACAGGAGCAGAAAGCCTCATCTTTCTCTCATGGAGCGGCTAGCAGGCTCAAACCACTAACCTTGTGGTTTACACTCCAGTGCTTATCCTATGGCGCCACCGTGGTCTCCAATACTGTCTATTTTTGTTTTTGTTGAGTGCCTGCCATCTTGTCAGTCCCTACTTATAGTGACCCTGTATAGGGTTTGCAAGGAACAGCTGGTGTGTTTGAACCAACGACCTGTAGGTTAGCAGTCCAGTGCATATCCTAGAGTGCCATGCCAGGCTTCCTATGTAACATTGGATATACTATATATTTTTAATGATCAGATTGAAAACAAACAGATGGTCCTAAGAGTGATTTGTAGTAACTTCTATGCATTGTAAATCAGTTTAACCTGTAATCTGTTTTTATTTTTAACAAGTTGATTGCAGTTACAGGTACAGGTTACTTATTGGTCACAGTAAGACATAGTCATTGAGTTCTTTGATGAGTTGGTGTTTATGTTAAATCAGACAACTGCTTTCTGATAACTTGTTTCAGACGGGGCACCTACATTTCCTAATCTGCAGGGCCTTTGACCCAGTGGCAGTGAGCTGGCCTTGAAGTTCTTCTACCTGGCTCTGAGGACCTCCCCCTGTTCCAGGCAGTCACAGGTCCAGTACTACCATCTCTTCTCCCACAGCCCTGATTTTCCTGAACTGCTCCTTCTCTCTTCTATCTGCTTTCCAGAATTGCATTCCACCATTCAGTCAAAGTGTGATTGCATTTGTATGTAGAATGGAAAGCACATCCTCACACAATGAGTTGTTAAAATATTGAGAGGCATTTTCGAGCTAGCAGTCTTCCCAGCTTATTTACTCACATGTAAATCCAAAGAAAGGAGCTCTAGTAGTGTAGTGGTTACAAATCGGGCTCTGAACTGCAAGGTCAGCAGTTCGAAACTACCAGCTATTCCATGGGAGAAAGATGAAGCTTTCTGCTCTTGTAAAAAGATTTACAGCCTTGGAAACCCTGTACAGGGTCGCTATGAGTCAGAACCGACTCCACGGCACTTAACAATAACAACAGCAAATCCAAAGAAGATGGTCAACAATTTCAGATTCCTCTCTGAAAGATAGCCCCAGCATGCCTCCACGTTTGACTGAAATAAGCCTTCTGTCCATCAAGCCAGCGTTTACCCAGACAGCACTGACCAAGCTGATAATGTCCAGCGTGCCTCCTTGTGTCTTTTCAGTCGTTGATAATTCAGTTGAATGTTTGAAACTCTTCTTGTGTTCAGTTCCATTCAGTCTAATTCAAGAAACCAAATATTTATATCTGTGTTATCTGGAATGAATTAGTTTCCTGTGGCTGCTGTAACAAGTTATTGCAACTGGGTGGGTTACAACAACAGAAACTTCTTATTAGAATAATAATAAACTTATTATTCTGGTGAGTAGGAGTAGAAAACCAGTCAGGCTGTGTTCCCTCTGAAGGCTCAGGGTGGAGGTGTGCTTTCTTGCCTATTCCAAGTTTGGTGACTCCTGGCATTCCATGGTGTGTGGCAGTATAACTCCAGTCTCTGTCTCCATCATTGATAATGTACTCTTCTGTGTGCCCTCTCTTTTGTCTCTTATATCTTATATACTTATATCTAAGTCCCTGCCATTGTACTTAGGGCCCAGCTAGGTAATCTCGGATGGTCTCATGTCAAGATCCTTAACTTAATTACATCTGCTTAAGGCCCGGGTATTAGGACATGGACATATATTTTTGAGGGTTTCTATTCAACCCACTAGAGAAGGGAAAGATAACTCACATTGATTAAATGGTAAGTGATCGGTCATGTTGGCTGGTTTCCTGGGAGGTTGGAGCATGGGCTCCTCTGCTCGTGTGAGGTCAAACTGCTACTACGCTAAAAAAACTGCCAAACCAAAGTCACTACCATCAAGTGACGTCCTTGGCTTTCAGAGATTATAAAGTTTTATGGGAACAGACAGCCTCATCTTTTCCCACTAGGTTACAATACACCAAAATAAACAAACCTGCTGCTATTAAATTGATTCCAACTCGTAGCAATGCTATATAGGATTTCTGAGACTATAAAGGTTCACAGGAGCAAATATCCTCATCTTTCTTCCATGGAGCAGCTGGTGGGTTCAAACCGCTGTCTTTGTGGTTAGTAGCCTAAAGCCTAACCTATAGCACCACTTGTTGTTAAGTGCCGTGGGTCAGTTCTAACTCATAGTGACCCTATATAGGATTTCCAAGGAGCACCTGCTGGGTTTGAGCTACTGACCTTGTGTTTCTCAGACTGATGCTGATCCTAGGGCACCACTAGAACTCATTATACTTGTAGTTGTTCTTGTTAGGTGCCATTGAGTCAGTACTGACCCACAGCAACTCTATGCACAACAGAACGAAACACTGCCTGGTTCTGGGCCAACCTCACAATCACTGTTATGCCTGAGCCTATCGCTGCTGCCACTGTGCCAATCCATCTTGTTGGTGGTCTTCCTCCTCTGTTTCTCCGACCTTCCAATTTACCAAACATGATATCCTTCTCCAGTGACTGGTTCCTTCTGATGTGTCCGAAGTATCAGAGATGAAGTTTGGCCATCCTGCCTTCCAAGGAGCATTCTGACTGTACTTTTTCCAACACAGATTTGTTTGTTCTTTTGGCAGTCCTGGTACTTTTAGTATTCTCCTCTAACACCATAAATCAAAGGCATCAGTTTTTCAACGGTCTTCTTTATTCACTGTCCAACTTTCATATGCATATGGATTATTGAAAGTATCGTGGCTTAAATAGGGTGAAACGACCAAAAAATAACTCCTAAGTATTTTCTGGACTCTCTTAGGTGATATAGTTAATATACATTACTGCTAACTGAAAAGTTGAAGGTTCAGGTCTACCCTAAGGCATCTTAAAAGTAAGGTGACTTACTTCTGAAAAATCTAGTCACTGAAAACCCATGGAGCACAATACTACTCGGACACACACAGCAAATGAGTCAAAATTATTTCTCTGGCTTTTAAACAGGCCCAGGTTCCCAGGTTAATGAAAATGGGGAAGAGAAACACTGGGGAAGATATATACTGCCTAAGTGCTCATGTGTCCTATTTTCACAGACTATTCTAAGCCTTCAAGGAGCTCTGATAGCATAGTGGTTACGAATCGAGCTGCTAACCCCAAGGTCGGCAGTTCAAAACTACCAGCTGTTCTGCGGGAGAAAGATGAGGCTTTCTGCTCCTGTAAAGATTTGCAGCCTCAGAAACCCTGTACAGGGTCACTATGAGTTGGAACCGACTCCATGGTATTTAACAAGTACTCATTACCTAACAGTTGTTCTGATTTGAACTTCATTTCAGTGAATACTTTCATTTTGTTTTAAAATTCTGTTTTGTTGCTGTTTGTTCCCTTGCCCCCCATTCTCCACCCCCCAAAATAAAGTGGTGTCGCGACTTGCTATTCATCTGAGGCGGGGATGGGGGAGTGTACAGTGTGCCAGGGGTGTGGTGCTCATGATTACAGCTGACTTGCACATTTCTCAAAATTACATTTCTATGGAAAAAATTAACCTCTTCCAATATGTGAAGGAATCCTGGTGTGGCACTATGGGTTAATGTACTGAACTGCAAAATCATTTGAACCTCAAGGCTGGCAGTTCAGGCTTACCAGGAAACCCTATCCAGGGTCACTATGGGTTGGAACCAACTCCAACAGTAGCACTTAACAAAAACAACAACAGTAACAACATGCAAAAATCACTACTCATTTCTTTGTTTTTGACCACGGTGGATTTTACTGGTGTTTATTCTTACATTGTCTCACAAGCATTAGCGGCATGCCTTGTTTTATTGATGTTCACAGATACTGAATTTTTTACAAATTAAAGATTATAGTGGCAACTCTGTGTCAGGGAAATCTATCAGTGCCATTTTTGTGACAGCATGTGCTCACTTCATGTCTCTGTGTCACATTTTAGTAATTCTCTCAGTGTTCCAAACTGTTCATAATGGTACTGCACACTTAAATATAGTATAAACATAACTTGTATATGTATTGGGAGACAAAAAAATAAAAAAATCATGTGACTTGCTTTATTGGGGTTGTCTGGAACTAAACCCACACTGTCTCTAAGCTAGGACTGTTAGGTTGCTGTGAGTAAATTTTGTGAGTTTGATGGTAAAGAGCTGTTAAAACATTACCCACAAAATAAATTAGCCATCAGTTCCCTCTTGATTCCAACACATTTTCCCACAGAGATTTTATCACTCTTTCACTTTGCTCAGATGTTCCCTCAGTATGAACATTTTCAAGACGCTATCTTTTGTGTTTCATTTTGAAATGTCTAAAACTTGTTTCAGTTTATATTTGGGGGAGGTTCAAGTTGTCTTTTAGTACAGACTTCTGCTTCAAAGTATCTTAAGATTTTAAAAACTCTATTAACATAATACATAGTTTTTATAATGCTTCAGATTTTTACAAAATTTTATAAAGATCTTTCTACACAATAAGCTGATCAGATCCCAGCACTAGGAGTCCTTTGATGATGCAAATAGTTAATTATGCTCCTCTGCTAACGGAAAAGTTGGAGATTCGAGTTCATCCAAAGGTGTTCTGGAAGAAAGGCCTGGCTATGTACGTCTGAAAAAAATCAGCCATTGAGAATTCTATGGAGCACACTTCTACTCTGACACAACTGGGGTTGCCATGAGTTGGATGGGACTCAACAGCAGCTAGTTTCCTAGCATTAAAAATACCAAGGACCATCTAGTTTGGGTACTTTTATCATCCTGGGAGGCAAGGATGGCTAGACATCATCTTGCCTACTTTGGACATGACAACGGAAACGATTAATCACGTGAGAAAGATGTCATGCTTGGTAAAGTGGAGGGTCAGTGAAAATGACAGAATCTCTCCATGAGATGGATTGATTGACAGTCGGCTCAAACAGCACACCAGCAGTTACAAGGATGATACGTGACAGGGTAGTGTTTCATTCTCTTTTACGTAAAGTCCCTGTGGTCGGTGCTGGCAATCAACAGTGGCCACAGGCAACATTGTCCTTCAACAAAGTTTTCTTAGTTCACTACCTGGTGGGTGGTAGTGGTGGTGTGCCATGGAGATCATTCTGTCTCTTAGAGACCCTGTGTAGGGTCTGAGGCTGTACATTTTTAATGAAGCAGACAGCCTCATCTTGCCCCACAGAACACCTGGTGGACTTGAACTGCTGACATTGCAATTAGTAACCTAGTACCCAGCACTTAGTTCAGTATCTGTTTGTTGTTGTTAAGTACTGTGGAGTCGGTTCCGACTCATAGTGACCCTGCACAGGGTTTCCGAGGCTGTAAATCATTATGGGAGCAGAACACCTCAGCTTTCTCCTGCGGAACTGCTGGTAGTTTTGAACTGCTGACCTTGAGGTTAGCACCCTGATTCATAACCACTACGCTACCAGAGCTCCTTTAGTTTAGTATCTAGTATGTGATTAATTGCTTTAGATCATGTCTGGCAGTTTCTTTTTTTGATGTCAGAATTTTCACTGAACTGGGAAGAAAGATGATAGTTCTGTAATAGCTTTGGGATAAGCATAGCTTTTGTTCCTATTTTACTGAGGGAGAAACAGATGAAGATGACTGGAGATGAAGATGACTGGATGACTACATTTCTGAGCTATGTAAACAGGCCTGGTTTCAGAATAGTTGTAGTCATAGTTAGGAACGCTGATGGCTCCAGTTAGGATGGACTTTTTGGAGGATCTCCCACCAACCCAAGTAAAAGACAGTGAAGATGTGGACTTAAATGTTAGCAGTGAAGCTAGGAGTCGGGGAGAGACCATGACATAGTTGCATGACATTAGTAAGACCATACATTAGATGTGATGGGGATGTCAGGAGGAAGCAGAAGGTAAGTATAAGCTAGGGTCATGGAGAGACAGAGCAGCTGTGGGCTCTAGGACCATGATGTGCACCTGTGGGCAGGTGGGTAGCTAGCAGAATGTGCCCTTTGGACATTTAAATGAATGTAGTTTTTTGTTTTGTATGTGTGCATCAAACATTTTTGCTTTGTTCATTTGTGAAATATGTAAATGGGGAGCTTCAGGGAGGAAGTAGGATAATTGTTGTTGCATGGAGGGAAATGTAATCATTGAGATGAAACAAAGTGTATGATTTGTTGAATGTAAAGCTGATGATCTTGTCTATAAATCTTCACTCAATTCAAAATAAAAGTTAAAAAAAAAAAAAAGTATAAGCCAAGGTGAGTCCTGGTTGGATAAAACAGTGGACATCAGCCCTTTATTGCTGTGATGGAGACACAGTTGGGCCCAAGAGAGTCCAAAGAAAGGAGGAGCCACAGCTAACATGCCCAACAGGAATGTCTTCATGTCTAAAAATGTCTTGGTGCTCACCAAGCATGACATCTTTAAAGTGGCTCATGAGACCATCCAGTGGCATGATGGCTGGGGACAGCTGGTCCAGGGTGTGTCTCGTGACACAGGACCCCAGTCTGGATTGGCAGGGGTGCCTAGGCCCACAAACATGGGCAGGAGGCCTGGGAGACAGGGACACCACCCCAGTATCTTGCAGCAAGTAGGATTCTGCCATTGGTCCAGAGCAGCTGTCTGATCTATGTTTGGATTTATGGGTTAGGGAGGAGCTGGGTTTTAAAATTACTACTTCCAACTGCAATCTAGAGACACTGTGACTTCATATCCCGGCTTTAACACATGCTCTGCGTTTAGTCTTACTGTTATTAAAATTCATTTTAGTTGTCATTTGGTTTTAATCAAATGTTTGACCCAAAAGGTGATAGTTATGATTACTTCTTTTAAAGTCTGATTATTGTGGGATTTGTATAGAAATATTCAGTACTGGAAAGGTTCTTGGCTTCCATAAAACTCTTGACATAATATGAAATTAAAATCTCTGTCACACTATTTAGGGAAGACAAACCACAAACTGCCTTGCTGATCAGATGCCTTAGAATCCCTGTTATTTGTTATCTTTGGAAGCAGTGCTTGCTGTGCTGGAAATGGCTCCTCCCTCAGCCCACTGGTCAGTGAGCTGGGAAGTGGCTGAACCAGGGCTGAAGGCTTTGCCTTTGTGCAGCCACTGTGGGGTTTGAGCTGGGGACATCCATGAGGATCAAGGTCTCCTTGAGAAGGCATCTTATGGGAAAGAAAATGCTCAGACTGATTCATGACCGATAATTGCGCTTTTGTTTTAAAGATCTTGTTCTTGTTTCTTAAGCTGAAAATGTAGAAGTGTATATCAGAAGAGTCTCCTTATATAGCCTGGATCTCCTGGACCACGTAAAACACTGAGACCCTCTCCTACTCAGTGTGTCTTGCATTTGACACTCTGCCACTTGACCACTCTTGGGCCTGGTCTCTTTTGTAGTTGGTTACTGTGACACTCAGTCACTCTGACGCTCTGCCTCTTGGTTATCCGGGTGCTGCGTTAGTCTCGGACCCGGTCTCTCCTGTGGTTGGTCACTCTTGGGGGCCCAGTCACTCTGGCTCCTAGTCTCTCTCTCTCTTTGTTTAAGGCTTTTATTGTGACTTGAGTGAAAATTTACAGGGCAGATCATCACTTTTACATTCAACAAATCATACACCTTCTTTCATTACGATGATTATAATCCCCTCCATGTATCATCAGTTAACAGTATTTCTCTCTATTCACTTTAGCTTTTTTTTTAGGAACAAACAAACAAACACTCAGGCATATATAATAAATTGCACCTCCCAAGGGCACATTCTGAAAGTCTGCCTCCTGGCCGTCAACTCTCAGTCCCTCGCTTTCCATGAATCTAGAGTCCTCAGCTGCTCCCTCTCTCCATGTCTCCATCTCTGGTGTTGCTGCTTCTCTGGATAAGGTCCCACATTTCGCTTGTGCTCTTCTCCTAGGGTCCCTCTGTTTCTGGACTGTAAGATTAACCACTCCCCTGTTTTTGTTACAAAACTTCTACCTTTCCCAGTCTCTCTCAAAGTCTGCTACTCTGGCACTTGGACTTTGTGACACTTTGTTTCTCTTGCATCTGGATTCTTGTCATTGGTCACTCTCGGGCCAGTTTCTCTCACGCCTGGTCACATTTATGCTCATTCTTTTTTCTGTCATAACACTCATCATTACAGAAGAAGAAAATTCATTTCCACTTTGGAAACAGATCACCTCAATATAAAGAAACCAGGTGATTGCTATGAATGGAGTATCACACTGTGTCAGATGAGAAATACCAAATACTAGACAGTTCTCTTCAGGCTGGGCCAATATGTGAAGAAGAGTCTTCTTTTATTAAAATGTATGCTCAGTTTGAGATCTGATTTTCTTCACTGGAAACATTTTGAAGCTTCAGCTATGCAGCAATAATTTTGGTGTGAGTTTACTTTGAAACTTTTTCTTTTCTGTTGTCCCTGGATGGCTCCCCACCTTGTCCAATTCTTCTTTGTTGTTGTGGTTGTTGTTAAGTGTTATCGAGTCAGTTCCGACTCATAGCAACCCTGTATAATAAGGTTTTCAAGGAGTGGCTGGTGGGTTTGAACCACCAACCTTGTGGTTAGCAGTCCCGTGTTTATGCTACATGAGGTATTTATGCATCTTTCTCAGCCTTTACCTAATATTGAAATGTCTGTTGAGAATCATTGTCCAAATCAAAATTTTTTTTAATGTATGGTTGCTTTAAAAAGTTTGTGAAAAAGCGTTTTCTGTTTTTAGACTACATTTCTCTCTGTTTCATACTCTCCATCCGGAAACCATTCTTTTCTTGGGCGCTTCCAGAAACTGAAACCTAAGGGAGCAGCCTCTTTTTCTCCCCACAATTAATCTAAACAATGAAACCCAAAGTCAGGAGCTAGCAAGAGGTGGGGGTGTGGATCTGGTATTTTGTTAGGATCCTTTCAGAGCTGCCATTTCAGGGCACATATTTTGTGGTTTTCCCCACCTACACTTGAGGACACATATTTATCTGTTAAATGAGAGAAAGCCAATTTAAAGAACATGTCTCCAGGAAAACAATAACACTGAGGACTAACCGTCAGTGTTAAGGCTGAAGCTCTGCCTGCTTCTAGCTGTGGGATGTTAGATAGGTTACTTAACCTCTCTGTACCTTATTTTCTTTATCTGTAAAGTGAGGTTATGACAGTAGTTTAAGGGCATCGTGGACATTGAACAAGGAATGACTGGAAAGTGGTTAGAGCCTCACGCCTGGCACTGGCTGACCTAGCGGGTTGTCACAGTGGTCATTGCAGAGGTGGCAGGTGAGGACAGTGAACTCCAGCCCTCACCTACTTTACTCCTTTATTTCTAACCAACTTTCTTCAGACCAGCAACTGAGTCCTGTGTTAAGGAGCAAAGCGTCACAGTTGTGTGATTGAGGCTGTTAGATCCTTCCCGCTGTGATTTTACTCCACTATTACTCTGCCTGCTGTGATTCTGGCCAATTAGACGGTAAGGAAGGGAGCCCTGGTTGCGCTGTGGGTTAGGGATTGGGCAGTTAATTCAAGGTTGGCAGTTCAAATCTACCAGCTATCGCCCTAGGAGAAAAATGAGGCTGTCTGCTCCCATAAAGATTTATAGCCTCGGAAACTCTATGTGGCAGTTCTACTCTGCCCTGCAGGGTTACTGTGAGTTGAAATTGAGTCGTCCACAGTGAGTAAGCAAACTGTGTCTTCTTTCTCCTCCTCACCCTTCTCATCAGTCATTCAGTCGTTTCCCCTTTCATTCGGTTAGAACTCTAAGGACATAAAAGCCCGAAGGACACTTGCCGGGGAAATGATGGGACACCGTGGGAGAATTCTAATGCACACATAGCAGCAGTGACTGCTCAGGGAACTGGGTGGCGTTTCCTAAAAGGACCAGGCCTTTTATGTGTCCTTGCATATAAACCAAATGCCAGCTTATGTGCAAGGACACATCCCTTGGGAAATTGAGAAGAGGTTTTTATGTTTGTTTTTCTCTTAATGCAGTGGTGGAAAGGCCGAAAATTTTAGCTGTAAAAGCATAGATGTGTCCCGTGGCTGGGGCTGCTTGTATTTATGTCTTATCAATGATCTCCGTGCTACGAGAGGAAGATAAGTCATTGAGGGTCATTACTAGTGAATTTTAGCTCTGGCACTGAGAACACTAAATACGGTTTTCTTTATATAATATATATATATGTATACATATAAAAGGAGCTCTGGTAGCATAGTGGTTATGAATCAGGCTGTTAATCTCACGGTCAGCAGTTTGAAACTACCACCTGTTCTGTAGGAGAAAGAAGAGGCTTTCTGCTCCTGTAACGATTTACAGGGGCGCTATGAGTAGGAATCGACTCCACGACACATAACAACAGCAGCATATATACCTATTTATATTACGGTTGTGGTTGTGAAGTGCCGCCAAGTCAGTTTTGACTCAGCAATCCTATGTATGTTTTCCAAGGAGCAGTTGGTGGGTTTGAATTGCCAACCTTGTGGTTTGCAGTCTGCCACTATATTCAGGAGCACAGAGTCTCATCTTTCTTCTGCAGAGCAGCTGGTGGGCTTGAACTACTGACGAGTGCTTATCCTATGGCGCAGTCACAACATAGGATATGTGTGTGTGGCGCTGGTGTGCACTGCAGGTTAAGGCGCTGGATTGCAAAGTTAGTTTGAATTGCAAGATCAATTCAGGCTCACCAGCTGCTCCTTGAAAACCCTATAAATGGTCAATAAATATAAATATATACACACACACACACACACACACACACATACATAGATATATGTATGTGTGTGTGTGTGTATATATATATATATAAAATGGTGATTATGTGCCATTGAGTTGGTTCTGACTCATAGCGACCCTGCGTAGAGTTTCCAAGGCTGTACATCTTTACAGGAGCAGAGAAAGCCTTATCTTTCTTCCATGGAGCCACTGGTAGTTTTTAACTGCTGACCATGAGATTAGCAGCCAGACTCATAACCACTACACTACCAGAGCTCCATATTTATATGTATGTGTATATCCATTCTGTGGCACTGTAGGATAAGCACTCAACCACAAGGTTGGTTTGAACCACAACCACAAGGTTGATTTGAACCACAAGGCTGGCATTTCAAACTCACCAGCTACTCCTCAGCAACCCTATGTAGGGTTCTCTATGAGTTGGAACTGACTCGGCGGCATTTAACAACAATATATACTTATGTATGTATGTATACATCCTGTGGTGCTGTAGGGTAAGCACTCAACCACAAGGTTGATTTAAGCTACGAGGTTGGCAATTCAGACTCACCAGCCACTTCTTGGAAACACTACCCAGGGTCACTGTGAATCGGAACTGACTCGATGGCACTTAACAACAACAATGACACTTACTAAAACCTGAAATAGCTCTACCTATCATAAGGAGTTCCCAGACGGTGCAACACACGTGTGTCAGTTTGTTGTACTGTGGTGGCTTATGTGTTGTGGTGCTGGAAGTTGTGTTTCTGGTACCAGCAGGGTCACCTGTGTGGACAGGTTTCAGAGGTGCTTCCAGACTACGAACAGACTAGGAAGAAGGAATACCTGAAAACCTTACAAATAGCATCAAAACTTTGTCTGATATAGTACTAGAAAGTAGGTTCTCAGGTTAGAAGGCATTCAAAATATAACTGGAGAAAAGCTGCCTCCTCAAAGTTGAGTTCACCTTAATGATGTGGCTAGAACAAAGCTTGTAGCTCCTTCATTTGCTGATGGTGGCATGACTCAAAATTAGAACAGAAATGTCTGAATTATGAATCTAGGAAAATTGGAAATCCTCAGAAATGAAAAGGATTGCATCTAGATCGATATCCTAGGCATTAGTGAACTGAAATGGACAGGTATTGGCCATTTTGAATTAGACAAGTCTATGGTTTACTCCACTGGGAAAGATAAAATGAAGATGAATGGTGTTGTATTCATCATCACAAAGAGCCTTTCAAGATATATCTTGATATAAAGTGCTACCTATGGACTCCTAGTATGGCACTTTAGGATAATTACTCAACCATTAGGTCCGATTGAACTGTAAGGTTGGTGGTTCAAACTCATCAGTTACTCCTTGGAAGCCCTGTACAGGGTCACTATGAGTCTAACCGACTTGATGACACTTAACAACAACAGTGTGTGATTGGATAATATCTGTATGTCTACAAGGAACACTAATTATTCAAATTCACACACCAACCACCAAATCCAATAATGAAGAAGCATACCAGTTTCTTCAGCCTGAAGTTGATCACACATGCAATCAAGATGCAATGATAATTACTGGTGATTTGAATGTGAAAGTTGGAAACAAAGTTGGGGTATCAGTAGTTGGAAAATTTGGCCTTGATGATAAAAATGATACCGGAGATCACATGACAGACTTTTTTTGTAAGACCAGTGACTTCTTCATTGTAAAGACCTTTAGTCAACAACATAAAAGGCAACTAACTATACATATGGACCTCACCAGATGGAATACACAGGAATCAAATAGAGTGCATTTGTGGGAAGAAAGACACAGTAGAAAAAGGCGAATATAATCAACCAAAACAAGGCCAGGGATGGACCGTGGGACAGAGCATCAATTACTTACATGCAAGTTCAGGCTGAAGCTGAAAATAATTAAAACAACTCCACGAGACCTAAAATATGACCTAGTGTATATCCCACCTGAATTAGAGACCATCTCAAGAACAGATTTGAAGCATTAGAAGCTATTGACTGAAGCCCCAGGGAGTTGTGGGATGACATCAAGAATGTCTTACATGAAGATTATGACATTAACATTATGGCTTAACAACAGCAATCTTGAGGGAAGCACAGTGCTGGGTCATTTCTCATGTGATGTGGCTAGTGGGTTTGAACTGCCAACCTTATGGTTAGCAGCCAAGTACATGACCATTGTGTACCACCAGGGCTCCTTGAACAGGGAGTTGTTAAACGTTATGCATCAGTTCCAACTCATAGCAACACTGTATAGGGTTTTCAAGGTGC
The DNA here is from genome assembly GCF_000296735.1 of Chrysochloris asiatica. Taxonomy (NCBI): domain Eukaryota; kingdom Metazoa; phylum Chordata; class Mammalia; order Afrosoricida; family Chrysochloridae; genus Chrysochloris; species Chrysochloris asiatica. Next base: position 16,424,569 of record NW_006408567.1, on the reverse strand, counting down.
GACTGATGGGTTTGAACTGCCGAGCTTGCGGTTAGCCATCCAGTGTAGATGTTATTAAATTTGACAGTTTAAAGGGGGAGAAACAGGTGAGGAGAGGTGGAAGAAAAAGTTGTTCACTGATATATAGTAGCTTCTCTCAAAGACTGAGTAGCAAGATATACTGTATGGAAAATAAAACAAGACATGGCGTTTTCAGTACGTCAGTAGAAGTTTCATAAGAGTTCAGAGGCGCTGTGGGTCAATGCACCGGACTGCAAAGCCATTTGAACTACAAGGTCGGTCGTTCACGCTCACCAGTTACTCCTTGGAAACCCTATACAGGGTCGTTATGGGTTGGAACTGACTCAACAGCACTTAATAACAACAACAACAAGTATAACTAGGAGTCCTGGTGTGACTCTGTGGGTTAATGCACCAGACTGCAAAGCCAGTTGAGCTGCAAGATTGGCAGTTCAAGTTCACCAGTGGCTCCTCAGAAACCCTATACAGGGTTGCTATAGGTCGGAGCTGACTTGACAGCACTTAACAACAACAAGAAGCATAACTGAGGAGGAGGAGAGGTAGATGATAGGTGAGTTAAATCCCCATAGCAGGAAGCCAGAAGACAATGTATTAAGTTGCCAAACCATGAAAACCAGTACAAGGTTGTTGGAACCATTTTAATAAAACAAGCTGCACTGTTGAGAGCAGTCCATTCTAGTTTAGGAACTTGGTTAGATCTCAGGGGACTTTTTAATCACACATTTCCCATGATAAGCAGTATAGTTAGATAACCTTGTATTCATTTTTCATGGGTGGTTCATAGTTTATACATAGTTATTTTGTCATTTTCTGGATATGAAGTTCAGCAGCAATTCTTTTATTACATTTTCTTTTTCAATAAGTGAGATAAAAGTGTTGCTCCTGAAAGATATGCTTTTGTGGGGCTTACGTAAAAAGGATTTATGCAATCACATTTACAGATGGGTTTTTATTGAGCACCACGCTTACACTGGTGAATTGTTTTTGCTGTTAGTGACAATATGATTTTATGTTATCTTTTAGAGCCAGGAGGGTGAAGAAAGGTTGCTGAAGAGGCCAGCATCTTTTTGTAAGAAAGGAAGGATGAAGCCTTCCCCTTGAGTGGAGTTCCTTTAGCACATCTCTTACCACTTTCTGGGGGTGGATCCTGCCTGCTACAATGAAGCATAACTATTCATTCCACAAACTTCTGTTGAGTACCATCTATATACCAGAAGTACCAGACTCTTTGGAGATGAAGTATGAATATTCTTTTAAGACTGCTGAAACTCTCAACCCTCTTGTTGGAATACTCTACACCAGTATACTTGTTTTCTTAATTCTCCTTCAACCTACTGAATGAGACCTCATCCTGATCAAACACAACAAAATTTAACATCTCTTCTTTAGGTTCCTGCATGTGGAACAACTGTAGAAAAATACTCACCACCACATTTCCTTCTGCCATGGGAATTATATGCTCATTTCTTTCAGTAAGGTAATACTTTTGACATTTCCAGTTGAATACATTCATTGAGAACTCTTAATGACCTTTAATAATTTTAGAAGGATGCTCCTCATTCCTTTTTATTCTCAAAACAGACTTTAAATATAAGTTCCGTAGGGTTTCTACAAGGCATTTCCATTTCTCAGTCTGCCAGCAAACCTTATGTTCTTCCATCTCTCTTAGGTTTCTGTATTGCTCTGTCAATAACTTTCCTAAGTTAGGAGCTTTACTCCAGTACTCTGTTTATCAACACATTTGACTCATCTTTTTGTTGTTGTTGTTCACCTTTATTCCTTTTGCCTATAAATATGCCCAGATGATATTTACACATACAAGGCCAGCATTGGACCCTCTACCACCTTCATGTCCCCCTTTTCTCTCTTTTGAATATTGTTCTATATTTGTGATGGAACCTTTTACTAGGAGTCCAGGGTAGCAGACTGGGATTCCAGTTCCATTACTAACTGTGTCTACCTGGGCACATTGCCTCATTTGTAAAATGGGAATGATGGTAATACGCATTTAATTTGTGGTGTTGTGAAAATCTTACAGTACATAGTATGAAAGACAACTTAATATAGCCTTTCTAGAAAATGCTATGAGATAGAACATTACTGTAGGAGATGAAGGAGAACACATCACAGGCTCAGTTAGTCATAGTCTGGCCACATTTCCAGAACTTTTGAGGGGAAAGGATTTAATACAGGATACTGGATGCTGGGGGCATCATTGAGAGGGCTTGGAGGTATTTCCTTCAGGCTAGCTCCAAGAATGACTCCTAACATCCTGCCACTAAAATGACCCATGACAGAGGAGGGAGTAGAATCGGTAAGTACCACTAGAACTGCTAACTTCAGGAGTATACTATTCACTGAAGCCAGTAATTAAGTTCTTATTGCCTTTGCTCCAGAAGGATAGTCTGACTGCTCCATCAAGGTGGAGCTGACAGGGAACAGCTGAAGAGGCAAGATAGGCCCTCTGCCTCTCTACTGTGTTCAAAACAGTATTAGTACAGCCAAAGACACAGGGATAATGAAACAGAATTGAGAACCCAGAAGTAAATCCACCCACCTATGGTCAGCTGATCCAGCATGCAATCAACATGTATTGATAATTACTGATATTGGAATGCAAAAAAAGGATGGAAACGAGGAAGGCTCAGTAGTTGAGAAATATGACCTGGGTGATAGAAACAATGCTGGAGATCACATGATAGAATTTTATAAGACCAATGACTTCTTTATTGCAAACACCTTTTTAAAAGACTATATACATGAAAAAAACAAAACAATATACAAATGAACCTCACCAGATGGAATGTACAGAAATCAAATTGACTACATCTATGGAAAGAGACGGAGTCCTGGTGTGGTGCTGTGGGCTAATGCATCAGATTGCAAAGTTGTTTGGACTGCAAGGTTGGTGGTTCAAACTCACCAGCTGCTCCTTGGAAACCCTATACAGGATTGCTAATGGGTCAGAATCGACTTGATGGCACTTAACAACAACATGGAAAGAGACGGTGGAAAAGCTCCATATCATCAGCCAAAGCATATCAAGGCCAGAGACAGATTGTGAAACAGACCGTTAATTGCTCATATGCAAATTAGGCTGAAGCTGAGGAAAATAAAAACAGGTTCATAAGAGCCAAAATATGACCTTGAACATAGTCCACCTGATTTTAGAGATCGTATGAAGAACAGATTTGATGCATTAGATACTAAAGACTGAAGACCAGCAGAGTTGTTGGATGACATGAAGAACATCATATAGGAAGAAAGCTAAAAGATTATTAAGAAGACAAGAATGAAGGAAAGGGTCAAAATGGATGTCAGAAAAGACTATGAAACTTGCTCTCCAGTGTAGAGATGCTAAAGCAAATAGAGGAAATGAGGAGGTAAAAGAGCTGAACAGAAAATTTCAAAGGTTAGGTCAAGAAGACAAAGTCAAATATTATAACAAAATATGTGAAGACCTGTAGTTAGAAAACCAAAAGGAAGAACATGCTCAGCATTTCTCAAGCTGAGGGAACTGAAGAAAAAATTTAAGTCTCAACTTGAAATATTGGAGGATTCTATGGGCAAAATATTGAATGATTCAGAAAGCATCAAAAGAAGATGGAAAGAATACAGAGTCACTGTAACAAAAAGAAATGGTTGATATTTAACCATTTCAAGAAGAAGCATATGATCAAGAGCCAATGATACTGAAGGAAGAAGTCCAAAGTACATTGAAGGCATTGGCAAAGAACAAGACTCCAGTAATTGATGGAATACAAATTGAAATCTTTCAACAAACTGGTAAGGCATTGGAGGAACTCACTCATCTATGCCAAGAAATTCAGGAGACAACGACCTGACCTACTGACTGGAAGAGATTCACATTTGTGCCCATTCCAAAGAGAGGTGACACAACAGACTGCAGAAATCATCAGACAATGTCATCGATATTCACATGCAAGTAAAATTTTGCTATAAAGATAATACAAAAATGGTTGCAACCCTATGTTGACAGACAACTCCCAGAGGTTCAAACTGGTTTCAGAAGAGGACGTGGAAGGAGGGATATCACTGCTGATGTCAGATGGATCTTGGCTGAAAGCAGAGAATACCAGAAAGGTGTTTACCTGTGCTTTACTAACTATGCAAAGACTTTCAATTGTGTAGATCATGACACGTTATGGACAGCATTGCAAAGAATGAGTATTCCGGAACACTGAATTGTGCTTATGAGGAACCTGTACATAGAACAAGAGGCAGTTGTTAGAACTGAACAAGAGAACACTGAGTGATTTAAAATTAGGAAAGGTGTGCTCCAGGATTGTATTCTTTCACCATACTTATTCAATCTGTATGGTGAGCAAATAATCCGAGAAGTTGGATTATATGAAGAAAAATGTGGCATCAGGATTGGAGGAAGACTCATTAACCTGCAATGTACAGTTGGTACAACCTTGCTTACTGAAAGCAAAGAGGATTTAAAATAGTTACTGATGAAGATCAAAGACTACGGCCTTCAGTATTGGTTGCACCTCAATGTAAAGAAAACAAAAATCCTCACCACTGGACCAATAAATAACATCCATAGAAATGCAGAAAAGATTGAAATTGTCAAAGACTTCATTTTGCTCTGATCAAGCATCAATGCTCATGGAAGCAGCAGTCAAGAAAAATCAAACAATGTATTGCATTAGGCAAATCTGCTTCGCAAGACCTGTTTAAAGTGTAGAAGAGCAAAGATGTCAGTTTCAGGACTAAGGTGTGCCTGATCTCTCTACTTGATATATACAGAAGTGAAAAAACAAACTCACTGGCATTGAGTTGGTTCAGACTGCTAGAGATCTTGTGTAGGTATTCATTCAGAGGCTGTAAATATTTCTATGAGCAGAAAACCTCATCCTTCTCCTGACTTCAATAGATATATGCACACCCATGTTAATTTGCAGCACTAATAATAAAACAATAATAAATAATAAACAGCAAAAAGTTGGAGACGGCCATCAGTGAAAGAATTGATAAACAAATTATGGTACATACCTTCAGTGGAATACTATGCAACATTGAAGAATAACGATGAATCTGCAAAACACCATATAACATGGATTGACCTGGATGGCATTGTGCTGAGTGAAATTAATCATAAAAGGAGAAATATTGTATGAGACTTCTGTTACAGAAAGTCAAGAAATCCTAAACATTCTTTGGTGGTTACCAGAGGTGGGAGAGAAGGGGGGTGGTGTACACGTGTCTTAACTTGGGTGATGGGAAAGATAATATAAATGGGAGGAAAGTTGGCATAAGAATGTTGACATCAAGGGAGGACATGGGGAGAAGTGCAGAAGTTAGAGGAAATTGTAATAGATACTGTTAAATGCATAATCCTGTAGTAATGGTGTTCTACTGATAGATACATGGGTACACAGATTGAATGAGTGGGGGAGGGGAAGTAGGAGCATACCAACAAATATATAAAGGTTGTTGACATCATTGTTAGGTGCCGTTGAGTTGGTACTGACTCATAACAACCTTATGCATAACAGAATGAAGCACTGCTTGTTTGTTTGTGAATCTCACAGTCATGAGAATATTTCTAAATGGATATTTGCCTTTGCTGCAATATATCCATGAATGTACAAGGGGAAAAATGACAAAAACTTCTGAGATATTAACAAATACTTTGAAGGAACAAGTTGCTAGACTAGGTGCTCAGGACCATAGTCTTGGGGCACAACATGACCAATTGGCATAACACAGTCCACAGAGACAGTGTTCTACATCCTTCTTTGGTAAGTAGTGACTGGGGTCTTAAAAGCTTGTGAACAGCCATCTAAGGTGCAATTATTGATTTTTCCCTATGTGGATGAGAGAATGTTGTTGTTGTTAAGTGCCACTGAGTGGTTCTGACCCATAGCATTCCTATGTACAACAGAAGAAAACCCCGCCTGGTCCTATGCCATCCTCACAGTTGCTGATATGCTTGAGCCCACTGTGCCAATCCATCTGCTTGTGGTTTCTCTCTTTTTTGCTGACCCTTCACTTTACCAAGTATGATGTCCTTTACCAGGGACTGGTCCCTCCTGATAATAAGTCCAAAGTATGAGAGATGAAGTGTGGCCAACTTGATTTTTAAGGAGCATTCTAGCTGTCCTTCTTCCAAAATATATATGTTTGTTCTTGTAGTGCGCAGTACCTTTACTATTCTTCTCCAACACCATAACTCAAATGCATTGATTCTTCTATTACCTTTTTCATTGGCCAACTTTCATATGCCTATGATATGCATATAAGGCTATTGAAAATACCATTGCTTGGGTCAGGCGCACCTTAGTCCACAAATGGACATCTTTGCTCTTGAACACTTTAAAGAAGTCTTGAGCAGCAGATTTTCCTAATACAGTACATTGTTTGATTTCTTGACTGCTGCTACCATGAGTGTTGGTGGATCTAAGCAAAATGAAGTGTTTGACAACTTCAGTCTTTTTTCCATTTATCATGGCGAGGATTTTTGTTTTCTTTACATTGAGGTACAACCCATACTGAAGGCTGTAGTCTTTGATCTTCATCAGTAAGTCCTTTTCGCTTTCAGCAAGCAGGGTTGTGTAATCTGCATATTGCAGATTGTTAATGAGTCTTACTCCAATCCAGATTTGCCACATTCTTCTTCCTTTAGTCCAGTTTCTCTGATTATTTGCTCAGCATACAGATTGAGTCCTGGTGTGGCACTGTTGGTTAATGTGCTGGACTGCAAAGTTGGTTTGAACCACAAGGTCAGTGATTCAAGCTCACTAGCTACTCCTCAGAAATGCTATATACAGGGTCGCTATGGGTCAGAATGGACTCTAATGCACTTAACAGCAACAACAACAGATTGACTAAGTATGGTGAAAGAATACAACCCTGGTACACACTTTTCCTGATTTTAAACCATTTCAGTGTTCCCTTGTTCTATTCGAACAACTGCCTCTTCATCTATGTGCAGGTTCCTCATTAGCACAATTAAGTATTCCAGAATATTCATTCTCTGCAATGTTGCCCATATCTTGTCATGATCCACACAATCGAGTAGTCAGTAAAGCTTAGGTAAACAAACATCTTCCTGGTTATTATCTGCTTTTGGCCAAGATACATCTGACATCAGCAATGATATCCCTCGTTCCACATCTTTGTCTTAATCTGGATTTGACCTCTGGCAGTTCCTTATCAATATTCTGTTATAGCCATTTTTGAATTACCATCAGCAAAATTTTACTTGTGTGTGATATGAAAGAATTTATCCAATGATTTCTACATTCCTTTGGATCACCTCTTTTTGGAATGGGCACTAATATGGATCTCTTCCAGTCAGTTGTTTAAGTAGTTGTCTTCCAGATTTCTTGGAATAGATGAGTGAGTAGTGCCTCCAGTGCTTCATCAGTCTGTTGAAAGATTTCAAATTAAATTAAATCAATTCTCAGAGTCTTGTTCTTTGCCAGTGCCCTCGGTAAGACTTGGACTTCTTCCTTCAGCATCACTGGCTCTTGATCTTATGCAACCTTTCGAAATGGTTGAACAACGATCATTTCTTTTTGGTACAGTGACTCTGTGTATTCCTTCCATCTTCTTCTTCTTTTTTTTTTTTAATTTAAGGTTTTTATTGTGGATTGAGTGAAAGTTTACAGGGCACATCATCAGTTTCACATTCA
>NW_006408567.1:16398166-16413886 GCF_000296735.1 Chrysochloris asiatica | reverse complement strand
GACCAGCCCCTGAGCCTGCTTGGTTGGGTATTCTGTGTTGTTGTTGGCGGAGCTCTCTGCTATACGTCCACCCAATCCGCCATCTTGTTTGTTCTTCCCTTCCATATTCTTTTGATGCTTTCTCTATCATTCAATATTTTGCCCATAGAATCCCTCAATATTTCAAGTCAACGCTTAAATTTTTTCTTTAGTTCCCTTAGCATGAGCAATGTTGAGCATATTCTTCTTTTTTGGTTTTCTAACTCCAGGTCTTTGCATATTTCATTATAATACTTTGTTTTCTTGAACTACCCTCTGAAGTTTTGTACTCAGCTCTTTACTATCTCATTTTTTTCCATGTGCTTTAGCCTCTCTATGCTGGAGAACAAGTTTCAGAGTCTCTTCTGACATCCGTTTTGGTCTTTTCCTTCTTTCTTATCTTCTTAATGACCTTGTACTTTCTTTCTGTATGATGCTCTTGGTGCCTTCCCACAACTTTTCTGATGTTTAGCGTCTAATGTATCAAACCTGTTCGTGAGATGATCTCTAAATTCAGGTGTGATATGTTCAAGGTCATATTTTGGCTCTCATGGACTTGTTTTAATTTTTGCCACCAAAACCTTATTTTCCAACTTCTGACTCTTCCTTCTCTTTGTTTGCAACCTTTGCATTCCAATCACCAGTAATTATCAATACATCTTGATTGCATGTTTGATCAGTTTCAGACTGAAGAAGTTGTAATTAATTTTGCAGTACAATAATTCACCCTAGAAGTAAGTTGGGAAGATTTAGGGTACGAGGCCTGGAGTGGCACTGTAGGATGACCACTGGACTGGTAACCAAAAGGTTGGTGGTTCAAACCCACCAGCCATTCCTTGGAAACCCTATTCATGGTGGTTGTGAGTTGGAATTGGCTGGATGGCCCTTACCCACAACAAAAACAGTCCACCTATCCCAGGTGATCAGCAATGGTTTCTTAGAAGGCTTTGTCTTTGTCTTCAAATATAATGGGATTTAGGTAAATAGAAAATACCTTAGATGGGCTCCTCTTGGTCCATTCTCATTCCTCTGCATGTCCTTGTCATGGGGTGATCAAGTGCTTCTTCTCCTGTGGCTTCTTTTTATTCCTGCCCCCAAAGTCCACAGTCCCAAGCGGCCCTTCTTGTTCTCCTCTCACCTTTAGGACCCTCAGTCTCAGCCCTTCTCCTGCACTCATTTCTCTGTGAAATCTCACAGGGATCTTCCATCATGCTCTGGACCAAATCCAAGCTCCTCTTTTTGTGTTTAAAGACCTTTGCATAGACACCGGAGATCTATCACTTCCTGAAGTTTTTTTTTTCCTTTACAAACTGAACCTCACTCTTTCTTTCATCTCAGACTCAACCACTTAAGGGCCCTTTCATGTGCCTGCTTGCTTTGCCTCTGAGTCCTCATTGAAGCAGAAGCCTGGAATGCTCTTTCCTTTTCATTCTACTAAACAGACCTTTACAGGTACTGAGGCCCCTCTCCTGACACAGCCTTTCCAGATATGCTCTGATGTTCTCTTTTTTTCATAGTCAATGAGGGGCACACTCAGTTACATATTTTTTTCAGTTACATGTTCCTCTTCCTCCTTTTTTTTTTTTTTTTATTGTAGTAAATATTTATTTATTTGGAAAAAAAGTTGACACTTCAACTTTGTTAACATGTTACAATGCAGTAACATTAGTTGTATTTCAGTTATGTTTTAATAAATTTTTTTATGCTAAGTTGTAGATAAACTTGTATGGGATTGATTTGTTTGATATGTAACAAAATTAAAATTGGTGTTTGGCATATGACTTCAATATACTTGGAAAAGATAGCCTACCCGCAACATACCATGCTTGTTAGCTTCCATAGAGTTTTCACTGACTGGGTTTCATTGACTCACCAGACTTTGGTTTTTCTTCTTAATGCATCTTAGTCTGGAAGCTCTGCTGAACCCTGTTCATCATCCTAGCAACATAGAAGCCGCCACTGACAGGCGGGTGTGGTATGAATGTGGTGCGCTGGGCCTGCTGCATGGGAGGAGGAGTTCTACCACAGAACTACCAGTGCTGCCCACTGGCAGCAGATTGTTGTTGTTACGTGCCCTTGAGCCCGTTTTGACTCATAGCGACCCTCTATAGGGTTTCCAAGAAGCAGCTGGTGGGAACATTTTTAAATAGAGAGAAACTGAAAACAAAATCAGGCACCAAATTCTAACGATCAAGAAATAGAAAAGCATCAGAGAAGTTTCAGCCCCTCTTATGGAAATTATACCTTCCAGAACTCCAAGCACAGGGAAGAAAATGAAGAATGGGCTCGGAGAGAAACAGAAAAAGAGATTAAAAAGCTCATTCTTTGGGGTTGGGGGGAGGGAATAAAACCAGTTGTGAATACATATGTATTTCAAATATTATCTTGTTATTGTTAAGTGCCATCGAGTTGTTTCTGGCCCATAGAAACCCTGTATAGGGTTTCCAAGGAGCGGCTAGTGAGCTTGAACCTCTGACCTTGAGGTTCAAAGGAATCCTTACAATCCAGCCATTAATCCGCAGTACCTAAAATAAGTAACATTCATCTAGGCTTGTTAAGAATCAATTCACGAGGCACATTGTTGTTGTTAAGTGCCATTGTGTCCACTCCAATTCTTAGAAACCCTGTATAGGGTGTCTGAGACTGTAAATCTGTGGGAGCAGAGACACAGCCCAAGACCATAAGCAAAAATCAGCTTGTGATATTATAAGTATACCGTGGATAGAATTTTATACTAGAAATGTTTTAGTGTTGGTACATCACCTTCCTTGTTAAAAATTACAGTGAAAGTGTGTTGGACTCCTCTCATGCCCACCTTTTACCTCAGCCCAGGTTTCACATGAGCGCAACCTAAATGCACCAACCAAGTCTTGCTTTGTGCTCTGCGGCTTCCCCCAGCTCTCATAGCACGGAGCCCTGCCGGAATCCACCTGGTATTGGTACACACATTTGGGAAGAGTGAGAACTTTCCCATGGGGCATACCTTGATCAGTAGGGCATGGGAGTCAATAGATGCATCCCCGCAGTATAAGGCACATTCCAGACAGCTCCTCTGAAGGGCCAGATGGTGTTCCCAGAGCCCACGGCAGTGACCAGTTCACTAATTCCCCCTTGGCTTGGCTTTTCCTTTTTGCCTGTTATACTCTTCCAGTTTCCACTCATCATCCCTGGGATCACTTCCCCAAATAAGCCACCTGCACTGAAGCCCCTGCCTCAGGCTCCTCTCTGTGGGGAGCTGAGATGGAGCCAGTTGGCAGAATGGCCCAGTATGTTTTCTGCACTGTTATTTCGATAGTGGTCTCCCAGCTATTGAGTTGATTTTCAATTTTTGTGATTCTGATGCTACATTCAAGTTTTAGAATAAACAGAATGTCTCAGTTCTCTAGTACTGTTGTAACAGAAATGCTGCACAGGGGTAGCTTTAGCGAGCAGAAATCTGTTTTCTCACAGGTTTGGAGGCTAGAAGTATGAATTCAGGGTGTCAGCTCTAGAAGCCACTCTGTCTGTGTCGGTTATGGAGGAAGGTCCTTTTCTCCTGTCAACATCTCTGGGCCCAGTGTTCCTTGAAGATCTACTTGGTGTTTGACATCATTCTCTTGGATCTTAGGAGGGTCTCAGCGCAGTTTTGCGTCTTTGACTGCTTGTTAGTACCTTTGGGTTAATCTTTTGCTTCTTAGGGTGATACTAAAAGACTATTTCTCTCTTTACCTGTGCTACCAGAAAGTCTGCCAATTTAGTGGTCTTTTCAAGTTTCTGATGCCCTGATATTTTTCCTATTGTTTCATTGAGGATTGACATCTCTGTAATATTTCTGTTCGTAAACAAGGGACTCTCTCTCACTTCTCCTGTATCTGTGTTCAAGTTCCAGCAAGCATGATGCCAGTATTCTGATTCATTTCTCTTGATGTCATAGTGTGAGCACCACAGACTGAGTCTTGTCCCCCATGAATGGGAGGGGAAATAGTTGAGTAGGTTTGGTCTACATAGTTGAAATGCAGGGGAATATTTATTTCTATAATGCAAACACAGCCCTTGTCCTGAAGCACATCCTTGTACACATGCATACCCCCTCCCCCCCCCGCCCCCCATCCCATGTAGAAATGGAGAACAGCAGAGGCAAAAAGCATAACTGTACATATCCAGGACATTTGAAGCTAGTAAATGGATTATAGTCTTGTCATTGACCAAGGTATACATACATATAATTACAAGTCCAAAGCTCAAGAAAGGACTTGATAAGTCTTCTGGAATTCTTGAAGGAGTTTAGTAAGTTACTGTTTCTAGTTTACATGAAAATGATCACTTTACATATAGTGAAAATGTTGTTGATGATGTGTGCTGTCAGGTTGGTTCTGTATAGCGACCTTGTATAGGGTTTATGAGACTAGAAATCTTTACAAGAGCAGAAATCCTGATCTTTCTCCCGTGGAGCAACTGGTGGATTCTAACTGCCAACCCTCCGGTTAACAACCCAATGTGTAACCCACTATACTACCAGAGATCCAGTGAAGAGATACTCACGATGGTTAAACTGATTCTTCCTAATGAAGATGGAGAGGGAGGAGGTAGTCCCGAGCATAGGCAAATGCAAAGGGGTAAGAGTTTAGTGTGTTAATAAGTTGTAAGAAACTCAATGTAAACTGATGATTACTGGAGTTGAAACTCAGTGTAAACTAATAATTACAGGGTGTTGAAAACATTAAAATGCTCGGCTGCTAAATGAAAAGAGGGAAGTTCAAATCTACCCAGAAGTACCTTGGAAGAAAGGCCTGGTGATGTACTTCCAGTCAGCCATTGAAAGCCATGTAGAGTTCTACTCTGACACACTCAGGTTCATCACAGGTCAGAGTTCACTCCCCAGAGCTCTGGTGATCATATCCTAGACCCTCACTGATTCAGTAAATATTTGCCTAGTTCTTGCTCTCTGCCAGGTACTGTGTGTTCTTATCCAAATAAATAGGAAATGAAGTTGTGGTTGGCTTGGACTTAATTTGCCTACTGTGTTTTTATCAATTTTATGACTGAGTTTAACACTTCTGAAATTGGGATGTGTACTGTAATCAGTTAGATTGTAGATCAGATTAGAAAGTTTTTAAAAGGCTGTTCATTGTTTATATTTGGAAGTGTTTAAAATTTGTTTTTACAAGTGTAGACTCACAGGCCAAGAAAACATGAGTGGTTACTCCCTCCTGCCCTTCTGCCTCCCCTTCCTCTTCCCTTCTTCATTTGGCCATAATTCTGCTTTTACAGGAATACATTTTAATTCCTCTTGCTTCTGCTGTTGGAACCTAGTGTCTGTATCTGGAAACTTATATTGTAATAAGAGAATCACTGGCTTTTTTGGCATGGAAAACTCAGTGACAAGTGTTCAGTCCATTCAGATTAAACATTTGAAAGGTTTTATTTAAATGAGTATTAAGTCGCATATAAGACATTAATGATGTGCCCAGAAGGTAGCAATGGGAGCATTTGGATTAGAGAAATGCGGAAACCATGTTTTCAAATCAGAACATTAAAATCACCTTTAGAGCAAAACATAAAACATGAGATTTGGGAGAAGCATGCCACAGAGGTGATAAAGGACAACTCTCCCAGTAACTTTGTGGCGCGTGGATGAAATTCTTCTAGCTAACTATCTGGGTGAATGAACGGATGAGTGGATGAACGATTGAATGAGTAGCAAATTAAGTAAACTCAACGTTTATAAATCCTCTTGGCAGTGACTTAATAAAGCCGTTGAAATACAGCTATTTTCTCTGCTCTTCCTAAAACCCATGCACTTGTATAATACACAAAGGGCAGATGGAGACAGCCTGCAAAAGCAAGTCAGTTTGAGATGCAAACCCTGGTGGTGCAACAGTTAAGTGCTTGGCTGCTAACTCAAAGGCTAGAAGTTCCAACCCACCTGGTGGCTCTATAGGAGAACGATCCCAACCACAAAACCCATTGGGGGAGTTCTGCTCTATCACACTGGATATCTATGCATTGAAATTGACTCCGTGCCACCCAGCAACAGCTGCTGGAGGAAAACTTTGACTGGATTCAGTGCCCAACTTGGCTCTCAGGCTGCCCACCTTCCCAAGGTGCTGAGAGAGAAAACCACCACAACATCTCAGAATCCTTGACTCAGAACAAGAGAGGAAGCATTTTACTGTTACGTGAGCCCATGGTTAGTTCACCAATTTGCACATGGGGATCATGCTCCCATGGGCTAGTTGGGTTATCTTTTTACTGCTGCCGCCTGCCCACGGTCTCCTTCCATCCCCTGAGCTGGCCCTCACCCAGGCTGTGAAGTTGTGTCCTGGACTTCAGTCAGCCTCCCGCTTCCCAGTTTTCTGTATCTCCTCCTCCATGGGGCAGCCACCTGCAGAGCCTAGGTCTGGATTCTCAGACTCAAGAAGTGAAAGTCCAGGAGGAAAATCTAAGACATGAAATGTGACATTAGAGACTCAAGCTAGGTCCACTCAAACCTTTATATCAGGTGGTGAGATTACTACGGATTCTTTTTTTTTTTTTTTTTTTACTACGTATTCTTTTAAATCCTGTTGTTCCATATTTTATTTTTCTACAATGGATTGGGTTTATTTATATCTAAATATTTATGACATATCAAACATGACAACAATTGTGAGGTTGGCACAGGACCTGGGCAGTGTTTCATTCTGTTGTGCATGACGTGGCTGTGAGTCAGAAATGACTTGACGGCACCTAACAATAGCAACAGCATATTTATATGTTGGAGTCCTGGTGTGGTGCTGTAGGATAAGCACTGGACTGCAAGGTCAGTTTGAACCCAAGGTCGGCTGTTCAAACTCACCAGCCACTCCTTGGAAACCCTGTACAGGGTCAATATGAGTCAGAACCGACCTGACGGCACTTAACAACAACAGCTGACCTAAAGGATGGTAGTTTGAACTCACTGGTGATGCTGCTGATCTTCTTCTATAACAATTATAGCCAAGAAAACCCTACAGAATAGTTCTACTGTATAATGTATGGACTTGCCATGAGTCAGAATCTATTCAACAGCAAAGGATTGGTTTTTTGTTGTTGTTGTTGTTATTTAATTAGATCATGCTGCTGCTGCTGTGTGCCATGGAGTTGGTTCTGACTCAGAGACCCTGCACAGGGTTTCCAAGGCTGTAAATCTTTACGGTAGCAGAAAGCCTCATCTTTCTCCCGTGGAACAGCTGGTAGTTTCGAACTGCTGACCTTGCGGTTCGCAGCCCGATTCATAACCAGTGCGCTACCAGGGCTCCTTTTAATTAGATCATAGGGAGGTACTAAATGCTGATGTGGAAATGAAAGCTAAATCCGAATGTTATTTCCCATTTTTTTCAGTGCAGTGTTTGCTTCATGTGAAAGAATAAATGCAATGTGTATGTAAGTTACAAAGCAGAGCAGCAGCATGACCTCATCACATCCCCATTTGTGCTTCCCTCTCATTTTCTATAACCCCTGCTCCCCAGAGGGATCCACTCTGCAAACCTCATGTTTAGCACTGAGGATAAATTTTTGCAAAACGTGAACCAGTTGAGTTGTTACAAAATACCCTGAGCTGGATGGTCATGTAAATCCATGTATTCTTCCATTAATTCCTTCATCTAATGATGAAGGCCCTCCCAGCTCTAGATGTCCTGCTCCGTCAGTATTTTTGTCTTTGGAGCCTCCTCAGCCACTGTTTCCTGCTGGGTCCAGTGTTCTTGTGGTTTCTGATATTGGAGTTGGTATTGCTTCTTCATGGCTCGGTCATTCTTGAGGGTTGTCTAGCTTCCCTTGTGTTCATTAGCCAGGACTAGACAACATCCTCCACAAGATGCAATTTCCAGTCAATATTAATCCCTAACCCAACCCACTGCCAAATCAATTCTGAATTGTAAATTCTGTAAATCTTTATGAGAGCAGAAAGCCTCATGTTCCTCCCTAGGAGCGGGTGGTGGGTTTGAACTGCCAACCTTGTGGTTTGCAGTCCATTGTTTACCCTACAGCTTCTTATTAACTCCACCAATATTAACTATCATCTTGGGTTAAGCGCTCAACTACTAACCAGAAGATTGGCAGTTCAAACCCACCTAGCGGTGCGTTAGAAGGCAGGTCTAGCGTTCTTCTTCTGAAAGATCACAGCTTTGAAACCTTAAGGAGTGGAGTTCCAGTTTGTACACATGGAGTCTCCGTGAGTCACAGTGGACTCGACAGCAACTGGTTTGTTGTTGTTTTAGGGGGTACTACTGATTTTAGCCTGTAAGAATAGAGGTCTTAAATGCCTCTATAAATGTTCAACCGGACTACATCTTGGTAAATGACTAATCTATCTCTTAATTGAGTACAAGCAAAGCACAATGAGAGAAAGAAGTGTTCAAACACTGCAGCTTTTCTAAGGCAAGTGGAATGAGTGCTCTTTCATGCCTGAGTTTTTTAAAAAGTGGGTTTATTGACACCGTCGTGTGGCTGATACCGTGGAAACATCCCCTTCCCCCGAGTGTGGGCTCATCGAAAAGGCCCTTTCCTTACCCAAGTTTCATGTAGCGTTTTTCATGGGATGACTTGGACGGCCTAATGTAGAAATATTTTGGCTGCAGGTGTCACAAGTGACATGCTGGGCCCCTTCTCCCTAGTGTGTGGGGACAAAGGCGGGCCTTTTCAGACCTGCACTTTTAATGAGCCGTCTCCTTGTAGACACTCAGAATCTAATAGTGTGCCTTTTGGTGAAGTTGTTGAGAATTTTAATGCATTTTAGTTCTCATTCATCACGGCCTATGTGCTCCTCACGGGATGGTCTTTAGAAATAGGATTAACTTCTAGAGGAATGCATTAGCCATGCTACAGAAGTAGGCAACGTGCTAACTAGTCTGATAGATTGCTCCAACCTTCAAATCCTTCTGAACGCCCCCTCCCCGGCTTCTCTTCCTTTTATTGGCAGCTTCTCATTGAACTGCTCGGAGCATTCGTGTATATAGGAGTTAGATGTTTTGTATGATCCTAGGCTGATCTCATATTCCCTTTCTGAAATTAATTCGACACTGCTTTACATGTTAATCCGCAAAGGATTGATTTGGGGAAGGTCAGAGCAGTGCAGGCTCAGAAAATGGAAGAAAAGCTCCACTTAGAACAGCTCATTTCAGTTCCCAGACCTAAGCCGAGCTGCCTTTTCATTGTGACACTTAGCCAGTTGTAGGCGGCTTGGCCATCTCGCAGAATACATCAAACAGCGGGGTTTGATGTGGTCTGCAGAATCGTTGGGCTAATTAAGTTTAGCTTGGTTAACCAATTGCAGTTTGCAAATTGAACAATTGCACTTTGAAAGCTTCTGACACAATAGAACACAGAGTCTTCTTTTTAAGCATAAACATTCCCAATAATGGAGTCGTACTTTTTTTTTTTGAAAGAAGCTTATACCAAACCCACACAACTTGGATGTCTCGAATGTAAAGTACGTTTCACTGGTAACTAAACTGCAGTCCCCTTTATTCAAGGAATTGCATGATGAAAACAAGAAGAAGACCCAGTATGGTGGGTGGAGAAGGAGGTGGAGGAGCAGAGGGGGGAGGGAAAGAACTACCCAGTGGGTTAAGGTGGGAGAGTGTTTGAGAATTAAGAGATTTAAATTCTTCTTCTTCTTCTTTTTTAATCTGGAGCTACAGTCAAACAAATGTCTAAGAGCCGATCACAACTGTGGCACAAGGGAAAGACCTCTTTTTAGAAGTTAAAACAGTCAACCCCGAAAATTAAATTAAGTTGAATGCAAGGTCCTTTGGTGAACAGACTTAATTTTATATGGCAGGGCAGAGAAACCAATAAAGTTCAGACTGAGTAAAGACAGGAATGGTAAAACCAAAGTAATCCCAGATTCAAGGAAAAAGGAAGACATCAATGTTTCTCAGGTACCTTTGTAGTATTGAAGGGCTCCATGTCAGTAGGACTGTTTGTTTTGTTTTTTTCATTTTGAAATATGGGAAGTAATGTTATCTAATGTTTAATCTTTCATATCTAATCTTAGTCTTTATCTAATGCTTGCTCTTTGCTCCAAAAACTTTCTGCCACAGCCATGATGTGTTACAGCTAAACAAAGTTGCTATGACCAATTGCCAGAAAGGAAGACAGTTAGCCTTAATTTTTACTAATGAACGTCATAACTGGTTTTTGAGCAGGGATGAAGGCTAACATCACTGACCATTGCTTAAAAAATTAGTATCATTGTAAGGTTTGTCTTAAAAGGTTTCTTGTCATGGAAAAATAAATACTACTGCCTGTGCTCTCACAGGGAGTCCTGGTGTGGCACTGTGGGCTAATGCATCAGACTGCAAAGTGGTTTGAACTGCCAGGTCGGTTGTTCAAGCTCACCAGCTGCTCCTTGGAAACCCGTGGTTATGTGCTGTGGAGTTGATTCCAGCTCATAACAACCCTGTATACGTTAATGCACTGCGCTGGACTGTGAAGTCGGTTTGAGCCGCAAGGTCAGTGGTTCAAGCTCACCAGTCGCTTCTCAGAAACCCTATACAGGGTTGCTATGGGTTGGAACCAACTCGATGGCACTTAACAACAACAACAACAACATTGCTTTTACACCTATGAGTATAAAGCAAATGAAGGGGAGGGGAGAACTGAGGTTTATAGGGGCTAAGGCAATGCATTGTTGTTGGGTTTAGTACTATTGAGTCAGTTCCGATCATAGTGATCCTGTACAGGGTTTTCAAGGAGCAACTGGTGGATTTGAGCCATTGACCTTGTGATCCAGTCTTTATCCTATAGTGCCACATTAAGATCATATCAGAGTACAATGTTTTCAGTCCTCACCTGGGGTCAGCTAAGGTCATGATGCCATCTTATAACACAAGGCTGTCTAAGTCTGGTTTGCAGGGAAAGATACTCTTGGGTACTTCAAAAAGTCTGTGGAAAGATCCTGCTATCTTTCGTATTGCCTTCTCCATAACCCAAGTTAACATGTGTTTACCTTCTAATCCATGAGTAATTTTCCCTTCCCTTCCATACCTGGTAACCATAGAATGCTTCCTTTAAGAAGAAAATATTTACTTAGCTTTTTACAACAGTGGTCTCATATGATATTTGTGCATCCTGGTGTGATGCTGTGGGTTAATGGGCTGGACTGCAAAGTTGATTTGAACCATAAGGCTGGTGGTTCAAACTCAAGAGCTGCCCCTAGGAAACCTTATACATGATCACTATGGCTCAGAACCGACTCAGTGGCACTCAACAACAACATAGTGCTACAGTGAACATGGGTGTGCATACATTTATTTGTATCACTGCTCTTAGTTTTTTATTAGAGGGACTGTTGGGTCATTATCTTTTCGGTCCATTTCCCACAAACTTTTGGAAGCCCCCCTTCCCTGCCCCTGTATTTCCTGCTACTCCTCTTTGTGAGTATGGCTGATGGTCCATGCAACTCTACTTGCTGCTTCTCGCCTTCCTTTCCTCTTGGGACATAATCTCTGTTTGTTAGTGAGATATCTATCTATCCTCTGGATAAAATGGCATGTTTTATAAATTCGTTACGTGGGTCATTTTCTTCTGGAACATTAAATTGTAATGAGTTGTTGATAATAAAGTAAACTTATATTTATGCATTTAGGATTTATTAGACTGGATCAGCTATATGTATCAATCAGTGCTGCGTGTCTCCACTTCCCAAAATAAATTTTCAGAGACTTAATTATTTATATCCATCAACACACTTCACTGGCCATTATCAGATAACATATAAAACTACTTTCTTCCCAATCTGGCTGGAGACCTGGCTTTGTCACCAAATAACCTAAAAGTCCATGGTTTCCGGGGAATACTTAATAATTCACAACTTCATCCCTAGTACCAGAATACCAAAACCCTCAACAATAATAATAGCACTAAATTAACAGATGATATTATTTAATTATTCCCAGCTACAACATTAAGCATTTGATACATTAATTCATCCATTGCAGCAATCCAATGAGAGGCACACTTTTATCGGCCCTGTTTTACAGATATGGAAACTGAGGCTAAGGGTAGTTATAACCCAGGGTTATAGGTGGCAAGTGTTGAAGCCGAGCTTTCGTTCATGTAGTGTGACACTGGGACTTTTAACCATGGTTCTGTCATGCCTCCGGGACTAAGGAAAGACAATTAACAAAATCTTCAACCTCACACAAGTGTTCCAATTCGAATGAATGACTATTGGAGATATCTTATCCATTGTTGTTGTTATTGCTGTTGTCAGTTGCCGGTGAGTCTGTCCGGCTCCTGGTGACCTTGTGTTGGACTCCATTGTTGTGGCCATTGTGTCCTATCAGCTCACTGAGGGCTTCCTTCATTTTCACTGACCTTCTCTCTCCTCCTTTTCTAGGGATTGTTCTTTTTATTTATTTTTAAGTTTTTTATTTTGTTTTTTTTAAGGATTTTTATTGTGAATTGAGTAAAAGTTTACAGGGAAGATCATCAGTTTTACATTCAACAAACTGTATACCTTATTTCATTACAATGATTATAATCCCCTCCATGTACCATTAGTTAACAGTATTTCTCTCTATTCACTTTAGCTTTTTTATTAAAAAAAAAACAAACCAAGAAACACTCAGACATATATAATAATTTATGCTTCCAAAGGGTACATTCTGCAAGTCTGCCTCCTGGCCACTAGCTCTTAGTCCCTCTCTTCTCATGAATCTAGAGTCCTCAGCCTATTTTTAAGTTTTTATTGTGAACGGAGTGGTAGTTTACATGGGGAACATCGGCTTTACACCATCGTTTCATTGCAATGATTACAATCTCCTCCATGCATCATCATTTAACAGTATTTGCTTCCATTCCCTGTTTTTATTTTTTTTGGTGGGGGGAGGGAGGGGGACAGGGAGGAATGTACACAGAAACACTCAGGAATATATACTAATTTAAACAACCAAAGGGCACATTCTACAAGCCTGCCTCTTGGCCTCTAGCACTCAGTCCCACTCTTTCCATGAGTCCAGAGTCCTCAGCTGCTCCCTCTTTCCGTATCCCCACCTGTATCTCCATCTCTGGTGTTGCTGCATCTCTGGATAGAGTCCCACTTCTGCTTGTGCTCTTCTCCCTGGATGGTCCTAGGGTCCTTTGTTCCTGGCTTGTCAGATTAACTACTCCCAAGGCTTTCTTACAAAACCTCTACCTTTACAGTTGTGACAGCTGCAATTAGCCATGATAACAGTTACTCATTATTGAATCATAAGAATCTTATCCCCATCTCTTTTCACCAGACCCATGTAGACAAGATGAAAATTATTCAGTGGGGAATCTTCCTTCCCCCTCACACTCTTAAACTAAACTCCCTCTTGAAAACTTGTAAGCCAGTCACTTCGTGCCTTTATCACCCCCTCATTTTAGGTAGCTAATGCCTAAGTTGCCCATCCCTGTCAATGCTGTATACAGAGGGGATAGGATTGATACATGATGTGAAGACTCTTTCCCTCTCAGTTGGTGTTTTGAGCTACTACATCCATTAATAAGGAGCTCTGGTAGCATAGTGGTTACGAATCGGGCTATAAACTTCAAGGTCAGCTGTTAGAAACTACCAGCTCTTCCGCAGGAGAAAGATGAAGCTTTCTGCTCCCGTAAAGAATTACTGCCTCAGAAACCCTGTACAGGGTCGCTATGAGTCAGAACCAACTCCACAGCACATAACCACCACCACCATCACATCCATAAATATAGGTCAAGCTCATCAAATTGTAGCAATTTACACATGTTTCCTTTATCAAAAATTGTTCATTTTTTTCTAAATGTGTCAAAAATCTAAATGTTAAAGCTAAAACTCTAAAGTTTCTGGAAGATAAAAAAAAAAAAAAATTGTTCATTTTTTAATCTTCCTCTATTGTTAGGTGCCATCAAGTTGGTACCGACTCATAGCACAACAGAATGAAACACTGCCCAGTCTTTCTCTAGTAAAGATTTGATTATCAAGCCATTGATTCTAGGTCAAACGGGTACTAACTGCAAGTTTGGGTATCCTTGCGCATCTCCCTCACTTCATATCAGTTGGATGCTTCACTCTCAGCTCTAGCCCTCTGTGGCTATGTCCTTGTCCATGGGCTCAGGAGTCCCCCAGGTCTTACCACACTCTGGACCAACCAGCCCTTCCTCTCCTCTGTGTCATCTGCAGTTCAGTGGTAGTCTAAAGAACATGGTTGAACTTAGCCCATTTCTTCGTTGCAACCTTTCTCCCTCTTCTACTCATCAGTAGACCAGCATGTTTGTCAGAAAGCTTACATGCCTGCTTGTGTGTTCCCTTTGAGTTTCACTCTTGGAGGGGGGTTTGTCCTGAAGGGACTTCATTGCTTGCCTTGATGGCTTCCTGGCTAACAACTTGCTTGTTCTTGTAGTAGCCAATCAGACTGCCATTTTTGGGTTGTATTTTTCCTGCTGTCTTTCTTTGAAGATGTATCTTGTATTGCTCTAGCTGTTCCAGGCTGGTCTGCTTGTTCTTTCTAGTGAGAATTTCCTATCACAGAAGGTTCTAGATGGGGCTAGGGATTGTTCTTTCTGAGAATTAGTCTAATTCCTGATGATGGTGATGAATTGTGTGGCTTCTGTTGATGACAAGAATAATTTCTGACATTCCTCCTAGGTTCCCAGTGATGTGTGTGTGTGTGTGTGTGTGTGCGTGTGTCTTCATTGGAGGGCATCAAAGAAACTATGAGAATCTCCTGTGTATGCCCCTCAAGCCTTACTTGTTCAACCTGTACCTGCATAATATGCATCTGAGTTAGAAGAGAAACTTTTCTTTAAAAGACTCCTGGGAAACAGGTCTGTATGCATGTGCTGGTATGTGTGTATGCTCTTGTCTCGGCAGTTCTGAGTTTTTTGTCCACAGCCCCTGCATGTCCAATTTATAGCCTCCAAGACAACAGCAACCCCGTCCCCTCACCCCCAAGAAACTAATAAATACATTTCTGAACAACGCTCACGTGCACAAATGTAGACAAAAGTCACCTTTACCAGACTATACTGTAAGGAACTTGTGTGTTGGGGCCTTTTCCTCAGTAAGGCATAAAAAAGACATCGGCCTCTTCTCTGGTCACCTGTGTGTACACTGACTCATGTGTGCTTATGTGAGCAGAGCTCTTGGGTAAACAGAGCACAGAGCAGATGACTGCTGAGACATCATAATGACACAGTACAGCATGAAGGAGCCAAACTCAGGCCTGTCCCTGTCAGGAGCAAGAGTCCTTCCCAAACAGAAGCAGAGAAGGGGTGGGTGATAACAAGTATGTACAAGAAGAGATTGGCATCTTTTTCCAGAGAGTTCTCAAAATTGTCCCCTAACAAGCCAACCTTGACCAGAACCCAAGGCCTCAAGAGCCTTTTGTTGTTGTTTAGTTGCTATCAAGTCAGCTCCAACTCATGGTGACCTGATGTATAACAGAATGAAACATTGCCTGATCCTGTGCCAGCCTCATGGTCCTTGGAAGGTTTGGGTTCATTGTTGTGGTTATTGTCAACCCATTCTCACTGAGGTCTTCCCTTGTGTTCTCTGATCCTCTATGTTACCAGACATACTGCCCTTTTCTAGCGGCTGATCTTTCCTGATGATGTGTCCAAAGTCAGCGAGTCAAAGTTTCACTAACCTCACTTCTGAGGAACCTTAGTGGTTACGAATCAGGCTGCTAACCTCAAGGTCAGCAGTTCGAAACTACCAGCTGTTCCGCGGGAGAAAGATGAGGCTTTCTACTC
>NW_006408567.1:16343088-16372205 GCF_000296735.1 Chrysochloris asiatica | reverse complement strand
TCATTTTCATGGTAAGTTGTGAAATATTAACTTTCTTTGGGGTTACCTTATAGTCTATTAACTTTTCTCTCCATTTAAGAGAATTGATTGTATCCTGTACTCTACCTGACATCCTCACCACCTGGATCTCTGTTCCTACATTTATCCTTACTTTGACATTGATATAATTTTGATCTTTGGTTGACCTCCCAGATCCTTTGAATTTGTTGTTGTAGATTTGTTCTGTTCTGGACTCTGCTGTTAACTGATTTCCAGGTGGTGTTGCCACGCCTTTCAATCTCTGGTTGTTGTCTGTTCTTGTTGGTTTTCAGTCCAAAAACTCCCTTTAGGTTGTTTTGAAGTGCTGGATTGGTTTTGATAAAAATCTCTTAGATTCTGTTTATCCTGGACTATTTTGATTGCACCATCGTATTTGAATGATAGTTTTGCTGGACAGACGATTCTTGGTTGGCATTTTTTTTTTCTTTTAGGGTTTTGTGTATATCTCCCCATTGCCTTCTTGCCTGCATGGTTTGTGCTGAATAGTCAAATCTTAATCTGATTTGCTTGCCTTTGTAAGTGACACTTCTCTTCCCCCTGGCTGCTTTTAGAATTCTTTCCTTGTCTTTGATTTTGGAGAGCTTGATTATTATATGTCTTGGTGACTTTCTTTTAGGGTCTGTCCTTCCTGGGGTACATTCAGCTTCTTGAATGTTTATCTTCTCATCTTTCAAGATGGTAATTTTCTTCCAGAAGCTCTTCAACTATCTCCTCTGTGGACTTCTCGGATTCTTCCTGATCTAGAATGCCAATAATTCTTAAGTTGTTCCTCTTCATGGTATCCAGCATGAATCTTAGACTCTCTTCAGATTATTTTTATCCTTTTTCAGCTTGCTCTTCTATCTTATCAGTGTTGAGAGATTTGTCTTCCACCTTGGTAGTTCTGGCTTCCATCACATCTGTTCTGCTCCTTTACTCTTTACAGTGTATTGTCCATTTCTGGTATTTTATTATGAATCATCTGGACCTCTTTGTGCTGGCTTTCAATTATTTCCAATGCTGTATCAGTCTTGTTTGATTGCTCTTGTAGTACTTTCCTGACTTCTTCCTTGTTTTCCTCCACCCCTTTTTGGAGCATTTGAATTTGTTTCTATATCATTCTTCTGAATTCTTTCTCAGGCAAATCTAAAACCTGCTCTTCCTCTTCTGGGGATCCTTTGTCTGTCTCCAGCTCATTTGTCTCTGTTATTGTTTTCTGTTTGGGGGCATGTTTTGAGATTGTTTGCTGTGTTCAAGATATTTTATTTGTCATTTCCAGTAGTTATGTGGTTTTTTAAAAATGTTTAAATGTATGTTTGTTTTTGTGTTATTAAGCTTACTGCGTGTCTCCTGGTGGAATGATCAAGAGATAGGCTTCCCTTTTCATATGTAGTGCTTAGCAGCTGTTATTGGCTCCTGTCTCAATGGTGGAATATTATGAGGTATGCTTGTAGCTTGGCTATATGGCCATGATTACTGTCTCTTCTTGGGTAATGTAGGGAGAAAAAGCTCCCACCTCCAGGAAAAATGCGTGTTCAATAGGACCAAAAGCAGAAGCAATATAAAAGTAGAAACAAAACCCACCGCTTTGAAACAAAAATAAAACTGTGGCCAATTGTCCAGTTGCCTTGCTACATAGGCAGTGTGTGTGCACCGTAGGAGCCTCCAGTTAAGTGTGGGGGTGTCCGCTTGCTCAAACTCCTCCTCTATTCACCACCGTGGAGGTGCACAGATAGATATTGAAAAGTTAATGGGAGAAAGATTGTCCACTATTTTTGTCTCTGGAGGTCAGTTAGGTATCTGTGTACACACAGCATAATTCTAGAGATAGTTGCATTCTTTTATATTGGGGTTTTACAGATTGTGCTATGGTTTGTCTGTCAGGCCTGACATGCCTGCTTTTTTCTTGCTAAATAGGCCTGAGTAAGGGTCCTGCACTTGTTAATTTTAGGGCTGCGACCCTGAGACTGACGTCATAAGTAGCCACCAAGCTCTTTCTTGCTGTACTGTAGGAAAACTGTGGTGTCAGTGCTTTACTTTTTTGTGGGGAGGGGAGGAGGTGCGCACCCACCCACCTGAAAGCATCTGGGCTGGGCAAAGAAGGCTCAACAGGGAATAGGAGGGAAAAAATGTGTAGAATCCCCCACACCTCCTTTTCCAAATGTCACTGCACTGCTTTTAGCACTGGTTCTCTGTGCTGGTCTGGCTGTTGCTCCACCCTCTGAACTCTTCCAGAGTGGGGTGGCTGCATAGGGAGTTCTATCTCCAGAGATTCATAACTCACAGTATTTTCATTTATATCTAGATTTTTTTCACTTGCGAGTGCGGGAAACTCATGTCCTGGACTGTATGATAGATCCAGAGTTCTGGTGTTCTGTAAGCACTGCTTCTGTGGGTTATCAATCCCTCCTCCACAGAGCCTTTCCTATCTGGCTGTCTCTGTTGCCACCCAAACCAGAAGTCCTCTAGCACCAAAATCTTTATGACAGCAGAAAGTCTCACTTTTTTCCCTAGGAGCAGGTGGTGGATTTGAACCTTTCTGTCATCAGCCCAGTGCTTTTCCCAGAGCACTACCAGGGCTCCTTGAAGCACTGATCAGTGGGTCAAGAACAGTTGGAATCATGTAGTTTTACATCTGTCAAGTGTGGTCCTAGTGAGGATGAAGAGTGATGACGAAAAGTGTTCTTCATCAAAGCATCAAGTGCCTTCCTGTCCATTTCTTCATCTTGTCATCTTGCTTCTAACCCAGAAACTGTTTTTGTTTTGTTTTGTTAGTGGTGATGTAGGATAAGTACTGGACTACAAGGTCAGTTTGAACCACAAAGTCGGCATACTTGCCTCTCTTCAGAAACCCTATGTAAGGTCACTATGAGTTGGAGTAGACTTGAAGGCACTTAACAACAATAATATCACTTAATTTAGTTCTTTGGCAACCTCTTCTGCTCCTTTCAAAAAACATAGAAACATACAGAACAAGGAATACCCATATGGCTTCATTGCTATCTGACTCTCAGCATCATGGTTCACAGCTATGTTTTGTCCTTTTATTGTCTCAAGGACAAGAGCTGCCACTGGGGTCCAGACAGTGCAGCAAGCCAGCCTCTGGTTACATGGGATTATGTCTCCTTGCTCCAAGTCCTCTCTGTTGCCATCCACCATGGATTGGCATATTAAAACAGATGGGTGAAATTTGCTGATATAGAGGGTTCGGGCAGGGTTTCATTCTGTGCATAAGGTCTCTATGAGTCGGTACCGACTCTATGGCACCTAACAACAACAACAACAACAACAACAAACTAAGGTAGTTAGGGGCACAAATAGTCAAGCACTTGGCTACTAGCTGAAAGGGTGACAA
Organism: Chrysochloris asiatica; assembly: GCF_000296735.1. Taxonomy (NCBI): domain Eukaryota; kingdom Metazoa; phylum Chordata; class Mammalia; order Afrosoricida; family Chrysochloridae; genus Chrysochloris; species Chrysochloris asiatica. Next base: position 16,368,832 of record NW_006408567.1, on the reverse strand, counting down.
TTTGAACCCTCCCACAGACACCTCGAAAGAAAGGTCTGATAGTCTGCTTCTAAAATGTCACAGTTCTGGAAACCTTGTGGAACAGTTCTACTCTGAAACATAAGGGGTTGCTATGCGTTGGAATTGGCTTGATGGCAACTCATGAAAGCACAGAACACCCTAATGTTATGTTGAATTCCAAATATGAATTAGATCGTCTTGGCTAGTGTGCACAAAGTTGAATACCAACTTGCATCTCAGCTACTGACTTGCCCTGAGAACCAGTTTCTGTATCCACCAAGTTTCTGTATCAAGGAGGCTGGATGAGGAAAATCACTGTAAAACAGAGCTTTAGGGGAAGAATTCCTCTGTTAGTGATAAAAGGTAAGTGTTTAAGGTTTTCAACCCAAGCAGAATGATAGTGCAATTTGCAAAGTATAATCGAAACAATCGTCGTCCCCAGATTCATGAATCTTTATTTCAGGGGGGAAGGGGAGAAACACATCTCGCCTAATGAAAACACTTGCCAATTGAAAATTAGTTTCTCATAAACGGCCTCTTTATTCTTTCAGTGTACACTTCATAAAGTGAACGTTTGGTGACGGGCACCTTAATGCTGTCTTCTGTGTCTGGAGGCCTATTCACACCATTCCTGGCTACATTACGGAGCCCCAGTGCAGAAAATTAAGTCACTGCAAAAGTAGACTCTGGATTCTACTAAGAGGTCACGGAGGGCCCCCTCTTCCCTTGGCAGTCAGCAGCATCCTCATTACACTTCATTTGTCTCCTTGGGAAGGCTCAGGAGGACCAGCTGGGCCCCTGTCCGCACTCATCAAGAGTTAATTTCTGAGCAAGGGGCTGTGGTCATGAACAAGTGCAGAAGGTACCCCGGTGGTCCTGCCAGACAAGAGGGGCCCTTAATTAGCAACCACGTTCAATCAAGCTGCTTAACCCGCCACGAAGCTAGGGAGGTCATGTCCTTCCTGCCGCCCTGCCAGTAAACACAGAGTCCAGGATTGGGCTCAGACGTCTTGCGGGCCGGGAGGAGGAAGGTGCATAAAGGCAGGGACAACGGTGCAGACCCTGCCTGCGCATTTCCAGGGACACGTCCCAATGCTGCTTTTGTTTTTGACAGGGTAGTGCGGGTTAACCAAGACATTTTTTTCGGAAGTGTCTTTTATCCTTGCCAGCTTTCTGTTTCCCAAGCTGGACATCAGACAGACTCTCTTTCTTTGCTATTTAAAAATAAATCTCAATAATTACCCTAAAGCTAACATAAAAGGAGGCAGAGGAACTAGAATACTGGAAACGAAACATCTAGAATGAATGAATGAGAACTATAACACACTGTGAAGACTGTAACCAATGTCATGGGAATAAATAAATAAATAAACCTGACATCTCATTTCTGGCATCACTTGGGGCAGATAGTGTATACTGAGAGAGCTTGGTGCATTGGGAAGTTGGAGCACATCACTACCTTTGACAAGGACTTTGATAGATAACCTAAGCTCTCCACATCGTAGTTTGTTCAGCTGCAAAATGAGGGCAATATATCTACCCTACCTACCTTCCAGATCTGCTGTGAAGGTCAGATGTAGAGACAGTTTGTAAACTGCCAAACGTTATACATTCTGTTATTCGGTGCATTGGTCACTCAATGGTACGGTTCTTGCCTTCAATGCAGGAGACCCAGGTTCAATTCCTGGCCAATGCTTCTCATGCACAGAGGAGTCTTGTATGCAGTTGTGATGCTGTATAGGTTTCAGCAGAGCTTCCAGACTAAGATGGACTAGGAAGAAAGCTTTGGCATTCTGCTTACAAAAACCAGCCAATGAAAACTTTATGGATCAAAATAGTCTATCTGCAATCCATCATGGGGAGGGTGCAGAAGGGGCCAACGTTTTGTTTTGTTGTGCATGGGGTCACCATGAAGCAGAGACTGACTCTATGGCAGCTTACAACAACAAATATTGTGTGCCAGGCTTGGATTGCTTTGAGTTTACTCATTCATTGTAACCAAGGTAGCTTTGTATTTTAATGGTAACTTTGACATAGTTAAGAGCCGTTAGATCACTTCCAACTCATATCGACCCAAAGTAGGGTTTCCAAGGAACAGCTGGTGAGTTTAAGCATCCAACCTTGTGGTTAGCAGTCCAGTGCTTATGCTACAGCGTCCCACCAGGACACCAATGTTGCAATGGTGTTGTTGTTAAGTGCCGTTGAGTTGGTTCCGACCCATAGTGACCCTGTGTAGGGTTTCCAAGGAGCAGCTGGTGAACTTGAACTGCTGACCTTGCAGTTCAAATGGCTTTGCAGTCTGGCGCATTAGCCTACAATGTCACATCAGGACTCCTTGGTACCATAGAGTATTGCAAAACCCTGATGCTCTTGATAAATAGAAATGGTATATGATATTGGAGCACCTAAATATAAACACTTCCCCAAGTTCTGACCAAATGACTCTAATGTGCTTTGTGAGCCATGGAGGACATAGGGATCAGTGTGGTAGGAGGAGGAAGTGAAAGGAATTTCTTAGCTTAATTGAACTTGTGACATCTGACTTATGGACACTCCAGGCATCTTGTAAGTGAGGGGACTAAAGGTGGATTGTATCATTTCCTCAGATACTTGGGTGTGGCCTGTCATTTGAGATAGCCCTTTTTACTCTCTGGACTAGCATGGCTTTTGATGGGTTATAGATGAACCCAACCTCTTCCCTGACCCCAGCCTACGAACAATTTGATTTACTTAGCACAAGTGGCTCGAAATTCTTTTGACTGATTAAATAGTCCACAGAACAAAATTGGAGGCTACTCCCCATGTCTTTGTCAGCAATGCAAAGTGTGACTTGGGGGGTTTTAATGAGTGCCAGTTAACAGACATGCTGTGAGTCTTGCACAAAAACTGGGGGCCAGCCAAGAGGAACTAATAGGCCTCATGGTAGACCAGTTGAGCCTCAGCTACAGGAAGAGTGAAAGGCAGGCCAGGGAAGCAGATTGGTAGAGCACACATTCATTTAAGGTTGACATACTTAAGTTCTAAAAGGTTACTGTAAATTTTAAGCCTCATTCTTTGTTTACCTGGCAGATTGGAGAGTGCTATGTCTTGGTGAAATGAAGCATTCTGTTGGTATAGTGAAAAGGAAACTGCCCTCTGGATTGGAATTCAGTCTCACTAAAAGCTCATGGTCTGGTGAGGTGGATCGCTGGGGAACAAATGCATATATGTGTATGTGTGCGCACAGACATGCTTCCTAATGGAGGCATTGAGACCAAATTGTCCATTACATTACATTGCTTAATTCTCCTTGATGGTCTCCTGAAACAGCAGATCTAACCCTGCAGATTTAAAAACAACAACAACAACAACAACAAAAAGCCTTGGAGTGGTATTTCATTTTGTGTTGTTTTTTTAATATACTTTTTGGTGGTTTTTCTTTTCCAGAGCTTTTGCTCTGGAGCCATGGAAGTGATTCATGAAGAATTATTTTGAAGTTAAGGAATAAATCAGTCACCAGGTAGCTCTTGTAGCCAAAATCTGTCAGAGAGCCAGCCAGAAGCTTCTTAATGGAACGCTGAGAGCGGCTGCCACATCCGGGAACCTCACTATGTGCCTTGTGGGCATAAACTGGAACCTTGGCAACAAACCTCTAGACACAAGGTTGCCCTATGTGAGAGTTTCTGGAGTCCAGATTTAATGTTACACATCACTTCTTGTTTAGAAAGAAGAAAATCATTGCTTTCAATGTTGCATAAGCCCATTGCATCCTGACCTTAGAACTCTTGGTGGTTTCCACGGTGAATATGGAATGGAGAAGGAAGCTATGGACAGTTTATCTGCTTGCTCTGACTGACAAGTGTGGATTTAGCTCTCTGAGATTATTCTCTGGGCCTCCTTCCAATCAAGAAAGCCATCGTATTGATCTAGGAAGTCAGTTGCTGTTGATTTGATTCAAACTCATGCCAACCCTGTGTGTGTCAGAGAAGAACCATGATCCCACAGGCTTTTCAGTGGTTCAGTTGTTTGGATGTAGGTGGATGTAGATCTCTAGGCCTTTCTTCTGAAGGTACCTCTGGGTGGACTTTTGGGTACATCAGCCTTTTGGGTAGCCAGTTTAGTGCTAATCATCTGCACCGCCCAGGGACTCCTTACTTCCGTTGTTGTTAGATGCCACCTAGTCAATTCTGACTCACAGCAATATGCTGCCTGATCCTGAAGCATTCTCCCAATTGTTGCCATGTTTCAGCCCGTTGTTGTGACCCCTCTGTCTTGTAGAGAGTTGTCTTCTGTTTTGGAGCACAGTTCTACTTTAAAGCACATGACTGGAAATCACCTTGATGGCAGCTGGTTTGTCTCCACTGGTGCTATGGGAGGATGATGCTTCAGTGGTAGAATCCTCACCATTAATGCAGGAGATGCAGGTTTGAATCCCAGCCTTCAGCCTACTGTCAGCGGAGGCTCGTGTGTTGCTATGACACTGAACAGGTTTCAGCAGAGCTTCTAGACTAATAAGGACTAGGAAGATAGGCCTGGCAGTATACTTCTGAAAATCAGTCAATGAAAGCCCTATGGGTCACAGCAATTTAATCTGCAACCAATCATGGGGATGGCACCAGGGCCAGGCAGCATTTCATTCTGTTGTACATGAAGTCACCAAGCATTGGAGGTCAACTCAATAGTATCTAACAGCAGAATAGTATTACATACTAAGTACTCAATACATCGCTGTTTAGCAAATACATGAATGCACCAATTAGAATGTACCCAACAGAGTAGAGTGAGCCCTCTGATTGCTTATGCCCCATAAAAATGTACACCATTACATTTTGCATTATCAACTTTCCGTTTCCCTTCTCATTCATTCCTGCCTTGATCAGGCTCTGGCTCAGTTTAGCTTAAAGGAACTGATAAATCCACACCAAAAGTTAAGTGCACATGCACTTAATACCCCATTTAGTATGTTCAAATGGATTACTTGGAAAATTTTTAGTAACAGTTTTGCAAAGGCATTTAGAGAGTGCTTTTACACTCTGTTTTTCAAACGCTAGGGAGTCCCTGGGTGATACAAATGGCTAACATTTTTGACTGCTAACAAAAAGGTTAGAGGTTTGAGTCCCCCCCAGAGGGCCCGATGGAGCACATTGCTACTCTGATACACATGGATTCAGTCTGAGCCAGAATTAAATTGCTCGGTAACAGGGAAATTGGTCAGCAAATGATGTATTGTTGTTAAGTGCTGTCGAGTTGGTTCCAACTCATAGCGACCCTGTGTAGAATTTCCAAGGAGCAGCTGGTGGGTTTGAATAACCGATCTTGCAGTTAGCAATCCACTGCTTATCCTACAGCACCACGCCAGGACTTATTCCTTAGCACCTATCATATTATGAACATAAAACGAGGAGAAAATCATTTTAATAGTCTTCTTAAAACTATGGATTTAATTGCTGTTAAGTTTCTGGGTGTTATAAATGGTTTTTGCTTGATTGCTAACCTAAAGATTAGCAGTTCAAACTCACTCACAGTACAGCAGAAGAAAGGCCTGGTGTTCTGCTTCAATAAAGATTACAACCCAGAAAACTCTATAGAGCATTTCTACTCTTTAATATGTCAATCATCTCCTAGCAATGACTTTTTAACATTGTTATTAAAACAACTTTTTTTTTTTTAAACATTATCACTCAATTATGTTGCTAAGGATTTGTTTGTTTTCAGTTCCAGATTGGAAATTATTAAGATAATGTTGTAAATATTGTTTTTGGATAGTGGTGGTTGGTAGTTGTGTGTACTGAATTGTTTCCAACTCACGTTGTTGTTGTGAAGTGCCAGCAAGTTGGTTCTAACCCATAGTGACCCCGTATAGCATTTCTGAGGAGTGACAGGTGAACTTGAAACACTGACCTTGCAGTTCAAACTGACCTTGCAGTCCAGTGCATTAACCCACAGAGCCACACCAGGACCCCCTTCCAACTCATAGCAGCTATAAGCCTTTACGGGAACAGAAAGCCTCCTCTTTCTCCCATGAAACAACAGATAGATTCAAACTACTGACCTTGTGGTTAGCAGCCCAGCTTGTAATCCACTGTGCTACCAGAGCTCCTTTTTTGGGGATAGTACTACTGTAAGTTATGTAAATATAATATCAAGAGAGAGTCCTGATGTGGTGCTGTAGGATAAGCACTGGACTGCTAGCCACAGCATCAGCAGTTCAAACATACCAGCCAGTCCTCGGGAACCCTATAGCGGGTTGCTGGGAATTGGAACCCGCTAGAGGACACTTAACAAGAACCACAATATCAAGAGAAAGATTGTGGTTAAAAAACAAAACAAAACAAAAAAACCACTTATTGGTTTAGGGCTGGTTATCTTTTTTGTTAGGAGACATAGTGGTGCAGTGCTTAGAAGGTTGGCAACTCAGATCTACCAGCAAGATGTGCCTTTCTGATTCTGTAAAAATTACGACTTCGGAAACCCTATAAACAGATGTATCGTGTCTTATGGGGTTGCTCTGAGTTGGAGTTGGCTCAATGGAAGTGAGTCTTGGTATCTTTCCTGTAGATGTTACTTTACTTCTTTCTCCTGCTCCTGACGTCTTCTTTCTAGAAGCTATTTGTTAAGGTTGGTGGGTTCTGTGTGAAGACTGAGTAGTTGAAGTGGTGTTTGGGGTTATTTACCAGTTTTAAAGTCACAGCCTTTTTATTTTCCAGTGCCAATTTGAATCATCTAAACCTTAGCCCCCCCTACAGTTTTCTTAGGTCTTTCTAATCCATTAATACAAATTGCTATCAAATTTTAAATAGTAAAAAGAAACAATCTTTTGGAAATCAGAAAATCTGGTAAATCCAGGAAATTGATAACTTGGAGAACGGATTTACCAAAATCCACAAATCCACTGTTGTCGAGTCAGTTCCAACTTAACAGTCTGTAGGCCATAGCACTGCCCCATACTCTTTTTGTTTTTTTTAATGTTTTATTGTGAATTATGTGATAGTTTACATGGGAGAACATTAGTTTTACATTCATTCTATCGTACATCGTATCATTGCCATGGTTACAATCCCTTCCATGCATCATCAACCAACCAAAGGGTATACCCTGCAAGCCTGTCCCCCAGTCATCAGCACACAGCTGCTCTCCCTCTCTGGGTCTAAAGTCTCCAGCCGCTCCATCTTTCCACGTCATTGTCTCTGTCTCCATCTCTGGCATCACTGCTTCTGTGGGTAGGATCCCACTCTCCGCTCTTCTCCCTTCATGGTCCCCATACTGTTTTCTTGAAGACTAGAAATCTTTACTGAAGACTGACACATCTTTCTCCTAAAGGTCTGCTGACCTTTTGTTTAGCAGCCTAAAGCTTAACCCGGCACCACCAGACCTGATGTACTACCACTGAAATGTATCAAATGCCTTTTCTGCTTCTAGGGAGAAAATCTTTCCTTATCTAGTTCATTCATGTGGTGAATTTTTCATTGGTAAATTTTTCTGATGTTAAAACATCCCTAAGTTTCTAGGACAAGCACTGCCTGATTGTGATGTATTTATACATTCAAATATGCCATTGAATTCAGCTAGCTAATGTTATGGATTTGAGTTGTGTTTCCCCAAAACATGTATTGTAAATCCCAACTTCCATGCCTGTGGTTATAATCCCACTTGGGACTGGGTTGTCTTTGTTACGTTATTGAGGCAGGATTATTGTAGGGTGTATTTGAGTCAGTATCTTTTGAGATAAACAAGAGAATTAACAAGCAAGCTAAGAAGCAGAGGTGGAAGAAGAGAGAGATCGAGTCACATGATCATCACTTAGGAACAGAAGTTCAGAAGAGGCAAAGCCCTTTCCCCCAAAGGCAACATGAAGAAAACCATCCTCTAGAGCTGGCACCCTGAATTTGAACTTCTGCCATCCTAATCTGTGAGAGAATAAATTTCTGTTTGTTAAAGCCATTGCACTTAAGATAGTTCTGAGATAACAGTACTAGATAACTAAGAAAACTAGCATTTTATTTAGGATTTTCACAACTGTGTTTGTAAGGGAAGAGGCCTGTTGCTTTATTTCCTTGCTCACTGTCTAGTTTTAGAATTGAAATTATACTGTTGTTAAGTACCGTGGACTCGGTTCTGACTCATAATTTCCGAGGCTGTAAATCTTTATGGGAGCAGAAAGCCTCATCTTTCTCCCGCGGAATGGCTGGTAATTTAGAACTGCCGACCTTGAGGTAAGCAGCCTGATTCGTATCCACTATGCTACCAGAGCTCATTAGACAGCTTTCTCTCTCACAATGTTATGTCTTCAAAGTTGCAAATTGCAATGGTTTGGAACCTCAGTTGTGCTTTGATTATTTAAGCCACCAAAATATTTTTTTAATACCTTGTCCTTAATTAACTTTTTAAGTTAAGATACTTCTCTAGTTGTACTGTTTTTTCTTTTTCCCAGTGAATGACCTAAATTAACCTTCTGGTTAATTTTTAATGAATGCTCTTCATTCTCTCATTCATTCAGCATTTCTTGGAGACTTATTGGGCATTTGCTTTGCATAGGGCATTATCCCAGGCAATGGGGTAGAAATGAGGTACGTGTTAATTAAAAAATGAATCGGAAGAACCCTGCCGTCACAGTTCTTCCACAAGGGAAAACAGAACTGGTCCACAAGTTATTGCTGCATAAGGCAGGGGGTCTCATTCTGAGGAAAGATCAGTGATACTGGGGACCTTCAGGCATTGGTCTCTAATGAAATTATAGTCTTCACATTTCTTGAACGATAATGGAATCATGGTACCAAATTCTTTGTTTAGCTTAGAAATACATGCAGTTATTCATTTATCAAATATTTATAAAATACCTACAATATATGTTAAGCAGTGTGTCTGGCATGTTGTTGTTGTTGGTTGCCATCAAGTTGGCTGCAACTCACGGCAACCCCAAGCCCAACAGAATGAAACACTGCCCAGTCCTGTACCTCCGTGTGATTGATTGTGGATGAAACTGTAGTGATTCTGTAGAAATGGCACCAACCATCCCTCCACAGCATTCTCTACTTCTCAGCTGGGTTCCATAACATTGCAGTGGTGTCATTCAGACACCATACTCACAGTTACGGGGTTTATTAGGGAAGTTATCAGGCTATAGTGCAGGACCAGAAATGTTCAGGATACAGTTCTTTGGTCAGGACGGCCTTTTCTCTGCTGTGCCCACAGGCAGGCCTCTCTCTGTCCCCCATGGCCTCTGTCCTGCCTGGCCAATATTACAAAGCTCTGTTAGCTAGCACTGATGATAAATGCCCAAAGGACACTCTCCTCCTTTATAAATCTCAACCCGAAGGCACTTGGCTCTAAATTCTGTAGGTCAGCAAACTTAACTCCGCCAATTAAGTGCCTGTAGGCACCCCACTCTGCAAGCAAACCACTTGCCAAGAGTCACTGTACTTTACTTGCTCCATGGGCTGGGAAGCTCACCGCTCTGTCTTGTGCTCTGGCTCTTGGTTCTGCCCTGGTGTCACAGCTCTGCCTCCTAGATCAAGGAGGTTCAAGGTGCAGAGATCTCAGGGTCCAAAGATGAGCTCCACCCTGGCTTTTCTTCCTTGATGGTAGTGAGATCCCCCTCCTACTTCTGAGATGGCTCATTTTATACTCACGTTAGAGTTCCAGGCTTTACCAATCATTCATAATCGAATCATGTGTTCCATTAACATCTTTCCCTACCTTCTCTGACCCAAACACATTAGGGAAATGTCTTTGGGTGGGAGTTTACAAGGATTATGACTAGAAGAGACATTGAATAATTCAGTATACCACAGATCCATAGGTTTTCATGGCTGATTTTTTTGGAAGAAGTTTGCCAGGTCTTTCTTCCTAGTCCATCTTAGTCTGAAAACATTACTGAAATGTGTGCAGCAGCATAGCAACACACATGCCTCCCCTGACAAACAGGTGGTGGTGGCTACACATAAAGTGCATTAGCCAGGAATAAGGAGGCTTGGTGTGGAGTTGTATAATAAACACTAGACTGCTAACGGAAAGATTGGCAGTCCAAACCCACCAGCCACTCCTTAAAAACCCTACATCTGGATGCTGAGTCAGAACCAACTCGATGACATTTAACAACAGCACCAGCATCCACTCAGGGTCTCCTGTGTGGAAAGCAAGATTTCTACCATCCTACCGCCCTTCCTAGAGTCCTAGCGTGATGCTGTGGGGCTAATGCACTGGACTGTAAAGTTGGTTTGAATCACAAGGTCAGTGTTTCAAGCTCCTTGGAAACCTTATAAAGGGTCACTATGGGTCGGACCGACTCAACGGCACTTAACAACAACAACAACAACTGTCCTTGCTTCTCCGTAATAGTGTTGAGTATTTGTTTTAATAAAAAATAAGATTTTAACTAACCAGCTTATTTACTTTTTTTTTTTTTGCTTCTCAGAGTAAAACTGAGACATTAGTCAAAATGCACTGTTATCTTTCCTGTGGGGTCATGCAACCAATGGTAGGCACAGACCCCTGGATGTCTGTAAATCTCACATAAGAAGCAGGAACTTTAGAGAAAATGTGATTGTACTCAGGAACTATTCAGAGGTGAACAGAATATTACAATGGATTACGATAATCATTTGAATTAAACTAAACATCTTGAAGTCAAATCAAGGTTCCTCCTCTTTGTTTATAGAAATCAGCTGAGTCTGAATAGGTCCTTCCTCAGAGATAAGTGTACACAAGGGATTCAAGTCCAACTGAAAACATTTTTAACAAGAACATAGGGAAGTGAGTGTGAAGTTCAGAAAGAGGGAATTGAGAGGAATTATGACCCATTTCTCTGCAAGTTCAGTGCTGTAGATACACTCAGGTTCTGGATTACACAGTTGTAGTTACAATGAAATAAGGTTAGTATTTATCTACACAAGGATATATGACCAAATAGATAGGATAATAACCATAGTTAGGGTGTAGATAGTGTTTTGGGGCTCTTTGGTACCTTAACTCTGACCAGTTGACTTCAAATCATGGTGACCCCATGTGAGCATAGTAGAACTGTGCTCCATAAGGTTTTCAGTGGCTGACTTTTCAGAAGTAGATTGCTAGGACTTTCTTCTCAGGTGCTTCTGTATGGGTCCAGACTACCAGGCTTATAGATTAGTAATCAAGCACTCAATTGCGCCACCCAGAGAGCCAGCCCACCCTAACTCTAAGTCATCCTGGTAAGACAGGACACCACCTTCTCTTCTCAAATTCTTTGTCTACATCTTCCTTTTCCTCTCTTGGCTGCCAGTCCAAGAGGCTGCCAGTCACATCTTGACAGATCTGGGGTTGTGAGAGCAGCGCCGAGATGACACTGTTAAGTTCATTCTATGGAGCAGTGGTCATCTTGGATGTCAGGCATGCCTCTTCTTTGCTGCATGACCTGGGTATATAACACAAGAACTCTGTATAGCTGCCTCAGCTGTGATGGGCATTATCCTCAGGCCCATCTTGGAGCTGTCCCACAAATAAAGTAGTCACAAGAAACAGCTCACACCCTGACTGAGGGAATAAAACCAGCTGTTGTCCTCATCATCATTCTTGTTTGGTAAACCATATGCAAGTGCTCTTTTGGTAGGCCCCAAGTGATTGAAGGTCAGTGATTTCATCTGATCCTTCCATCCTGACCACTACTACCGGGAGCACTGGATAAGCAGGTATCCACTGCTCCTGGTCATAGGTACCAGCATGAGCTTGTTCTGCTGTTACATGACACAGGAGAAGACTCTGGGTCCCCAGAGATATTATGCCAGGGAGCCTCACAGACTCCAGGTGACTTAGCTGGGTTCTTTTATAGATTTCACTATTGGCAACTGGTGAATAAGAAGAGGTTATAGGGATCTGGTGGCATGCTTGTCTTTTACTGTTCTTTCAGGAAAAGTCAGAAGACACTCAATGACAGGAATCTTCCGGGTTGTAAAGATGTGTTTGCTACCATTTCTGTGCTGGAAGTTGAGCCACATGGGTTGGAAGGAACAGGCATGATGGTGATCATGAAGGTGTTGCAGGACTGATATTGTGGGTATGGGCTCACCATGAATTGCTGCCAAGCTGCAGTGAGTGGCAACTCACAAGACACACAGTTCTAACCTGAGTGTTCTCTTTTTCCCTTTCCCCCTTGCTTTCTCTCTTCATTTCTCAAGGCATACTTTTGAGGGCCTGCAAGGTTTCTGAGGCAACTGGAATGTAATCCGTGAGTGTCTGGCAGGCAGGCCTTTGGAGCAGCGTATTTCCTAAGGCCCTGTGGCCCCCACTTCTTTGGCAGGAGGGCCGCCTCCCAGGGTGCTCATGGCTGCCCGCCTGTCTGCTGCATTCTCTATCACCCTGTAGTTTTCTCACATGGTACCAACCCACCTAGGGCAGGTTACATTTAATGGGGTGAGAAAAATCCACACTCTGAGAGAAAAGTCTCAGGTGAGGTCAAGCTGTCTTCCTCCCAGGAGGGAGAATGATTTTCTCCTCTCTGGCTCCCATACTGAACATTCACACAAAAGAGCTCTTTTTATGTTTGATGTATTGCTGTTAAAAAACAAATGCTTCATGCATTTTCATTTTGGGTTCATACCTCTTGGCCGACCTAACAGGAATCTGGCAGTTGGCTGTGCTGCCTCTCACAAGTTGCTGGCTCCTTCTAAGACTGAATGTATGACAAGAATTCACATGGTTCCGTTTGACAAGGTGGGCAGGGTGTGTGTGCTCTTCATCAAGTCAATTCTGTTGAGTTGATTTAGACCCATGACAACCCCACCCATCAAGTGTTAGAGTAGAGCTGAGCTCCGTAAAGTTTTCGACAACGGTCATCTTTTGTAAGCAGATTGCCAGACCTTTCTTCCACGTTGCCTCTGGGCATGTTCAAACTGCCAACCTCTCAGTTACTAAACACCCAGGAACTCTGCATATATTCAGGCTTATCAGTTATTGGCACTGATAGTGTATGTGGGGGTTCCTTGTACAATTTTGCTACTTGATGTATGTTTGAAAGTTTTTATAGTAAGATATTTTTAGGGTTAGCTGAGGTACAGCTAGGTGTGTATTGATTTATTTTTGTTGTGGACAAGCCCATACATTACTCGTTGTTCCTTTATGTGAAATCTTTTCTGTTATGATTCATGGTACAGAAAATCTTTGATAATGATCTTTATTGTTGTTAAGTGCCGTCAAGTCGGTTCTGACTCAGAGTGACCCTCCGTAGGGTTTCCGAGGAACGGCTGGTGAGCTTGAACTGCTGACCTTACTGTTGAAACTGACCTTGCGGTCCAGCACATTAACCCATAATGCCACATCAGAACTCCAAAGGATCTTTGGTGTTGGTAGTTATATGCCATGGAGTCGGTTGTTGTTGTTGTTGTTAAGTGCCATCGAGTCGGTTCCGACCCATAGCTCACTGTAAATACAAGCCAGTTTAAAGTAAGGTATACCTTAATTTGTTATCTCATTTTATTCTGTTTACAAAGCACATTGTCCAGCACCCTAATTCTTTGCTTTAAAAAGACTCAGAAAGTGCACCAGCATCAAATCAACACATATAGACAGTGATGGTGAACTGGGTGATTTAAGAGATTTTTTTTTTTTTTTTAAGTAGTGTTGTTGTTAAATGTCATTGAGCCAATTCTGACTTATAACAACCTTGTATGGGAATTCTGAGGCTGTGAATCTTTGCGGGAGCGCTAAACCTTATTTTTCTCCCACCGAGTGGCTAGTGGGCTCAATCTGCCACCTACAGAGCCACCATACTCTTCTTTTAAGTATAGAGAACACCAAAGTTCTGGAATCCCCTGCTTCTTCCAGAAACTGAAGCCTGTGGGCTGGCTGCAATGATCCCCTGTCATAGCAGTTGGTGGAGTGTTGCCCAAACCCACCTTCCAAGGCATACAGCCCCGCCTTGCTTTCTGAGTCTTGACAGAACGGGATTGGAGCAGTCCTGCTGCCTTGTGCGTCTTTCCCTGTGGATAAGCAGAAGCATAAGATCCCAAGAAAGGCAGCCAAGAACAGAATATGTCTTTGTGATTATTTTTATTATTATAACTCTTTCATCTGAATGTCCAGCACTCCTCTATCCCTTTGTTGTACTGTGGTGGGTTGTGTGTTGCTGTGATGCTAGAAGCTATGCTGCTGGCATTTCATGTACTAGCAGGTTCACCCATGTAGACAGGTTTAGGCAGAGATTCCGTGCTAAGACAAGGAAGAAAGTCCTGGTGATCTATATTTAAAAATTAGACAATGAAAACCCTAAGGATTACAGAATATTGTCTGATACTTTGACTTACTTACTCTGGCCTGTGTCATCAGGAGGGACTGATCGCCAGAAAAGTGGAAGGTCCAGTGGAAGGCCAGTGCATGTCAGGGAAAGCCTCAGTGACCACAACTATAGGCTCAAGCTTACCTATAATCATGAAGATGGCACGGGACCAGGCAATTTTTCCTTCTGTTATACCAAGTGGCTTTAAAACGTTCTTGGAAAAATTCCATTGTCTTTTAGTTCTATTTTTCCATGAACTTTTTGAAGCCCCCCTCACTTAAGGTTGCTGTTCATTAGAACTGATTTGATGTGAGTTCTGGTGTGGCACTGTGGGTTAATGCGCCAGACTGCAAAGCCGTTTGAACTGCAAGGTTGGTGGTTCAAGCTCACCAGCGTCTCCTTGGAAACCCTATACAGGGTCGCTATGGGTCAGAACCAACTTGACAGCACCTAACAACAACAACAATGCCTTTGGTATGGATTACATCTCAATGTAAAAAAAAAAAAAACAAAAATCCTCACCACTGGACCAATAAACAATATTTTTTTCAATGGAGAAAAGATTGAAGTTGTCAAGGACTTCATTCTTCTTGGATCAACTATCAATACTCATGGAAGCAGCAGTCAAGAAATCAAACGATGTATTGTGTTAGGCAAATCTTCTGGACAAGACCTTTTTAAAGTATTGAAGAGCAAAGATGTCAGCTTGAGGACTAAAGTGTGCCTGACCCAAGCCATGGTATTTTCAATAACCTCATATGCATGTGAAAGCTGGACAGTGAATAAGGAAGACCACAGAAGAATTGATGCGTTTGAGTTATGGTGTTGGAGGAGAATATTGAAAGTGCCATGGGCTGCCTAAAGCACCAATAGATCCATTTTGGAAGAAGTGCAGCCAGAGTGCTCCTTGGAGGCCAGGATGGCCAAACTTCGTCTCTCATACTTTGGACATATTATGGTCAGTAGGGACCAGTTGCTGGAGAAGGGTATCATGTTTGGTAAGGTGGAGGGTCAGAGAAAAAGAGGAAGACCCCCAATGAGATGGATTGGCCAAATGGCAGCATTGATGGAAGTTAGCCCAGGATCCAGCAGTGTTTCTCATTCTGCTGTGCATAAGGTCGCTATGGGTCAATACTGACTCAATGGCACCCAACAACAACAACAATAGCAATCAGGGAGTCTTGGTGTGGTGCTGTGGGTTAATGCACTGGACCAGAAGGTCAGTTTGAACCACAAGGTCAGCATTCAAACTCACCAGCTATTGGAACCAACTCGATGACACTTAACAATAACAATGGCAACAACTTGAATATCAGTCTAGATAAATATTTTTACCCACTGAAACAGCCAACAAACTTTTTTTTTTGTAATGATAGTAGGAAAGGCTTGAAATGGGTACTCTTAAACCTTGTTTGGCACTGTGGGTTAATGCACAAGACTGCAAAGTCGCTTTGAACTGCAAGGTCAGCAGTTCAAGCTCACCAGCTGCTCCTGGGAAACCCTATCCAGGTCACTTTCAGTAGGAACCAACTTGACAGCACTTAATAATAATAACAACAACAACAACAAACCTTACTTAAACACTAGTAGGAGTATAAACCTTTTGAAAAACAAGATAGAAGTCATCAGTAATCATAAATTCATACTTTTTTGCCCAATATTCCTAATTCTAGTAATTTGTTCTTAAGAAATAAACAGCTCTGTGGGAAAATCTGTATTCATTAAAACTTATAGTTAATGCATTGTATGTAATTACTTAAGGAGCTGTGGTAGCATTAGTAGATTATGAGCTGAGCTGCTAACCACAAGGTCAGCAGTTCAAATCTACCAGTTGCTCTGAAGGAGACTGATGAGGTTTTTCTGCTCCCATGAAGGTTTCGAGTCTCGGAAACCCTGGCACAAAACCACATCACCATCTCCATTACAATCACTTGATGGAACATTAGTCATCAGCAGAAAGACTTATCAATATGCCGCAATACATGGATCAAGTTAAGTAAGAAGCAGGTTAAAGTAGAATTTGATTAAAGTCTTGAAACATGCATTTGAAAAAGGACTAGAAAATAATACACAAAAGTGTTCATAATTATGTTAAAAAGGGTGGTTACATTTTTATTTGTTTTCTAGACTCTCTGTAGTGATTAATTTTTTTAATCACTAAATTAAATACCCTACATACTTCTGACCATGGTAAAGTAATAGTCTCCTCCACTAATTCAGAATTTATGATTTCCTTTATCTTTAGACCCCCTGTGGGGTAATGTACTGGAACTCCAGGTCAGTGGTTCAAATTTACTAGCTGCTCCTTGGAAACCCTATACAGGGTCACTATGAGCCGGAACCAACTTGATGGCACTTTAACAACAACAATAAAAAACCGTTCTAGGGAAAATGTTTTAATGACTAGATTAGTTCAAGCTCCCAATAATACTTTACTATAATTTAAGTTAATTGATTGCATTTGAAAGAGGTAGAATTGTGTTTAAAAAATAATTGTTTCACCACATCAGGCTACAGTCGTCTGATTCAATGGGTTCAAGTCCCTCTGTGACACTAAACAGCTGACACGGTGTGTACTGGTTTAGAACTAAGAGCAAATTGTATCAGGTGATTTGAGGTCTTTTGGAGATAGGTGTGCTGGTTGCCTTTTTCTAGTAGGATAACCAGGGCACTCAGATGCTAAATGGGTGTGTGGAGGGGAACTTTGGCCATGATGTTGATTCTAACTCTTATAGCTACTCCATGTGTGTCAGAGTAAAACTGTGCTTCATAAGATTTTTAATTGCTAAGACCGGAGAAAATTGATGCTTTTGAGTTATGGTATTTGAGGAGAATTTTAAAAGTGCCATGGGCTGCCAAAAGAACCAACATATCTGTGTTGGAAGAAGTGCAGCCAGAGTGCTCCTTGGAGTCCAGGATGGCCAAACTTTGTCTCTCATACTTTGGACATATTGTCAGGAGGGACCAGTTGCTGGAGAAGGATATTGTGTTTGGTAAAGTGGAGGGGTCAGAGAAAAAGAGGAAGACCCCCAACGAGATGGTTTGGCCACGTGGCAGCATCAATGGACTCAAGCGTGGCAACAGTAGTGAGGTTGGCCCAGGATCGGGCAGTGTTTCGTTCTGCTGTACATAAGGTTGCTATGAGTCGGTACCGACTCGAGGACACCTAACAACAACAACAATAACAACAATTTGGTAGAAG
The DNA here is from genome assembly GCF_000296735.1 of Chrysochloris asiatica. NCBI lineage: Eukaryota > Metazoa > Chordata > Mammalia > Afrosoricida > Chrysochloridae > Chrysochloris > Chrysochloris asiatica. Next base: position 16,351,406 of record NW_006408567.1, on the reverse strand, counting down.
CAGATCACCAGGTGTTTCTTCTGAGTACCTCTGGGTGAACTTGAACCTCCAGCTTTCTGGTTAGCTGTAGAGCACATTAACCATTTGTACTATCCAGAGACTCCTCATACCCACTGTTTTTGTTAAGCACCATTAAGACGATTCTGACTCATAGCAACCCTGTATAGGGATTCCAAGGAGCAGCTGGGGGTTTTGAACCACCAACCTTGTGGTTACCATTCCAGTGTTTATCCTCTAGTGCCACTCCCTCATGCACACTGTTGTTGTTATTAAATGCCGTCAAGTTGGTTCCAACTCATAGCTAACCTGTATAGTGTTTCTGAGACTGTAAATTTTTGAGGTAGCAGAAAGCCTAATCTTTTTCACAGAGAGGTTGGTGGGTTCCAACTGCCAAGCTTGTAGTTCGTAGTCCAGTGTTTATCCTACAGAGCTACTGTGCTTCCCATTCATACGTACTGTTGTTGCTGTTGTTAAGTGTCTTTAAGTCTGTTCCAACCCATAGCAATCCTGTGTAGGGTTTCCGAGGAGCACCTGGTGGGTTTGAACCACCAACCTCGTGGTTTGCAGTCTAGTACTCATCCTAAAGTGCCACACCAGGACTCCTCAGACCTACTGTTGTTGTTAAGGTCATGTTGAGTAGGTTCTGCCTCACTGCAGCCCTGTATAAGGTTTCCAAGGAGTGGCTGGTGAATTTGTGATTCAAACCAACCTAGTAGTCCAGTGCTTATCCTACAGCACCACACCAGGACTCTAGAACTCTCTTAATCAAAGAGTGTATTCCTTATATTTCCTCATCAACAGGAAACTATAAAATGACCTATGCAAACAACAAAATCCAACTCTGGCAATTGAAAAGCTCTGGTATCTGGCTGTAATTGGTCTGTAGGAAGTGGGGTGAACTGCTCTCAAAGCTCCCCTGAACTTCAGAGTATTATAATATGAGGTGTTCATCTTTACTAAAGGTGTTATTCATCCTCACTGAAAATTCCTATGAGTTTGTATTAACTTCAGGATCCTTTTAATAGCACTCATTTTATATAATAATTTCCAATGGTAATGCAGTGCATGGAACTTTCTCCCAGATCCTGGCCACAGGTCCTCCTCCTTCACCCATTACAGACTTGGTCTGTAGCAGGAACTTTCATCTTCCTCTTTGCATTTTAATACTTATCGTAAAACACATTATGAGAAGTTCTAGGCAGTTTCGTTTTGTGAAAGCACACCCAGCAATCTCGATTTCACTAGAACATTAAAGCTCCATTTACTGTTGTTGGCTTTTGGAGGGCTGTTCCCTGGGGTAGAGTTGAGTCAGAGAGGTGTCACTACCCGAGTTCTGCCAGCAAACCCCCTCTTGTCTCTTCTGTTGACAAAGGACCACTAACTATATCTTCAGCATATTTCAGTAGTCAATATCCCGGTGCTGTCTGACAGTGTTTCAATGCTATTCATAAGGTTCTCAGTGACTAAACACTCATAAGCAGTCCACCTCTCTTCCTTCTGAGTCTATCTTCATCTGGAAACTCAGCTGAAACTTGCCCACCATGGGTGACCTTGCTGATATTTAAAATACCGGTGACATAGCTTCCAGTGGAATCCTGGTGTAGCACTATAGCATAAGCGCTAGACAGCTAACCACAAGGTTGGTAGTTCAAACCCACCAGCTGCTCCTCGGAAGCCCTATACAGGGTCACTATGAGTCAGAACCAACTTGATGGCACTTAGCAAGACAGTAGATTCCAGCATCATAGAAACACACAAGTCACCACAGTATGACAAACTGACAGACTACTGGGCCAATAAATAACATCATGATAAATGGAGAAAAGATTGAAATTGTCAACAACTCCATTTTGTTTGGATTCAACATCAATATTCATGGAAGCAGCAGTCAAGAAATCAAACAACGTATTGCATTAGTCATATCTGCTGCACAAGACCCCTTTAAAGTGTTCGAGAGCAAAGATACCAGTTTGAAGACTTAAGGTGTGCCTAGCATAAGCCGTGGTATTTTCAGTAGTCTCATAGGGCATGTGAAAATTGGACAGTGAATAAAGAAGATCGTAGAAGAATTGATGAATTTGAGCTATGGTGTTGAAGGAGAATATTAAAAGTACCATGTACTGCCAAAAGAACAAACCAATCTGTGTTGGAAGAAGTACAGCCAGAAGGTTCCAGGGAAGCCAGAATGGCCAGACTTCATCTCTCATACTTCAGACATATTGTCAGGAGGGACCAGTCACTAGGGAAGGATATCATGTTTGGTAAGGTGGAGGGTCACAGAAAAAGAGGAAGACCCCCAGTGAGATGGATTGGCAAAGAGGCATCATCAATGGGCTCAAGCATGGCAACAATAGTGAGGTTGGCCCAGGACCGGGCAGTGTTTCATTCTGTTGTGCATAGGGTCACTATGAGTCGATACTGACTTGATGGCACCTAATAAGAACAACAACACAATTCTCCATTGCCTTGTTCCCTGAGTGGTGCATGAAACCATGAAACACTCAACTCCTGGCTGGAAGGCTGGCAGATAGAACCCACGCAGACATACCTCAGAAGCGATCTACTTTCAACAGATCACAGCCTTGAAAACCCCACAGAGCACAGTTCTAACCTGTGCACATGGCAACACTGTGAGTCAAAGTCAACTTGAAAAAATAATAACTTTACCAGGAGTTTTCACAGATCTTCCATATATGGAAGAAAAGAGAGCAATGATTGGCCCTTTCTCAGAATGTTCTCACATGAAGCATACAAGGTAAAGTATGCTGTGCTGTGTGAGATGGCGTACAGTCTCCTATAAGCCACAGGGAATCCCACCAAGGAGTCTTCATTCTGTCAGTCTGAGAATGGGAAGGAAACCAGGGACAAAAAGCCTGCTGCAGTGTGAGATTGGGTGAAGGTCTGGTTTGATGCATGAGGAGATGGCTTAGCACCAGCAGGTGATCCCTGAAGAGCCTGGGCTCACATTCTAACCTACACTCACTCTCCCAGAATGCTCTGCTCAGTTTGGATAGAGCAGTGCCTGCTGAGAGGTGGTTGTGCCAAGCTTGAATCACTCCCCAGAAGACAGACACTTACTTCCCAGCTCCCTGAAGAGGACTAATAAGGGAAAAGTGGGCTGTCATCCTTCTGTGACCTGGAAGAGCACCCAGAACTGAGCTATATCAGGACTTGGAATGGGAATGACAGTGTCTGAGGCAAATCAGCATACACTTGGGTATACACCCACACATACAGGTATTTGTGTACATGGAACCATGCACTCACACCACACCACAGACATGCACACGTGCACTCATGTGGGCACACACGTATAACCACATGTACTCAGTCAGTAGAAAATTAAGAAAATTCATATTCTTGAAGTCTGTTCAGTACTAAGGCACAGAAACGAAATATGAAGGCACTCACACTTCCCAGGCGAGTTCACATGTTTGGATTTCATTCAAAGTTTCTGTGCCTTGACCACCCCACCTGAAGTGAATCCTCTTTGAATTCTGACCCTTTATTGTCTGTATAAGGAGCTCTGGTAGCATAGTGGTTACGAGTAAGGCTGCTAATCTTAAGGTCAGCAGTTCATAACATGCAGAAGGATGAGGCTTTCTTCTCCAGTAAAGATTGGCAGCTTCGGAAACCCTATGCAGGGTCACTATGAGTTGGAATCGACTCCACAGCCCACCGCCACCACTGTCTGTATGGACTCCTGGTGTGGTGCGGTAGGATCAGCACTGGTCTGCGAACCACATTGAGGGCAGTCCAAACTCACCAGCTGCTCGGACCCTTTCTACAGGGTTGCTATGAGTTGGAACTGACTTGAGAGCAGTTAACAATGTTGTATGTATGAAGTAACCTGCGTGACCTGGTATTGTTTACTGCTGTCTTTCCTCCACGGGATGGTTAACACATTCAGTGAGAACACAACTTTCCTTCACATTTCTCTGCATTCTCTCATATACCTAATGTGGCAATTCAGTGTAAACGCATCCAATAGACAAACAGTTGTTACTCAGAACCCCATGTAACTTATGGTTGAGGATGCTTCCCTCTTTTGGAAAGAAACAAAGAAAATGCATGGAAAAGATTTATGTATTTGGTTGGGGGAGGGAAAATTAAACTTCTCATAATAGTTTTAAAATTAAATTTTGTACTAGTCCAAATCCTTTCCTTCTCCACCCCTTCCTCTGATATTCCCTCCCTCATTAAAGCCATAGGATTTTGATGGTATTCACAGGGAAGCTGATTTACTGGAATAAAGAAGTTCTTTAAGTTCTACAGTTTGGAACTCTCCCAGTGTGTCTGAACCCGGGTTTCAGATTTTACTGGCATTTTGTTGGCACAGCAGTCTTTGCAGGCCTTCCTTATTTGAGCGTGTTTCCTGACACCTTTGGCAGTATGGTACTATGTTTTTTAGATTAAAAAAAAAAAAAAAAGTTTAAATAGAAAAGCATATATAAATATATACATAAGATTGATTATAAAATGTCCGGCAAAAATAAAAGGGCAATAAAAGCACTCAGAAATTAACAAATGGGAAGCACTTTCTTTTTAGGGGTGGGCAAAGGCAGGGTGAAGACTGAGATGCCAGGAGGGAAAGAAAGGTTTCATAAAACAGCGAAAAGCAGTGACTTTACAACTATGTCAAACTCTCCCCTCAACACAGAGGCATCGCTGTTGACACAGGGGTAAGGATACTAGACTGCCCACTGTGCTGGGCACCTGGTCAGTACCTGTATCCACACAAGGCCTCAGCTGGAAATAGATTCCAACTCAGATAAAGGAAATACTTGGAGAGGTGAGCTCAGGGTTGGTGGGATGCAAACAGAGACCTGCCACCTCTAGGTTGGTGGGAGCAAGGGAGGAAGCAGTGTTTCCCAGAGCTCCATGGAGAATTGGTGGGAATAGAGAGATGAGACCCAGATTTGGAAGGGAGCTCCTTCAGTGTTCATCAACACTGAACCCAACCACAAGCTGGCCTCAAGTGGTCAGCCCCTGGACACAGAGCTGGGAGAGGATGGGAGGGAGCAAAGCGAAGGAAAATAACCATCTGAAGGAAAACCTGTTCTAGAATTGGATTCTAAACTAGGTTGTGTTCAGGGGAAGCTATAAACGCAGCGGTATCATGGAGCAAAGCCCTGTTTGAGAGAAAGAGGCCCCTTGTCCATGGACTAAAGAGTTAAGTCTGTGCTAAGCTTCCCGGTAGAGCGACCTCTGGCTGGGTGGGGTGCAAGGAAGGCTCTGGAGAGAAGGTTAGGCTGTGAGGGGGAGGGTGATAGTCAGGACAGCAGCATGGGGAAAAGAAGCAAGTAGTTTGGGGACTAGCAGGCAAGATCAGGAAATTCTTCCTCCTAGAATCCACTCAAAGGCACTTAACAACAACAACAATAACCCTGAATTGGCAACCTTATTGGAATGGGAAAAAAGGGGGGTGGGTCCTAGTGAGATACTGATGTGGCACAGTGGAATAAAGCACTGGACCACAAGGTCGGTTTGAACCACATGGTCGGTGGTTCAAATTCACCAGCTGCTCCTTGGAAACTTATCCGGGGTCACTATGAATTAGAACTCATGGCACATAACAGCGGCAACAACAACAACGTGAGATACTGAGTGGTAGGATGGAGCCTCCCTTTATAGAGGAAGAAATTAATGATCTTCAGGTTGCTTTGTCCACTCAGAAGTTTTGGCTCCTTGCCTTTGTAGGTAAAGAAACTACTTAGTCTGTCTTCTGTGCTGCCTACGGAGGAGGCGGCTATTTCGACCGGCATCATGGCTGCCCTCAGACCCCTGGTGAAGCCCAAGATTGTCAAAAAGAGGACCAAGAAGTTCATCCGGCACCGATCAGATCGTTATGTCAAAATTAAGCGTAATTGGCGCAAGCCCAGAGGCATTGACAACAGGGTGCAGAGAAGATTTAAGGGCCAGATCTTAATGCCCAACATTGGTTATGGGAGCAACAAGAAGACAAAACACATGCTGCCCAGTGGCTTCTACAAGTTCCTGGTCCACGACGTCAAAGAGCTGGAGGTGCTGCTGATGTGCAACAAATCTTACTGTGCAGAGATTGCTCACAACGTCTCCTCCAAGAACCGTAAAGCTATCGTGGAAAGAGCAGCCCAGCTGGCCATCAGAGTCACCAATCCCAACGCCAGGCTGCGCAGCGAAGAAAATGAGTAGACAGCCTGTTTTCAAGTTTTATTTGTGCTAAATAAAACCATAAAAGCGCTTAAAAAAAAAAAAAAGAAACTACTTATTACCATATGTAAACTTGGTGAGAAAGATTGGCATATTTGAAACAGAACGTGTACAATACAGTGGAAATACCTACTCAGGCAGGCAAGAGCAAATGAACTTTCACATCAACTTTGTGGCATTTAACTTTTGTAAATTTAAGATGACTGTAGGACTTCTGGAACTGGAACCCTGATGTGGCACTGTCGGTTCATCGCTGGACTACAAACTCAGTTTGAACCACAAGGTTGGCAGTTCAAGCTCACCAGCTGCTTCTCGGAAAACCTGTACTGTGTTGCTATGGGTCAGAACTGACTCTATGGCACTTACCAACAACAACCAATAGGACTTTCTGGAATCCTGGTGTGGCGCTGCAGGTTAATGTGCTGGACTGCAAGGTCAGTTTGAATGGAAAAGTCGGCAGTTCAACCTCACCAGCCACTCCTCAGAAACCCTATACAGGGTCACTGTGAATCGTAACAACAAGAGCAGCATAGGTGCTATATGGTCAGCACTGGGCTGCAAACCACAAGGTTGGCAGTTCAAACCCACCAGCTGCTAGTCAGAAACCCCATATAGGGTAACTATGAGGCAGTATTGACTTAACGGTACTTAACAACAACATTCCAATTCTAAACAAACAAACAAACAAACAAACAAAATGCAAGAATGCCATTTTCTCGGTACTGTTTGGGAGTAAATATTCATGACTTTTTTGAAAACCTTGTAACCCACAGGACTACCAAACTTGTTGTTGTTATTAGGTGCCATTGAGTCAGTACTGACTCATAGCGACTTTATGCACAGCAGAACAAAACACTACCTGATCCTGGGCCAACCTCACTATTGTTGCCACGCTTCAGTCCATTGATGCTGCCACTTGGCCAATCCATCTTGTTGGGGGTCTTCCTCTTTTTCTCTGACGCTCTACCTTACCAAGCTTACACAACTAGAAAATGCATTTATGAGACTCGTGGCTTTTTAACACCCCAATTTTGTGTTTATGATACAAAAGCAAGAGATTCTTTTGTAATGGGTCAAAGTTGGGCAAACCTGGCTCACTGCTCTGTGGCATCAGACAGATAACTTAACCTGTGTTTGCTTCTGCATCCTCATCGGTACTCTGGGGGCAGGTGGGGCGAATTACCTTTAGATAAATGCGGGAAAAAAATCAAAGATGTCAATGACTTCATTCTACTTGGATCAAAAGTCAACATCCACAGAAGCAGCAGGCAAGAAATCAAATGTCATATTTCACTGGGCAAATCTGCTACAAAAGACCTCTTTAAGGTTCCAAAAAGCAAAGATGTTACCTTGATGATTAAGGTGCACCAAGCCGTATCTGGTCTTTTCAGTTGCCTCATATGCATGCCAAAAGCTGGAAATAAAAAGAAGAACTGATGCATTCAGACTATGGTGTGGCCAGAAGAATGAACAGATTACAATGAAAAGAAATATAACCAGAATGGTCCTTAGAAGCTTGGATGCCAAACCTTCATCTTGCTTACTTTGGACACCTCATCAGGAAAGATCAGTCAAATAGAGGAAACTCTTCAATGACAGGGATTGGCACAATGGCCGTAATCATGGATTCAGATGGACCAGTCATCATGAAATGACACAGGTAACATTTTATCGTACATAGAGTCACCATGAGTTGGAACAGACTCAACAGCAACAATACAGTCATCATGAGGTTGAAATGAAAAAATGGCACATGGATAACTGCTCAGTAAATGGGACCTTTGGGTCATGTCCAATCTAGAACCTTGTACTGAAGACCTGAAGAACTCATTCTTTACTTGTTATAGGAGAAGATATGGAGGGCTTCAAAATTTTCATGGAAAAATTTTAAATTATCTTTTAGCTCTATTTGTACATAAACATTTTGAAGTACCCTACCTAACCCCCACCATAATTCTTTCACAAGATTTTGGAGAAATCATAAAGCGAGTGGGAAAATGGTACTTTGTTGGCTGGTGTAGTCACTTTTAGAAGCCGTATCCTATTGAGGTAGCAGTCGAGAGAGAGAGAGAGAAAGACCGTGTGTGTGTGTGTGTGTGTGTGTGTGTGTGTGTGGTGTGTGTGTG
>NW_006408567.1:16328536-16342716 GCF_000296735.1 Chrysochloris asiatica | reverse complement strand
TGTGTGTGTGTGTGTGTGTGTGTGTGTGTGTGTGTGTGAAGCCCAGCTCTCATGAAACTAAAAGACTATTCAGGCCTGACATCTGGTGATGAGAAATTCAGCCAAAATGGGAGACAAAACATTAACAGGGAGCTCAGACTCTACCTCATCACTGTCTTTGAACAGTGGTACTGTCTGGTATACATTTTCTGTACGACTGCCAAATCTTGATTCCTTTCCCCCTTTTCCTTTAACTACCAATCATTACTCTAGTTTCAGAAAACAAACTCTCCTCATTTGTGGGACTATTTCTGTGTTTTCCTTTGTTGTTGTTGTTGTTGTGAAGTGCCATTGAGTCAGTTCTGTCTCATAGCGATTCTGTATAGGATTGCCAAGGAGCTGCTGTTGAGCTTGAATCGCTGACCTTGTAGTTCAAACCGACATTGCAGTCCAGCGCTAGTGCAGCCCACAACCAGGACTCCTGTGTTATCATGTTGTTGTTGTTGTTAGATGCCATGGAGTTGGTACCGACTCGTAAGCGACCCTATGCGTAAGAGAATGAAACACTGCCTGATCCTGGGCTAACCTCACAATCATTACCACACTTGAGCTCATTGATGCTGCCACTGTGCCAATCCATCTTTTTAGGGGGTCTTCCTCTTTTTTTCTGACCCTCCAGTTCACCAAACATGATTTATTTGTTCTTTTGGCAGTTCATGGTACTTTCAGTATTCTCCTCCAGCACCATAATTCAAATGCACCAATTCTTCTATGTTGTTGTCAGGTGCCATCGAGTCGGAACCTACTCATAGTGACCCCATGCACAGCAGAATGAAACAATGTCTGATCCTGGGCCAACCTCACTACCGCTGCCACACTTAACACCATCAATGATGCCACTTGGCCGATCCATCTCTTTGGGGGTGTTCCTCTTTTTCTCTGACCCTCCGTCTTACCCAGCATGACATCCTTCTCCAGTGACTGTTCCCTCCTAATAATATGTCCAAAGTATGAGAGACGAAGTTTAGCCATCTTGGCCTCCAAGGAGCACTCTGGCTGCACCTCTTCCAAAGCAGATCTATTGGTTCTTTGGCAGTCCATGGCACTTTCAGTATTCTCCTCCAACACCACAACTCAAAGGCATCAATTCTTCTACGATCTTCCTTATTCACTGTCCAGCTTTCGCATCCATATGAGGTTATTGAAAATACCATGGCCAGAGTCAGGCACAACTTAGTCCTCAAGCTGACATATTTGCTCTTCAACACTTTAAAAAGTTCCTGTGCAGCAGATTTGCCTAATGCAATACATCTTCTGATCTCTTGACTGCTGCTTCCGCGAGTGTTGATAGTTGATCCAAGAAGAATGAAGTCCCTGACAACCTCAATCTTTTCTCTGATGATAAGAATGTTGTTTATTGGTTCAGTGGTGAGGATTTTTGTTTGCTGATCTTTGTATGGAGTCTGTAGCAAAGACAGAGTCATCTGTTAAAATTAGGTGAAAAACACAGTACAAACCATCTAAATATGTTCTCACTTGTTTCTGAAGGTTCAATGGAGTGAGTTCTGGAGAATTTTAAAATGTTTTCTTTTGTAATTTGGAAGTATCCTTCTTGTTTTAAAAGTGGGGAATGCTCCGTGGAGTGTCAAGAGACCTGATCATTGTGAACTGATCTCTACCAGGCCTGGGCTAGAGCTTTTTCAGGGCTGACTTCTGATTAGCCTGTGTAGGGTGTGAAGGTGAAACCTCAGTTAAGGTTCTTACCCCAGCACAGGTTAATGTAGACCCATTGTCTTCGTATCCATGTGTTGCAAATAACTCAAAGAGAACTGCAGATGCAGAGATATTATTGATGTAAAGCAGAGGTACTTAAAGTCATTTCAAGAAGCCTATCAAAAAGGTTTTCCTTGGACTGTCCTACAGGATCACTGACTTTTTTAAGTCTTCTTGGGAGGTAGCTTTTCTACAGAAATAGTATAGGCTCATAGAAATTTAAGGAAAGCTTTCATATTCTTGCTATGGAGCAAATAATACTTATATTTAAATCTGTTCAATTCAAGACAGTACAAGAAAAGTACACACTCATATCACTTACTGAGTCCTGGTGTCGCACTGTGTGTTACTGTACTGGATTGCAACGTCAATTTGAACTGCAAGGTCAGTGGTTCAAGCTCAGCCGCCCCTTGGAAACCTCATACAGGGTTGCTATGGGTAGGAACTGACTTGACAGCACTTAACAACAGATATCACTTATGAAGCCCTCGTAGTATAGTGGGTTTTGAGTTGGACTGAAAACTGCAAGGTCAGTAGTTTGAATCTACCAGCTGCTCTGTGAGAGAAAGATGAAGCTTTTCTGCTCCTGCAAAGATCTACAGTCTTGGAAACCCTATACAGGGTTTCTATGAGTCACAACTAATTCCACAGCACATAATCACCACCAATATCACTTGTTGTTACGTGCAGTGGAGTCTTTTCCGACTCATAGTGACCCTGAACAGGGTTTCCGAGGCTGCACATCTTTACGGGAGCAGAAAGCCTCATCTTTCTCGCGCAGAACAGCTGGTAATTTCGAACTGCTGACTGTGAGATTAGCAGCCCGATTCGTAACCACTAGGAGCTAATAAATAAATATTAGCAAACAGTAAATAAATATTAGTAAACAGACTTGAATACTACATTTCTACAATTGGTACAATTACCAAACCAACAGTGTTTTGTTTTTTTTCCAAGAACACAAGGTTGATTCATTAATAGGAAGTTCAATAATAAATTGACATTTCAACAGATATTTAATCCCTTAACATATAAATACATCAACAAGCAAAAAAAGGCATATGGTTATCTTTATAGATAACCATTATATAAAAGCATTTAATAAAATTCCACCTTCTATCTTGGTAAAAAATAATTCCAAACAGGAATTAATGGGCACTTTCTTAATGTAATACAATATGTACATTTGGGTTCTAAAGCTCAAACTAGTATCTTACTTAATGGGGAGTCTCCAGCAACATTGTCATTAAGATTAGGAAGAAGGCAAAGATGCTCCTATCTCCACTTCTGTTTAACATTATACTGGAGGAATTAGTCAATCCAAATTGACAAGAGAAGTTATTTAAAACATTGTGTTATGTGCTGTCCAGTGGGTTCCAGCTCACAGCCACCCTGTGACTATAAATCTTGACCAGAACAGAAAATCTTATCTTTTGCCATGGAGAACTGGTGGGCTCAAACTATCAACTTTGTTGTTAGCAGTCCATGCTTATCCTTCAGAGGCATAGCAGCACTCCCTTTAAAAGCATACTACTTGAAAAAGAAGTAAAACTATTTCTATTTGCACTAAGATCGGATACTTGGGAACCTTAGAGAATCAACAGTGCAACTAACTGGAAGAAGAAACAAAGTTAAAGATTGGTTATAAAATTAACTCACAGGTTCTGCTCCCTGTAAAGATTTGCAGCCTCGGAAACTGTGCAGGGTCACTATGAGTTGAAACTGACTCCATGGTACTTAACAACAACATCAGTAACTAAACAAAGGATATGATGGTAAAGAAAACCCCATTTATAATAACAAATAGGATAAAATACCTAAGAATAAACTTGGCAAGAAATGTGCAGATTCTATGTGAGTAAACTTTAAAACAATCCTGAAAGACGCAAAAGTGTATTCAAACAAATAGAAGACTTTTCTTGTTGGTAGATAACAAGTCAACATCATAAAAGATGTCAGTTCTCTCCAATGATTTATAAATGCAATTAACTTTTAATATAATCCTGATTATTGTAGATGCTAAAGTTTATATGAAATATGTTGTTGTTGTTGTTGTTAAGTGCCATCGAGTCGGGTCCGACCCATAGCGACCCTGTACAGGGTTTCCGAGGGTGTAAATCTTTACGGGAGTAGAAAGCCTCATCTTTCTCCCGCGGAGCGACTGGTAGTTTCAAACCGCTGACCTTAAGGTTCGCAGCCCGATTCGTAACCACTACGCTACCAGAGCTCCTTATATATAAGAAGTAAAATATAGATGAAGCATTATATATTTGTTGTTGTTGTTATGTGCGTGGAGTTATGAACTTGGAGTTGGTTCCAATTCATAACGACCCAGTACAGGGTTTCCGAGGCTATAAATCTTTATGGGAGCAGAAAGCCTCATCTTTCTCCCGTGGAACAGCTGGTAGGTTCGAACTGCTGACCTTGTGGTTTGCAGCCCAATTCAGACCCACTATGCTACCAGAGCTCCTTATAATATATAATATGTAAGTATTATATATTGTTGTTGTTTAGTGCAATTGAGTTGGTTCTGACTGATAGTAAACCTGTATAGGGTTTCCAAGGAGCAGCTGGTGAGTTTGAGCTGCTGACCTTGTTATTCAAACCGACCTTTTGGTCAAGTGCATTATCCTGCAGCACCACACCGTATATAAATATTTATGTATATGTGTGTGTACAAAATATACAAAAATGTCTGATATGGGAGTGCAGTGACTCCATACGATAAGCACTGGGCTGTAACGACAGGGTCTATGGTTCGAGCCCACCAGCCACCTGTAGGAGAAAGATAAGACTTGAAGATATATATCCTAGGTATTAATGAATTAAAATGACATTCACCATTTTGAAAAGAGCAATCAGTGGTCTCCTATGCTGGGAATAACAAATTGAGGAGAAATAGTGTCACATTCATAATTAAAAAGAACATTTCAATAATTGTTATCAGGACTGATTGTGAGGGTTGGTAATGTAAAGGTAGATGTTTTATAGCAAGGAGGGGAGTGATTAACTTTTCAGTCTAGGAGCAGAGATCTCTGGGACTATCAACGGAGAAGAGTGGAGAGCGGGATCCTACCCAGAGAAGCAGTGATGTCTGAGATGGCGGCAGAGCCGATGATGTGGAGAGATGGAGCAATTGGGGACTTTAGACAACAGAGAGGGAGAGGGGCTGTGTGCTGACAACTGGGGGTTAGGCTTGTAGTGTATACCCTTTGGTTGGTTGATGATGCATGGAGGGATTGTAACTATGGCAATGAAACGATATACGATAGAGTGAATGTAAAACTAAGGTTCTCCCATGTAAACTATCACATAATTCACAATAAAGTATTTATGGGGGAAAAAAAAAAAGATCTATCCTGAAATACGGTGTTGTAAGTGATAGTCTAATATCCATACACCTACAGGAACCTTGAGGAGCTCTGGTAGCATAGTGGTTACAAATCGGGCTGTGAACCTTAAGGCCAGCAGTTCGAAACTATGAGCCGCTCCGCAGGAGAACGATGAGGTGTTCTGCTCCCGTAAAGATTTACAGCCTCGGAAACCCTGTACAGGGTCGCTATGGGTCAGAACCGACTCAACGGCACATAACAACACAACAACAGGAACCTTAAGTTTGGAGATTTCCAGCTGTTCTTTGGAAACCCTGTACAGGGTTTCTATGGGTCGGAACCAACTTGACAGCACTTAACAACAACACAGGTATACCAGTTAATATGACTGCTATTCACATTTACAAACCAACCACTAATTCCAAAAATGAAAAAATTGAAGATTTTTACCAGCTTCTACTGTTTGAAATTGACCAAACATGCAATCATTGATAACTACTGGTGATTAGAATGGGAAGGTTGGAAGCAAAGAGGAAGGATCAGTAGTTGGAAAATATGGACTTGGTGATAGAAATGATGCTGGAGATTGCATGATAGAATTTTGCAAAACCAATTACTTATTCATTGCTAATACCTTTTTAAAAGAACATAAAAGATGACTACTATACATCTGTACCACACCAGATGGAATATTCAGAAATCAAGTTGACTACATCTGTGGCAAGAGACCATGGCAAAGCTCAGTAACATCAGCAAAAGCAAGGCCAGGTGGCCATTGTAGAACAGACCATCAACTACTCATATGCACATTCAAGTTGAAGCTGAAGAAAATGAAAACCAAGTCCACAAGAGCCAAAGTAGCACTTTGAGTATATCCCATCTGAATTTAAAGACCATCTCAAGAATAAATTTGATGAATGGACAGTAATGATCAAAGATCAGACAAATTGTGTGGTGACAGCAAGGACATCATACATGAAGAAAGCAAAATATCATTAAAAAGACAGTAAAGAAAGAAAAGATGGAAGTGGATGTCATAAAAAAGTGAAACTTTCACTTGAGCATATATTAGCTAAAGTGACATAAACAAAACAAGCCGTAAAATAACTGAACAGAACATTTCAAAGCATAGCTCTAGAAAATAAAGTACTGTAATGAAATGTACTAGGACCTAGAGTTACAAAGCTAAAAAGGAAGAACACACTCAATTGAAAGAACTGAAAATATTCAAGTCTCAAGTTGCAATATTGAAGGATTGGAGTCCTGGTGTGGTGCTGTAAGATAATCACTGGACTGTAAGCCACAAAGTTGGTGGTTCAAACACACCAGCTGCTCCCTGGAAACCCTATACAGGGTCACTATGAGTCAGAACTAACTTGACTATTCTAACAACAATATGGGCAAAATGTTGAATGCCACAGGAAGCATCAAAAGATTATGGAAGAAATACAAAGAGTCACTGTACAAAAAAGAATTGGTTGATGTCCAGCCATCTCAGAGCCAGCATATGATAATAACTAAAGGTATTGAAGGAAGAAGTACAAGCTTGCACTGAAGACATCAGTGGAAACCATGGCTCCAGGAATCTATGGTGTGCCCATTGAAATGCAATATTAGAAGCACTTCACTCATCTATGCCAAGAAGTTTGGAAGACAGTTACCTGGCCAATCAACTGTAAGAGGTCTGTATTTGTGCCCATTTCAAAGAATGGTAAACCAACAGACTGTGGAAATTATCAAACAGTATCGTTAATAGCCTTGCAAGTAACTTTTTGCTGAAGATAAGGAGCTGCCAGAAATTCAAGCCAATTCAGAAGAGCATATGGAATGAGGGATATCATTGCTGATGTCAGATGGTTCTTGGCTGAAAGAGAATAACAGAAAGATGTTTGCCTGTGCTTTAGGGACTCTGCAAATGCATTTGACCATGTAGATCGTAATGAACTTTTGATAGCATTACAAAGAATGGGAATTGCAGAATAGTTCATTGTGCTCATGCAAAACCTGTACATATAGCAAAAAGCAGTCATTCAGACAGAACAAGGGGATACTGCATGGTTTAAATTCAGGAAAGGTGTGCATCAAGGTTGTATCATGTCTCCATATTTGTTCATTCTGTATGCTGAGTAAATAATCCAAGAATCTAGACTAAATGAAGAAGAATATGACATCAAGATTGGAGGAAGATCCATTACCAGCCTATGACATTCACATGATATATCTTGCTTGTTAAAAGTGAGGAGGACTTGAAGCACTTAATGATTAAGATCTAAGACAGACGCTGTCTTTGTGGATCACACCTCAATTTAAAGAAAACAAAAATCCTCACAACTAGATCAATAAGTTACATCATGATAAATGGAGAAAAGATTGAAATTGTCAAGGATTTCATTTCACTTGGATCCACAGCCAGTTCTCAAGGAAGTAGTAGTCAAGAAATCAAATGATATACTGCACTGGACAGATCTGCTGCAAAAGATTTCGTTTAAGTGCTCAAAAGCAAGATAGCACTTTGAGGACTACCGGAACCAAGTCATAATATTTCCAGTCATCTCAGATGCATGAGAAAGCTAAGACAATGAATAATGAAGACCAGAGAAGATGTGATGCCTTTCAGTTATAGCATTGGCTAAGAATATGGCTAAGACCATGGACTGCCAGAAGAAAAAACAACTGTCTTGGAAGAAGTACAGGCACAATACTCCTTAGAAGTAAGGCTGGGAAGACATTGCCTCACATTCTTTGGACAGTGTTGCAGACTGCAGGTACTGGGATGTTGAGGACCAGTGTCATGGACGAAAATCCAGCACGTGGCTGCACTCAGACTTGCTGGCCAGAGATCCTGAGGGCTCAAGGAAGTAACCTCCAGACGTCCCGGGTTCATTAGCTTTTACGAACTCACTGTGGGGCTAGCTCTGTATAATTCTCTGTAGTCCTATTAATTCATGCTATGCTTCGAACCCTTGTAATTGTAGCTTCTGAGAAAATGGTTTCTTAGTGTTCTTCTCTCAATGTCTCCACTGTATTGGCAGTGCTTAAGGTGTTCTGGGAACAAATCTCTCTGAGGAACAAACTCTGGCCACTGGGCAAGCTTGTCCAAACTGTTCTTTATCAAATCATTCAGTTATGTTTGATATTAACTTAATACATGAGCCCTTGATACCCATGGACAAATATTAAACTGCTCCTAAAGCTGAGACTGTAAAATCTCCAAAAACAAATTTGCTGGGAAGCTATGGAGACAAGTTTCCCCCAAGGAATTAACTCAGTAGATTGGTGTATTCCGGGGCTTTATCTAAAGAACAATAGCGTCAGCCTTCCGGGATCGCCCTCAGGTGCAAACCCTGCAGCTAGGCATCTTGCTTCCTCCTGCAAGTCTCTGCCAGACAGCCAACACAGCGGGACTCCTTTCAATTCTTTTCACCTTTTTCCCATTAGAGATTAGGTTCTATAGGTATGTTAATTAGCCTGGAGAAACCGAGTTGCTGCCCTGGGATTCGAACCTGAAAAGTACCATATAATAATTTGCTTGAATTTCTGGAAAATTAAGGATGTTAGATTATCAAGACAATTTGTGATGTATGTTTTAGAATTTGATTCCTGTAAATCATTGTGTCCTGTGTTGAACGATTCATCACATTTCACTTCTGTACCCCGTCTTAATAAACCCCGCCTTCCTCTGTGTAAAGCTCCTCCCCAAAATAAAACTGGGGTGCAGACCAAAGTCCCCATGCGTTGCGGCTTGCAGTACGGGCAGGCATTGCAGTTGGCAAGGTGTGCAAACGGCATGCATAGCCAAAATGTTTACAATGCAGGATCTGTCTGACGCCAGTTACGCATCCACTCTAGTTCCGGGGTGTCTATGTGTCTCTCTTGTTGTGTTTTTGTGTGTATTCTTTATCTGTCGCTGTCGCTGCCAGATCTCCCAACTTTGTGAACCAAACTCCCCTGTCGAGGCCGGTTCTCGACAGGACAGTGTTCTCAGAAGGAACCAATCATGCTTGGTAAAGTAGAGTGACAGCAAAGTAGAGCAAGAGCTTTACCGAGATGCAACAAAGGGCTCAGACTGGCAGGGATTAGGAGGATGGCCTAAGACTGGGCAGTGTTGTCTTCTGTTTATATAGGGTTGCTATGAGTCTGAACCATCTCAATAGCACCTAACAACATCAGCAGCAATATATTTAAGCAGTGTGACATTGGCATAAGAGTAAACAGAAAGACCATCAGAAAGGAATGAAAAATCCAGAAATAGGCCTAAGTACATATGGAAATTCAGTATATAATGAAAAATGCATATCATCTCTTTAGGGCTAAAGTAGAATTTTAAATAAGTGACCCTGAGGCAATTGGACAACCAGTTGGGAAACAAAAAAACAAGATAAAATTAAATCCAACCCAGACTTCGCACCGTGCACAAGAATAAACGTCAAGTGGATCAGGAATCTAATTTTTAAAAATGGAAATGATGCAAGTACGCAAAATGAGTGGGTGACTTCCTATGTAATTTGGAAATTTAACAGAAGCTTCTGGCAAGAAGGAGAAAATGAAAGATTAATACATTTGACTACATAATTTTTTTTACTATTCTGCCTGGCAAAAACACAATAAACAAAGACAAATGACAAACTAAGAGAAAGTACTTACAAATGTAAGTCACAGATAAAGCACTGATATCCCTAGTATACAAGGAATTCTGTAAAACAGGCTAAGAACATAAACAGGTCATTCACAAAAATATACCAAAATGACCCACCCGTAAACATATAAAAAGATGTTTACCCTCACATATAAAAGAAAGCAAATTACAGCGACATTACCATACCATCCTCACATTTGAAATTGGCAAAAACGGAAAAGTATGACACAATCCATCCGCAAGGCTGTGTTGATGGAGGGTGTTTGAGAGGATTTAACAAAACCAAATATGCATTTCTTTTCTGACCCAGCATCCTATTCTGGGAAATTTACCTCCACAATATAAAATGCATATTAATGAGGGTATTCATTGTCCTAAGGTTTATGATTACAAACACTTGGAAACTACCTAAATGTGTCTACATAGGCACATGATTGAATAAGCTGCAGTACACCCACACAATGGAGTATTATGCTCTTTTAGAAACAATTGAGGAAGAGTTCTATGAATTTATAAAGTGTATTTCCAGATTAAGTGGGGGTGGGGGAAAGCAAAAGACTAGAGTACTTGTATCTGTAAAATACTACTTTTGATGTACGTGAGCAAGAAGCGAAAATAAGAGGGCTGCTCATCTGTGCAGAAAGAAACACAGGAAAGATAAGCCAACAACTAATGAGAGGAGATGATGTAATCAGTTATTTACAGAAAGGAGTCAGAAGAGGAGACCTAGGTAGAAGTGATGTGTGATGGCAGTGTGATACACCTCAGAGTATATTTTTCTATGCAGTGTAGACTCTCTGAACCAGCATTAAAAAGAAAACAAGAAAGAGGATGGGAGGAGCATCTAAAATGAAATTTCAGAAGTAACAGTCGTAACCATTTTTCTGATGAATTAACATAACCACACAAAGTTGAAGGGGAAACAAAAATTACAAACCCAAGGAAATTGTAACATAACATTTTGTTTCTGTTGTCGTTAAGTGCCATCGAGTTGGTCCTGACCCATAATGACCCTGTAAAAGAACTGTAAACAAATATTAAATTCTAGTTAGTAAGTTTGTTTTTCATAGTAGTATGGGTAAGCGGTTCTAAAATGCCTCTCTCTGTATTATAGCATTGAACAAATAAGTAAATACAAAAGTGAGTCAAAAATTATCGGCACTCTGGCTGTAGAGTTTATCTTAACCTACTTTTAGAAAAGACAAATACATCATTTTTTGACATAATCTCCTTCCTTTTTAATATACTTTTCTCAACTGTCAACAAGCTTTCATATTCCATTACTAAAACAATGTTTTATCCTGAACTGCAAGCCACAAATGCATTGCTGTCTTCACTTCTTCATCAGAGGCAAATCTTCATCCTCAAAGGGCTGCTTTCAGGGGACCAAACAGGTGAAAGTCAGATGTAGCAAGATCCAGGACTATAGGGAGGATACTTTAGCATCTCAAAATGAAGTTTTACAGAGTGTCAACAGTGTGGGCAGAAGTATGTGGATGTACCTTGTCATGCAATGTCACAAAGCCCTTGGATAGCAGTCCTCAGTGTTTAACATGAAGTTTAGGCCTCAGCTCTTCAGTGAGCATCTCACTGTAATGAGCACTGTTGATTGTTGGACCTTTTCCTGATAGTGTTCTAGTACTGGCCTTTGAGAATCCCAGAAAACTGTAAGCTTCAATTTTACAGCTGATGGTTGACTTTTGAACTCTTGTCAGAGATTGAAGATGTTTTCATTCCATGTTGTTGTTAAGTGCCATCAAGTCAATTCCGACCCATAGCAACCCTGTATAGGGTTTCCAAGGAGCAGCTGTGAGCTTGAACCACTGATCTTTCAGTTCAAACGACTTTGCAGTCTGACGCATTAACCCACAGCACCACACCAGGACTCCTTCCATTCCATACTCTGCTGTTTACTCTCAGGAAACCAACCAAGAAGAAGTCCAACCAACCATTGCCTGGAAAATTGATGCTTACAGTTTTCTGGGATTCTCAAGGACCAATATTAGAACACTATCAGGCAAAAGGTTCAGCAATCAACAGTGCTCATTACAGGGAGATATGCTCACTGAAGAGCTGAGGCCTAAACTTCAGATTAAACACAGAGGACTGCTATCCAAGGGCGTTGTGATCTTGCATGACAATGTATGTTCACATACCTCTGCCCACACTGTTGATACTCTGCAAAAACTTTATTTTGAGGTGTTAAAGCATCTTCCCTGTAGTCCTGATCTTGTTCCTTTGGACTTTCACCTGTTTGGTTCCCTGAAAGCAGCCCTTTGAGGATGAAAACCCACCTCTGATGAAAGAAGTGAAGACACCACAAGTTCGGTGGTTCAAGCTCACCAGCCACTCCTCAGAAACCCTATGAGTTGAAACCCTATGAGTTGGAACTGACCCAGCGGCACTTAACAACAACAAAAACATACTACTTTGGGGTCTTAAAAGCTTGTGAGTGACCATATAATATGCAACTACTCATTTCTCCCTGTCCAGAGGAAACAACAGTCAAGAAAATGGAATGAAGATCATGGAAATAATTACTTCAATGGATTAACGGACCACAGGAACCTCAGCCTCTATGACCCTGAAACAAGAAAAACTACAAGGTGTCCAGCTACCACTACCAACTGCTCTAAAATGGATCACATTAGAAGACCCTGGATAGAGTGGAAGAAAAAGTGGAACAAAACTCAAAATCTCAAAATATAACCAGGCTTAACTGGTTGGATAGATACTGATTATGGCCTGTAGCTACCCTTGAAGTCTGGACATGAACTCATACCCACGGCTCAATGTTTAGCCTATCAGTAGACACCGTGGAATAATCAACCATTTGAGATCCGAAGGGCAGCATTAGCCCAAGGATGAAGTTCAGAAGGGTTAGGAAAGAAGGAGGAATAGAAACAAGAAACACAGGAGGAAGTGGTCTAAGTGATGTTACACTGTGGGGACTGTCATCAATCAGATTTTTAAAATGTGTATGAATTGTTCAATGGAAAACTGATTTACTATGCAAATCTTTATCCAGTTCACAATAAAAAGGTTTTTTGGTTTAAAAAAAAAAAAAGAAAGTAAAGACAGCAGTGCAGTCATGGCTCACAGTTCAGCTTAAAACATTTTTTAATGAGGGAATACAAAAGTTTGTTGATAGATGGACAAAGTATATTGAAAAGCAAGAAGACTACGTCAAAAAATGATGTATTTGTCTTTTCTAAAAGTTGATTAAAATAAATACTACAGCTAGAGTGCAGAAAATTTTTGACTCACCCTCATATATTGTAGATAATGGGAGCCAGGAGTAAGTTACAAATGTAGAAAGAGAGATGACTAGAATGAACCCTGGGGTGTTGGATTGGAATTGGAATTTTCTGTGAACTCATGGTTTGATAAGTACACTAGGGCACACACACACTTCCTGAGTCTTTTATAGCACCCAGATTTGTTTTGTAATTACCGGTCTTTACTTATAAGGAGCCAGAGTTCCTTCGGGAAGAAGCCTGATTCCACAGCTGGGGCTGAGAATATTCACAACGAGGCTGGAACCAATTCTAGGAAGTAAGGAAGTACAGAAAGATGACAGGGACTTGTCAGTAGGACACAGGAACTTCCACTTGTTGGAAGGAACATCCCAATCTGGGGCAATTTAAGCATCAAAATGAATAGTGGTTGGGAAGTATATAATCTATCGTATAAAGTAAGAACCCATAAATTCATTCTGATATGATCAAAGGAAAGAAAGGACAAAATGGAAGAAAAGAAGAAGTTTCTTAACAGTTGAATTCCACCAAATAAGAAAGAAAGGAATAGATTCCGAAAATCACTATCTGAGAGTCCTGAGAGAAATAACAGATTCAAGCAAGAATCTTCCATGGATCAAAAAAAGTACTAGATTAGATTTTATGGGAAACATGGTATTTATCCTCTCCCTGAGTACTAAGTACAAGGAGCTCTGGTGGCGTACTGGTTACGAATCGGGCTGCTAACCTCAAGGTTGGCAGTTCGAAACTACCAGCTGTTCTGTGGGAAAAAGATGAGGCTTTCTGCTCCCGTGAAAATTTACAGCATTGGAAACCCTGTACAGGGTGCTATGAGTTGGAACCGACTCCACGGCACATAACAAGTACTTATTATTTTCAATGGAAAACCTGGCACACATTTACTTAATCTATGAGTACCATCAATATTGCGACAACACAACACTGTATTCCTCCTGGTGTTATGCACTGGAATGACACAGCATCACGTCTCTATATTCCTGCCCAAAATGTAAACTGGAATCTAATCATGAGGAAGTATCAGACAATCTAAATTGAAGAGTATTTTATAAAATTGACCTCTTCAAGCAATGTCTAGGTCATGAAAGACAAATTTACATAAGAAACTGAGCCAGATTAAAGGAGAGTCTTGTTGTTAAGTGGTGTCAAGTTGATTCCAACTCATAAAGACCCAGTATAGGAATT
>NW_006408567.1:16300547-16327165 GCF_000296735.1 Chrysochloris asiatica | reverse complement strand
CAGCTTAGTACTTATCCAGCCCCTGCTCATTATCCAATTCTAAAACTGATTCCACATTTTAGGTATCGGTTAGCTCAGCACCCAACTCTTGGTATTGGATATCTTAGACTGTGTTTTCTGGAGAAACAACCAGTAAAACTTACAGATGTATATATAAAGAGAAGTTTATGTCAAAGAAATGTCTCACATCATTGTAGAGATGGGAGAGTTCCAAGTCAGATGAACCAAGATCAGCAGGTGACATAGCAGGCAGGTTGAGCAGGTAATATATGACAAGCTGCTGTCAACTCCTAGGATGGACAGGCAATTGAGCAAACTGAAGTCCAAAGAACTAGAGGTAGAATGACAAGCAGGATCCAGACTCAGAATAGAGCAAGCAAGCTTTGCCTAAGTGTCCAATATATTGGAAGCAGGCCACAGCCCTGAGGAAACGTCCTTTTAATTGATTGACAGTGCATAGTAGATCTTATCTTAGAGCTGATCACAGTATGTTTGGTCTCATCCTGGGGATAACTACATCTCAACTGCCAAATAACTGAGAATCTTGGCTCAGTCAAGTTGACACAAAACCTTAATTATCACACTTGTGAAATAGATAATAATGTTGTATGGATGTCAGTTTTTCTGATTGTTGATTGTTATTTTTGTTATGTAAGATAAAACCCTTGTTTTTTAGGAAAGATGCAATGAAGAATTTAAGGGAAAAAGAGCATTGTATTTATAATAACTTGATTTATTCAGAAGAAAAAAATATAGATAAACAGTGAAAGTATATGTGGTAAAAATTAACATTTGGGAAATCTGGATACTTGGTACAAGGCATCTAGGAATTCTTTGTTTGATTCTTCCAGCTTTTCTGTAAGTGATAATAATTTCAAAGTTAAATATTAAAGGAATCCACAACTATCATGAGCCTTAGAACCAGCTAGAACTTGATGTGAATTCCTGTTCTGTTGGCTCTGTGACCTTATATAAGTGGTTTCACCTTCCTAAGATGATGTCCTTATCTGTGAAGTAACATCTTCCTTCTTGACTATGTAAGGCTTAGTTAGAGGACACATTGCCTGTAAAGTTTCAGAGTGCAAGAACTCAGAATCAGTTCCAGGTGAGCAGATAAAATGTGTGAAAATGATTTCCATGTGTGTGCTCGCCGTGCGGTCAGGATGAGTCAATGTCCATCTTCTGGAACAGCAGCAGGTTGTCTTTTAGGTTAGATGACACGTGCTGATGGCTTTCCACTGGGAACCCTTCCACACCCACTGGAAAATGATAGACGTAATTATGAGTTCTGATCAGCCTGGAAAGGTGGGTTGAGCAGATGTCATGATCTGGTGACTCCTAGTGGAGAAATCAGGAGTTCCAGCATAGGAAGGAGCCACCAACCCTAGCATCAGGACTGTGGTCTAGAAGTGGTCACAGATGCAGCTGTCGACGCCATGACTGTTCTCAATAATGTTGTTGTTAAGTGCCGTCGAGTAGGTTTTGACTCATAGCAACCCTGTGTAAGGTTTCTGAGGAGCTGATGATTAGTTTGAACTGCTGACCTTATGGTTCAAATTAAACTGAGGTCAAGTGTTTATCCTACAATGCCATACCAGAACTTCTTTAAGATAATAGGAAGTTGATACTCAGATATTGAATATTTATAGTGAAGTGTCATGAGTATGAAACAATGGATTTTATTTTTCTCTATTGGATAATGTAGGCCAACAACAGTAAATATGTGACTTACTAGAACGTTGAATCTACTGGATTCCTTCCTATGAATGAGGAAATGATTTAGCGATAATGTAGATGGTATTTGAAGTCCTGGCGTAGTGTAAATGGTTAATGTACTTGGCTGCTAGCCAAAAGGTTGGAGCTTCGAATCCACCCAGAGATGATATGGAAGAAAGACTTAGAAAACTGCTTCTCAAAAACTAGCCATTTGAAAACCCTGTGGAGTCCAGTTGTACTCTGATACACATGGGTTTGCCCTGAGTTGGCGTCAACTTGATGGCAGTTGGTTTGACAGATACTGGTTGTTGTTGTTGTTGTTAAGTGCCATCAAGTCAGTTCCACTCCATAGCGACCCTGTATGTGGTTTCCAAGGAGCAGCTGATGAGCTTGAACCACTAACCTTGCAGTTCAAATGACTTTGCAGCCTAGAGCATTAATCCACAGCACCACACCAGATAGTAGATGGTATTATAATGTTTGAGATGGGTAATATGAGCCCCACATCTTCCACTGTTGTTTGTTAGGAGATATGGATATTACTAGGTGTCATAGACAGAGAACCTGACCCACAAGCATTCTTTCAACAGAAGTACAGGTGGGACCTCTGGATATAGGGGAGACTGTCAGGGCTCCTGACATTCTATGCAACCACATCCTGTGCACTGCACCTTCCTTATTGGCTGCTCACTTCATTTTGCCTGTTGTTGTTTTTAGCAGAAACCACTTAACATTTTCCTTCAAAAGACAAAACAACCTTCCTTCATAGAGGGTAGTACTGTCAGGGTGAGGTGTTTTTTATAACGGGATAACCATTTATCTTGATTTTTTAACTTTTATACAAAGTGCTACCCAAATATAATGTAATAATGTAACAAACAGTAAGACACGATAATAAAATGTAATAAAAATGTTTAAAAACTTTAATGCAATTTAGCACAGTTTCCCTTAAGCCACACAGAAGTCAAGAGAGTTAGGAATAGTCAATAGTAAGAATTCATCGTCCAGTAACATTTAAAAAATAACTTAATACAAGTAATTGACTTGAAATGTGTTCCTGCCTGGAATCCCCTTCTCCTCCCCCTCCCACTGTATTTGATTTCTTTTCACATATGGAAAACTCAGGAAAGTCTAAGGATGTATGTCTTCCTGAGAGCTAAGAAAGGGAGACGTCAGAATAGCAAAGATTAGAGCAGGGGGTGGGGTGGTGAGGAGGCGAAAACAAGGAGAAAGCAGAGCACAATGCCAGGTCTGGCTGTGGAGCAGGAAAGAACCATGAGAATAAAGCTCCCCAGCACCCCGAGACAGAAGCACCAAGGGTGCTGGTACCCTATCTCCCAATCCTGATTCCTGCCGCGCTGGATTCACAGGGGTAGGGGGCTCGATTTTCTAGAAATTGTCAAATACCTCCATATAAGCCCCTTCACGGATCCTGACAACATGTCTTTTAAGACTAAACCAAACTAGTCACCATTAAGTCAGTTTCCACTCATCATGTGTGGAAATACGAAGCACTCCATAAAGCTTTCAGGGATAGATCACCAAGTCTTTCTTCCAACATGCTTCTGAGTGAACTTGAACCTCCAGGCTCTTAAAATATGGCTTCCAAGGGAAAGCTGCCTCTCAGAGACTGCCTGTGTGAGGACAGGGGTCTGAAGCTGGCCTCCACATGCACAGACTACACAGCAGGAGAAAGAGTGGCTAGATGCACCCAACAGTGTGTTTGTGAGTTACAAGGGTGACCCACAGAGCCTGTCTGCTAAGGCCTTCTTCAGTTAGCTGCTCTTCCTTCTGCTGGGAAGCTGATCCCTGCAATGAGCTGGAGGATGCAGGTCTAATTTGTTGTTGTTGTTAAGTGTTGTTGAGTTGTTCCGACCCATAGCAACCCTGTCTAGGGTTTCCAAGGAGCAGTTGGTGAATTTGAACCACTCATCTTGCATTCAAACCAACGTTGCGGTCTAGTGCTTATCCTACAGTGTCACACCAGGACTCCATACTTAAGAAAAGGTAGGGTTAAAAAAGTATTTTTAATAGCATTTTTTTGCTAATGATAAAATGAAAGTACTTCTGTGCTTCCCTTTGTAGAACTTTTTGGAACATTCAGAAAATAATCAAGAAGAAACTATAAAAATCACTTGAAATCTTCTTACCACCCAGAAACCACATAGACAACATCATATAATTCCACCTTCAGCTGGAGATAACCACTACTAATATGTGTTCAGGTTAAGTGTTGGGTAGCCCATGGCACAGCCGGAAGTTCAAACCCACCAGCCACTCTGAGGGAGAAAGGTGAGACTGACAGCTCACGTGATGATCTACAGTCTCAAAAACCTTAAGGAGTAGTTCATCACTGTCCTGTAGGGTCGCTGTGAGTCAGAATCGTCTTGATAGCAGTGGGTAATATGTGTTCTGTATTCTTAAATACAGAGTCCTGGTGTGGTACTGCAGGATAATGTGTTGAACTGCAAGGTCAGGGGTTCAAACCTATCAGTCACTCCTTGGAAACCTTACACAAGGTCTCTATGGGTCAGAACTGACTCAATCACACTTAACAACAACAACAACATTCTGGTATGGCATTGTAGGATAAAGCACTGGATTGCAAAGTCAGTTTGAACTGCAAGGTGGGTGGTTCAAACTCACCAGCCTCTCCTCGGAAACCCTAGACATGGTCGCTATGAGTCAGAATCAACACGACAGCACTTAACAACAACATTCTTCTATAAAAGGCCGACTGATCTACTTCCAAAAACCAGCCAGTGAAAAGCCTACAGATCATAATGACACTCTGATGTGCAACGGATCATGAAGATGGCACAGGACCCAACTGACGATGTCCTCTGCCATAGTGTGTGGGCTCATCACGAGGCTGGGACAACGTAATGGTAGCTACCGCCACTACCATTTTCCTATAAATATACATAGGAATCCATACCTATGGTAATGGGATCAGAATACGACACCCTTTTTTCATGCCTTCCTTATAACAAAAAAATGTATCACTATAATGGATTCCTGGTGTGGCATTATAGGATCAGCACTGGACTACAAACTGCAAGGTCAGCGGTTCAAACCCACCAGTCGCTCCTTGGAAACCCTATACAGGATCACTATGAATTGGAACCAACTTGATAGTACTTAACAACAGTAACAATAACAACATATTATACTGTTTTTGTTGTTAAGTAATGATGAGTCAGTTGCAACTCTTAGTGACCCTGTGTAGTATAATATGTTGTTACTGTTATTGTTATTAAGTGTTGTCAAGTTGGTTCCAATTCATAGTGACCCTTTATAGGGTGTCCAAGGAGTGGCTGATGGGTTTGAACCGCTGACCTTGTGGTTGAAGCTGACCTTGCAGTCCAGTGCTTCACCAAATAGTGCCACACAAGAATGCATTATTTCAATAACTCCAAAATAAGGAAAAATTTCCAAATCATCAGAAACATATCTTTGTAAAATGTATCTATATCATTTTTAGTTTTGTTTTGTTAATAAAAAGGAATGAAGTCTAAAAGATTGTACACTAAGGCATTGAAGCCTTAAATGAAAAAAAGAGATTTCTGTGGATGACTTATCTTCTTCGGCTTTGTATTTTTCTGTATTTCTTCAAACAATTGCACTTCCCACAAGTAACCACAGCTACTATTTCGGTATTTTTCCTAACAAGTAAAAAAAAAACCTACCTTTTATAATACCATTGGAGTCATGCTGTGTAAAGGACTTTGTTGTCCATTGTATCATCAGTGAGACAGTGTCCAGTCCTGCACCATCCTCAGACCTTGTCCGGATCACTGATGATATGTTCTTTCGTGTGCGGATGTTAGGAATTTTATCATTCTATTCATGTAAGTTTGGAGTGCTTGTGGTTTGTCAGAGCTTCAGTAATGCTTGATGAATAGGCACACTTCTGAATTATTTCATTCCTCTGTCTGAATATTCCTTAAGATTAAGTTTTAGAAATGGAATCACTAACTCAAAGGAATAAAAGTTTTAAAATATATTATATTATATATGTACAGTCTGGTTTTAAAGTTTTCTGCTCATTAATTACTATAGATAGGCTCATGATTACTATTTAAAGGTAATTCTGACTTATG
The DNA here is from genome assembly GCF_000296735.1 of Chrysochloris asiatica. Classification (NCBI taxonomy): domain Eukaryota; kingdom Metazoa; phylum Chordata; class Mammalia; order Afrosoricida; family Chrysochloridae; genus Chrysochloris; species Chrysochloris asiatica. The sequence goes on along the minus strand of NW_006408567.1, from coordinate 16,321,346 downwards.
ATGGGGTTCCATTCTACGATTCTGTTATAAGCCAGTTCTAATGTAAATAGAATCTGTCTCTCTCTTTTTAGTTTTCATTATTATTTAATTCATCATTATAAATCTTTGTCTGTGGGGGTTGGAAACATTACATATAAGCTTACAGGTATATTTTAATACATACATACATAAAAAAGATACACAAATCATTAAAAAAAAAAACAACAAAAAAAAAACTAGACATAAGTGCAGTTCATCATAACTCAGATGCTGTGAACTGGGACTACCTGTGTAGTAATCGAGAATGCTGCTATCACTTGTTTGCCTTGTTTATTTTTAAAGCAGGTCTTTTGGTCAGATTCTAAGAAATATTTATGAACAGTTCATTGCAAGTATTATATCTAAAGGTAAAAACCATTTTTTTCAAAATATTTAAAAAATGAAAATGTAACCAATCATATTACCAAAAAACAAAACAAAAAGCAAACCACAGTTGAAAACAAAAGAAAAAATTGCCCTAACAAAGTCTCCATAATAGTTTGGTCAACTCTCTCTCTACTATTTGTCTGAGAATTTTGCAAGGATAGAAAAAAAGTATATGTTACCTTTGTATCCAGCTTTTAAAAAAATGTGTATTCCAAGTATTTGTCTCATGTTGCTACAGTCTCAGTAACTAGCATTTTTGAGAACTACAAATTATTCCATTTGCTTTGTGTACCATAATTTACTTAACCGTTTCCCTACTGAACATTTAGATTATTTCCAAATTTTTACTTTCACAACACTGTAGTGAATGTAGGCTATTTCTTTGGGTCGAGTCCTCAAAACAGATTAACTAGGGCTGGATGTAGATTTATATTCATTCAGATTTTTCACTAATTCATACCATGTTGATTTCTAACTTAGTCTTAATTAATGACATTTTCGTTTTGTTGTTGCTTTAAGAATATAGATATGTACTGTTAGTCAATTCAACTTTTTCACACATACAATTCAATAAACCCAGTTGCATCAGTCATATTGTGTAACTATCACCAATATTCATTGCCACAAAGCAAAAACAATGAGGCTTTATTTTTATGACTGTGGAATTAAGAATATTCCCTTTGATGCAACATTCGTCAGAGGTTGTGATGTTCCGAATAACCAAAGTGGTCAGGTTGCTGTCTCATTTGCAAAGTGGCCCTTTTGGAGCTCTACTTCTTTCAGACTCCAAAGAGTACAAAAACAGAGTGTTGTTCTTGAACATTCCATGGTGCTATGGTGAATATACCCAGCTGTCACTCACAGAAATCTTTTATCCACAATCTTTGCCAGTGAGGAAAGAAAATATACAGTCAGGGAGGTAGTCATTCTGTAAACCCTCTTTTTCTTTCTTTCTTTCTTTTACCTTTTTTGAGGGCATCATCAACGAAGGATGGAAATGCATTTATGGTTTCTCCTCTCTGTTAAAGCAAACTCAAACTCAAGCAACTTAATTTTCAGAAATACAAAATCTTACAAAGTCCATAAATGCCTCTTTGTTGACCAGGAGCTGTGCGGTTTGGCCCCCAGAGTTATCTCAGATAGCACAAATAAATCTGCCGGCCTCCAGTTGTCTCCAAGCAAGCATTACCTCCTTCCCTACGCTGTCTCCCTCCTTGCAGAATTTCCTCTTGGCCTTCAACAGCACAGACTCCAGTCTTCTCATTAATATGCTCTGTTAACTGCTGCCAAACCCCTAGCAGTTTAGTGCATATGTTCCCTTAATCATTTCTCTTTGTTCTAGAAGTTTGCGTTTGGTTTCTGAACCAACCTTTTACTTGGACACTTATTCCCCACCCCCCATTCCACCTTCTGCATTACTGGCTGTAGCATATGACTGTCTATCGTCTCTACACAATTACTTAAGGAACATCCTCCATCGCCTGGAATAGAAGGAACCCTGGCAATCTGCTCGCAATGTGCCAAATCATTTCTCTCCATCCCGTTTAAAAGTTTGTTAGCCATCCCTGGAGACCCTGCAGACTTCCAAGTCCAAGTGAAGGGGTGACTGGGATCCTCTAGAAGACAGAGGTTCCTAGAAGACAATGTTAACCCCCAGCATAACAAAGAGTCCTTCTTAAGACTTTCTGCGGCTCCACACAAGAAAAGGACGCTTTATTCATCGAGTCTAACAGTGTATAGGCACTCTCAATCTCAATGAGTTATTCATGGCGTCCAAGAGAAATACTTCTAGAGCTGTATTTCATATGAGATGGAAGTGAGGCTGGCACAGCAGCCTCGGGGCGGACTCCTGGAGGAGAATGGCCCTGTGCTTGTTCCAGCAGCAGTGTGAGAGAGCTGCTGTCAGCCACTGAGCCTCTGCCCTGTGCCATTGGGGTCTTCTTAGCAAATCATGGTGTCCTTTGGGCTCTTCTGAATGGGACAGGCACGTACGTGGTGGCATTAAGAGTTCCATGATGGTGGACGTGCTATCTGGAGATGAGTGTGGGAGACATAACGTGTTGTTTTTCTCTGCTTTTAAGTCTTTTCCTCTCTTACTGAGTCCCAGCCATTTGTAGACTCCTACCCCGCTCCTTTAGCTGGAGGACAGGATGAATAGTTACGTAGAGCTTGATCGAAATGTCTTCATTGCATCTCTCTCCAACTCGGGGACTATTATTGGAAACCTGATGTTCACACAAAATGCCATCTATTCCTCATCCTTCACCTCTCTTCTAAACCCTCCCATTACCCACCCCCCCAAATGATAATAATAAAGTAGTTCAAAAAGGCCATCAAAGCTGCACTGATAAATGGGTATGATCCACACATCCAGACTAAAATTTTTTTTTCGTTAATAAATCCTACCACAAACTAAATCTGTTCAGTACTTGAGAAGAAACTACTGGAAGCGTAGAAGAAAACCATCTTAAGGGAGCATTAAAATGGAGGGAATTCTCCAATTGAGGGTGTTTTTTCACCCTCTTCTTTCTTAACTTTTTTGGAAGAAAAGGTTAATGTTGAGTCATTTAGTGGAGATATAGTATGCTTTTCTTCCTATCCCCAGAAGGGAAGTTTGTATTCTTTTAAATGAAACCATTTTAAAAGCAACTCAAGCCTAAAATAATCCAGGGTTCTCTCGAGTTCTCAGAAGGTGTAGATTTATTTACTATAGTTCAAACATAATTAGTTCTCAGGGGATAGTGTATCTTTTAAACTGCTTTATTGCCACCATATTGGTTTTCTAAATAATCAGAAACTTGTGTTATGATTATAGTCCTGTGTTCGGGCAGAAATGCACTGTAAGTAGAAACAAATGTCAGGAATTGCAAGTTGTCACTTGAAGAAGGCACACCACATGGGGCGGGGGGAAGGGAGGGGGACCTGATAAAATATTCTGAGGAAACGCAATCTAAAGAAGTCTTAAACTAACAGCAGAGGCAGATAGATGTATCCCTCCCCCACACACTCTTTTCTGATATTAAATGGTGTTTTCTTGGTCCCCTGCTAGTCACTTTCACTACAGGAAGTAGGAAGTGTGGCTTTCCATTTCTACAGATTTTTTTCAACAAAGAGGAGTTGAGCCTTCTTAAACCACACGTTCGTAAATGAATGTAAATAGTGTCCTTCTCTTTGAAAACATTGTAAGTTCTCATATCACTAGCCCCTGTTCTGGCTGACCAGTCTTCCCCACACCATTTGCAGGTTGATGTTTAAGACGCCACAGGAAATGGGTTTAATAGCCATCGCAGTCCAGCAGACGCAAGGCCAAGGTCAGTAGACTTTTGTTATCTCTGATGTGGGTTTTCTGTTAACATCTGTGACTCCTGTAGTTAGAGAATTGATTGTGTGTGCTGTTATGGGGATGACAGTGTGTTAAAAGGCATAATCCTCCTAAAATGGGGAAAGAGGGAGGGAAATGTCAGGTATTCTGAGATGTTAATGTGTATTAATTACTTGACACTTGCATGTGATAGTTTTAATGTTAGGTGAGCTAAATCTTGTAAATTCTTCATTCTGACAACATTTGAAGCTTTGTAGTTTGTGAATCACAACGATGTTATTTCTAAAGCAACGACAAACTATTACTGTCTTGTCTATTCTGAGTTATGGAGAGCCCATGGGTTATGTTGTTGTTGTTAAGTGTCGTCTAGTCAGTTCTGACTCAGTGGCTGGTGGGTTTGAACTGCCAGACTTGTGGTTTTTAGCAGTCTGGTGCTTTCTTACAGTGCCATACCAGGCCCCCATTGTGTTTATTTTTCTGAGGTTTTATGTGAAGTGCCTTCTGGGTTTATACTGAATGTCCCAAGACAAGGAGAAGTAGACAGCCAAGAAGACTCTATAAAGAGTCATTTCCCAGCTGGCCTGGAATTTGCATGTAGCAGACTCTCAGGAGTTACCGGGTTGCACAAGTGATTAAGCATTTGGCTGCTAACTGAAAGGTTATAAGAAAGTCCAATCTACTTCCAAAAAATCCACCATTGCAAGCCATAGATTGCACATGACTACTCTGACATATATGGGGTCACGATGAGTTGCTATAGACTCTATGGCAGCTGGTATGTTTGGGGTCTTGGTTGGACATCCAAACAAGGCCTGTTCACACCATTACCACAGAGAAGCAGAGTGGTACTCACATACCACTAGCTACTGATCCCATATCCTCCCAGAATCCACTTGAGGTCTGTACAGGAGGCAGATGATGGAGGGATGAGTGAAAGGCACTCGGCGGGGCTCTACGTGGTAATTGGCACCAGGCCGACCCAATGTGCTCTTAACTTTCAGAGGCGCTCATGACTTTCTCAGCAGTAAAGAAATAAGGAATGCACTATTTCCCAGTTATTTCTCAAGAATATGTCTTACGAACATAATTCAAAAAGAAGTTAAAAAAAAAAATGTCATTGTATCCAAAACTATGAGACTCAATATGCTGGGTTAAAAACAAAAATACATTATATATAGAAGATCTTGGATTAACTAGTTACGCTTCATTTCTATTTTTTCCCCTCTGACTTCTTTAAGAAAAATAATAACTCTGAGGGTTAATCTTAGACATCATTCTTTTTTTTTTTTAGTTGCAGCTGCTGCTTTTTTAGATGCTACTCATGTACCCATTTAATGTGTGCAGTGCAATAGTTTCTAGTATATGCATGCACAAAACTGTGCAGCCATCACTACCTAAGGAACCACTTCTAAAAAGTAACTCCCAAATCAACATGAACTCAGTCTGGTTTCTCTCAACTCCCCACCCCCATCCCCATATCACTCACAGAGGCTGAAAATGATACTAATTATCAGAAACTTTTTTTTTTTTTTTTTGGCAGCAGAACTTTCAGATCTTTAAAAGCTTTTCTTCCATATTGAGTTAACCCCAGAATATCCAGGAGGCATTATAATAAGCCAGGGTTTATTTGAGGGAGCTATATCTTAATAGCTATCTCTGGTGTGGCGCTGTGAGATAAACCACTAGACTGAAAATTTAGTTTGAACCACATATTGGGTGGTTCAAGCTCACCAGCCGCTTCTTGGAAACCCTATACAGGGTCACTGTGAGTCAGAACTGACTCAACAGCACTTAACAACAACAGTCTCTTGACCAGATGGCTCCAAAGTCCTGGTCACATTTTCTGGCCCTTCTGAGTGAGTTCATGTGAACAACAGTACTTGTTTTCCAGGACGAGGAAGGAATGCTTGGCTGAGCCCAGTGGGATGTGCTCTCTCTACTCTACTTGTCTCCATCCCGCTAAAATCCCAGCTGGGACAGCGAATCCCTTTTGTTCAGCATCTGATGTCATTGGCCGTGGTGGAAGCCGTGAGATCGCTTCCTGGGTACCAGGTATGTGCACTTTTAAATCCTTGTAGTGCGTGTAGGGGTTGGTTTGTTTTTGTTTGTGGTATATGTTTTCATAATTGTTGCATGTAGAGCCCTAACCTGCTCCTTGCAAAGTTGGCATGGAGGGCTTCTGGAGTTTTAAAAGTACCATCAGATTTTATTGCTGCTTCGGGCTTGCTTGCCAAAATAGATTTATTCCCCAGAATTCCCTTTCCATCCTGTTTGTCAGACTTCTCGAAAAATCCTAGGAAGGGCAAGCCTTTTTGTTTTTTGTTTTTTTTTAATTAAAGCATGTCTTTAAAAAAAAAAAAAGAAAAAGTTTATTTTGTGAACGTTAAAAGCCTGTTCATTTCTTACTTCCATTTACTACCATCTCTTCTCAGAAAGTATGACTGTGTGTGACGCAAACAATTAACGTGCTTGGCTACTAACCAAAAGGTTGGTGGTTCTAATATACCCAGCAACAACAAGAAGAAAGGCCTGGTGATCTGTGTCTCTAAGATTGTTGTGGTTTGATGCTGCTAAGTTGATTGACTCCCAGCAACCCCATGTGTGCAGAGGAGAACTTGTACAGAGGATTTTCAGGACTATGAGGAGATCATCAGAGCTGTCTTTTAAGGCACCTCTGCAGGAATCCCATCCACCAGTCTTCTGGCTAGTAGTAGTCAAGTGCTTAACCAGTTGTGCTCCCCAGAAACTCTCCATTCACAATAATTCTGCTCTGACACATATGTGATTGCCTTGAATTAGAGCACAATCTGATTTTCAGCAAAGGCATCGTTTGTCTGCAATTGACTGAGTTCATCATCTAGGCTGTAAAGACAGATGTGCCGGTTTCTTTGTTACTGCCAGATACTTGTTAATAACTACTCAGTTACTAATTTATTGTTGTTGTTAGATATTGAGTCAATACCAACCCATAGTGACCCTATGCACAACAGAACCAAACGCTGCCCGTTCCCTGCGACATCCTCACAATTGTTGCTGCGCTTGAGCCAATGCCAATCCATCTCATTGGGGGTCTTTATCTTGATAGCCTTCTCCAGGGACTGGTCCCTTTTATTAACATGTCTGAAATATGAGAGACGAAGTCTGGCCATCCTGGCTTCCAAGGACCATTCTGGCTGTACTTCTTCCAACACAAATTTGTTTGTTCTTTTGGCAGTCTATGGTACTTTTAATATTTTCCTCCAACATCATAACTTAAACGCATCAATTCTTCTCTACGGTTTTGTATATTCATTATTCAACTGTTGCATGCATATGAGGTTATTGAAAATACCGTGGCTTGGGTCAGGTGTACCTTCGTTCTCAAGCTGACATCTTTGCTCTTCAACACTTTAAAAAGGTCTTGTGCAGCAGATTTGCCTAATGCAATACGTCATTTGATTTTTTGACTGCTGCTTCCATGAGTGTTTATGGCTGATCCAAACAAAGTGAAGTCACTGACAACTTCAGTTTTTCCCATTTATATGGATGTTATTTATTGGTCCTATGGTGAGGAGTTTTGTTTTCTTTACATTGAGGTGCAACCCATACCAAAGATTTTGGATCTTCGTCTGTAAGTATTTTAAGTCATCTTCGCTTTCAGCGAGAGGATCCTATATAGGGTTTCTGGGGAGTGGCTGGTGGGTTTGAACTGCCAACCTTGTGGACCTTGTGGTTCTGACACTAGGACTACGTACAAACATACATGCATGCATGTATGCATACATACATACATACGTTTTACACACACACACATATATACATGGAGTTGTGGTGTGGCATTGCAGGATAATGCACTGGATCACAAGGTCAGTTTGAACTGCAAGATCAGTGGGGTTCAAACTCACCAGCTACTCTTCAGAAACCCTATACAGGGTCGCTATGAGTTGGACCCAACTCAACGGCACTTAACAACAACAACAATATGAAACACTGGTGGTGCAGTGGGTTAAGCATTAAGCTGCTAATCACAAGGTCAGTGGTTCAAACCCACCAGGCACTCTGAGAGAGAATGATGAGGCTGTCTGCTCCCATAAAGATTTGTAGTCTCAGAAATGCTAAAGAACAATTCAACTCTGCATCATAGGGTTGCTATGGGTTGGAATCATTTCAACAGCAGTGGGTTTGGGGCTCTTGGTTCTATATGTTGTGTTGATCCCTAAAGCATGGTGTTAAGAGCGTAACTCTCAGCTGAATAATCTGTGGTCTTGTCATCAGCATTTAAATGAAGAAGCTGTTCTCTCTACTCCCCTTGTAACTCCTGATGTGACCGTGTCCTCATCGTCTCTGCTTAAAACCTGGGTATTCCACAGAGATAATCAGTTCTAAAGTATGAATTTCCTGCATTCTATCCAGCCAGTGACATGCCCATTCAAATATGACATTCATTATTCCTCATTACTCATGACATCCTAGCTGTGTCTAATTCTGATGAGTTTCAGGCTCATCCTACTGTTAAAAACCTGTCTTGTAAAAAGCAATTGAGACTATCAACTTCTATCATTGGAGTCTATGTGTGGCACTGTAGGATAAGTACTGGACTGCAAACCAAGGTTGGTGGTTCAAACCCACCAGTTGCTCCATGGAAACCATAGAGAGGGTCACTATGAATCACTACAGCTCTAGGGTACGTAATAACAACATCATGGGAGAAAACATTATTAACTCTAGCAACAGTGAAACTGTCAAGTGAATTAGTCTGAGGAAATTAAGTAAAATTTAACCTGGAAGATGAAATGTGCCTGTTTTAGTCTTTTACTGGCTTTGATTTTGACGTTGTGGTCTCATTTGTGATTTGGTGAGCATTCATACACGTAGCTGCTGTGTTTGAGGGGCTATGCCAGGAGTAAGATGAGTGAGGGATGCTTGCTCCCAGCTGGGACTTTGTCTCTCCTGTTCTCTTTAAAAGTTTCCCACCAACAGTTTGTATCCTTCATGAATTAGATTTATTTTTATATAATCCAGTTTGCTCACACAGTAGGCCTACAGGTTGGTTGAAATAGGCCCAAACTGAGTACAGTTTGCTTTTCTTATATGCTTCACACTTATATGCTTCACTCCTACCACCCCCCATCCTCCAGTCTCTAGAAAGATGGCACCATCAGCATACACATGCTAACCCGCCACCTTCTCAGATGCAGCATCGCTGGGCACCTGTGCTCTGCCCCACCTCCACACTCCCTTGCTCTTCTCTCCTCTGCATGCTGAAATCCTGCTTATCCTTTGAGGCCTTGCTCAAATGCCGTTTCCCAACTCCTCCTGCTAGAAATTCTTCTTCCTCTAACACCTAGCTGTTGTTGTTAAGTGCTTTCGAGTTGGTTCTGACCCATAGCGACCCTGTATAGAGTTTCCAAGCAGCAACTGGTGAGGTTAAACTGCTGACCTTGTGTTTCAAACTGACTTTGCTTAATCCACAGTGCCACACCAGGACATCAAATCAGCCCCTGACTCATGGCTACCCTATACACAGTGGAACAAAACATTGCCCTGTCCTGCACCATCCCATGATCAGTAATGGGCTGGACAGTTGTGACCCCTAGGGCTTTCATTGGTTGATTTTCAGAAGTAAATGGCTAGGCCTTTCTTCTAGTCCATCTTAGTCTGGAAGCTCTGCTAAACCTGTTCAGCATCATAGCAACACACAAACCTCCACTGACAGAGAGTTGGTGACTGTGCATGAAGTGGATTGGCCGGGGATAGAACCCAGGTCTCCCACATGGAAGTTGGGAACTCTACCACTAAACCACCAGTGACCTTCTGGCATGTTATGGAGCTTTAGGCATCTGAACTTCTCTTATGATATCTACCTCATGTTCCTTTGAAGCAGAGTTATTTGTGCTCCTGTTCTATCTCCCTTCAATGTCGCAAGCTCTTTGGAGGCAGTACTCGTCTTATTTTGGTCTCCCTGTGGCTAATATGGTGTTTTGTACATAGGAGGATCAAAGCAGCAAGGATGTCATAAATGAAGAAGAACCAATATGTTGCCTTCATCTTAGTATACATATCCTTGTTTATCTGTGTAAGAGCTCAGAGATTCATAAGCTACATCTTGACCTGACTGGATCAGAAAGCATAAAGGAAGAGAAGAGCAAAAGACCAGGCAAGGACAGCTCATGATCACTCAGCCCCACGTAGTGGAGTTGTTTCTGAACTTTAAGAACTCTGTGTCTCCCTGCTGAAGCAGGTTCTTGTTCTCCCTGCTGTGATGGTGGATATGGGCTGGGTGTGGGGAAGCAAGAGAGGAGAAACAACAGAAACTTGGGAGAACAGCAAAGACCAAAGTGTCTACATTATAAATTTTCTAGATGGGAGCTTTTCCATCTCAGCACTATTCATATTTTGATGGAGATCATCCTTTGTTTTAGAGGCCTGTGCATTGGATGCTCAGCAGCATCCCTGGCCACCCCCCACCCAGTGGTGATAACCAAACATGTCTGCAGGCAATGTCAAGTCCTCTGGAGAGCTAAATCCTCTTTGCATTGAAAACCCCTCTGCTAGATCGAAAAGAACTATAAAGCGCCTTATCAGTTAGAGGTCACAGTGAATATCCCACATTTTGCTTATACTTGCATTCTTCTGCTCATACATTAATGACTTCTCTCAGCCCAGAATGCTCTGCTAAGGCAGGTGAAGTTCTGAAAAGCAGAAATACTCTCTAGCTAGCTGAGTTACAAAGAAGTCCTGTTAGAAAGAGAGAAGGGGATTTCATAGAATCAACAGGTCCCATACCAGTTGTCATTGAGTCGACTCTGACTCCTGGTGACCCTGTGGGTGTGAGAGTAGAACTGGATTACATAGGACTTTCAGTGGCTGCTTTTTTCAAAAGCAGATCACAAGACCTTTCTTCCAATGCATCCCTGGGTATATTCGAACCTCCAACCTTTTGTTAGTCATTTAACCATTTAACCATTTATTTGCACTATCCAGGAACTCTAACAGACCCCGTAGCCTGGCACTGAACACATAGGCTCGAGGTGGGAATGGATTCCAGCCCTACCACTTCTAAATGCTGCGACCTCAAGCAAGCCACATGGTCTCTTGAAGCTTCAATCTCTTTCCCTGTTGAATGGGAGTGATACTAATGTTGAGTGCTTAGCAGGTAGTGGTGGTCCAGTGGTACAATTCTTGCCTTTCATGTAGGAAAACCTGGGTTCAATTCCCAGCCACTACACGTGCAGCCACCACTCATCTATTAGTGGAGACTTGCGTGTTGCTGAACCTGTGTGCGACGATTCCAGACTATGTCTGACTAGGAAGTCATGGTAATCTTCTGAAAATCTACCAGTGAAGATCTTTTCATCACAGCACTGGCTCTCACAACAGTCTAATCAGCATTGTGTTCTATTGTACATAGAATTGCCATGAGTCGGGGGCCAAAATAGTAGCAGCTAACAGCACTGCTGACTGAGAAGGGGCTCAATGCTGTCCCCAGCACATATGGGACACCCCAACCCCAAGAGTACAGGAAGCGTTGCCTTATAGCTCTTAGAGGTCATCCACTACTCTCCAGTCTTTTGCCTTAACTTTGTTTTCTCTTCTAGTCTCGTGTCTCCACACAGAGCCCAACCAGGCTGCTAGCCCCAAGTCTAGGAGACCCATGGTTCTAGAAGTCTAGGAGACCCATGGTTCTAGTGCCCACTCAGTGTAACCAGTGCAACTTGTGTGTCCCAACTTCAAAGTCACAGGGGAGGGAAGGGGAACTGGTTGGCCAGCTTGAGGAAGGCAGTGTCTACCTTTGGTTCACTCTACTGCTCAGACCACACACTTCAAGATGGAAAGTTCATTCTCAGTTGTTGTTGTTATTGTGAAGTGCCGTTGAGTTGTTGCCAACCCAGAGTGACCCTGTATAGGGTTTCCAAGGAGCAGCTGGTGAGCTTGAACCACCGACTTTGCAGTTCAGATGATTTTGCAGTCTGATGCATTATCCCATAGTGCCACACCAGGACTCCGCTATATGTAATATATATATATACTCAAGCAGTAATGGTAATCTATAGGTTAATGCGCTGGACCTATATCAATAGTCAGTTGTGGTGTGTGGCCTTCCCTAGTAACTCAGTACAGGAGTTCCTCCTTTATATCCTCATTCCACTCTACTGGAGACATAGCTACTTGCCTTTATGTTTATGATGTTAGTTAATCCAGGGCCATCTTTGTCTCTCAAGTAAGAGCTACTCAGGGAAGCACACCCTGAGAGTGCTGTTTTCTCCCTGCACCCAGCACCTAGCACCCAGCACCTGATGGGTGCTCCATGGTGGTGGTTTTTGATACTGAACATGATAATGAACGTAATTCACAAGCTGGGCATTGTCAGAAAGTGTTTCTGATGACTCTGATTAGTGATGGGATGGAGTTGGGGTGCTGAGATGTATGCTATAGACAAAAAGTTTGAGGAAAATTTCATTAACCTTTCCTTCCATTTTTTCCACGAACTTTTTGGAATCCCCTCATTTGTTTTTTGGTTCTCTCCTCCTAGCCCTAAGTGGTACTTTTACATTGGAATGTCTCAAAGAAGTGATTTGCTTTCTGGAAATGAAGAGAGAAGAAGTCCTGTGTTTTGTTTGTTTCAGGAGTATCCTGGTCATTTATCCTTTACCTATTTGATCTGAGGTGGTCCCTTTGTGTCCTATGATTCCTTGATTAATGTGCAGATCTTTCCATAGGATATCAACTTGCGAGTGAAGTGGCCCAATGATATTTATTACAGTGACCTCATGAAGCTTGGTGGAGTTCTGGTTAACTCAACGCTTATGGGAGAAACATTTTATATACTTATTGGTAAGTGTAAGGCATCCTGGTGGCCCAGTGTTTACGTGCTCAGCTTCTAACCTGAAGGTCAGCAGTTTGAACTCACCAGTTGCTCCGTGGGTGAAAGATGCAACAGTTGACTTCCTTAAAGATTACAGCCTTGGAAATGCTGTGGGTCAGTATTACTGTGTTCTGTAGGGTCACTATGAGCAGGGATCGACTCGACAGCAATGGATTTGGTTGTTGTTTTTTGTTTTTGTTTTTGTTTTTGATTGGCACAGTTTTTAAAAGTCTTTATGCCGGCATTTTTTTGATGATCAAAATAACAAAAGTGAAAATGGTTTATCCATGGCTATGTTGAAGGGCTCCTGGTGTGGCACTGTAATATAAACACTGGACCACAAGGTCAGCAGTTCAAACCCCCAGCTGCTCCTCAGAAACCCCATACAGGGTTGCTACAAATTGAAACTGCCTTGATGGCCCTTAACACCAACAGCAGCATGTTGAGGGAGAGAGGGCATGAATTGCTTAGTGGATGAATTCCTGCCCTCCATGTGATAGACCTGGGTTCCATTCCCAGCCAGTGCACCTCATGCATAGTTCCCACCTGTCTACCAGTGGAGGCTAGAGTATTGCTGTGATGCACAGCAAGTTTTAGTAGAGCTTCCCCAATATGGCAGAGTAGCAAGAAGAACCTGGAGACCTATTTCTAAAAATCAGCCAGTGAAAACCCTGTATGCCATAGCAGTTCAATCCTGTTGTGCATGGGTTCACCGTGAGTCGGTGTTAACTCCACAGCCGCTCACAACAACATGTAGGGACTATGGATAATCTTATGGAGTGACTTTCCTTGGAATTTTATAGTTTCCAGTCACGGTATGTGTATAAATAGGGCCAGATCAGTTGAGAGTGTTTCTGAGAGGTTTAGTGTTCCAATGTGACTATTTTTGTTGTTGTTGTTGTTGTTGTTAAGTGCCGTCGAGTCGGTTCCGACCCATAGCGACCCTGTGTAGGGTTTCCAAGGAGCAGCTGGTGAGCTTGAACCACCGATCTTTGCAGTTCAAACGACTTTGCAGTCTGACGCATTAGCCCACAGAACCACACCAGGACTCCCCTGAACTCCATGTTGTTGTTATGTGCTGTGGAGTCGGTTCCGATTCATAGTGACCCTATACAGGGTTTGCGAGGCTGTAACATAGGCACTACATATTTTGTGCCTGTTATGGAATGGGCAACTGTAAGCTCCACCCCATTGCTGTAGTGTCAAATTTACATTGCTTTGTATTTTAATAGACAGTCTTTGAAGTGCAATTCTTTACTAACAAAATCTAAGACCGATCACTTCATTCTTTCACAATGCAAATGGCTGAATGCTGTTGTTTGGAAATGCCATCTTTCTGTCTGTAGTGGGTATTTGGGGGGATTTTTTTTCTTTGTTGTTGTTAAGTGCCATTGAGTCAGTTTCAACTCATAGAGACCCTGTTGTGTAGGGTTTCCAAGGAGCGACTGGTGGGTTTGAACTGCCAGCCTTGTGGTTAGCAGTCTAGTGCATAGTCTATAGTGCCAGTGCCACACAAGGACACATTTGTTCATAGAAGCTCTGAATACATGATAGTCTTAGTGTCTACTTCTTGCAGTATTTCATGTCAGACCTCTTTGAGATTGATTCAGGGCCCTTCTCTGAAGACTCTAGTCTCTCCCTGAGAGGATGAGATATTGAGAAACAGCATAGGTAAGCCCACTCGGACAACACTGTTGGTCACTGACTCTTCTAAAACCTTGGGTTAAAACCAAGCCTAACCTGATGTAGTCAAGTCAGTTCTTAACTCACAGTGCAGACTTAACTACACGGCAGACTAGAATGGCCCTAGGATTTCCGAGGCTATAATCTTTAAGGAAGTAGACTGCCACATCTTTTTCTCGTGGAGCAGCTTTTGGGTTCAAACCTTTTGGGGAGCAGCCAAACAACCTCCGCACCACCAGGGCTCTCTAGAAGCCTTGTATGGCAGGTGTTTGTAAAAGTCACTGAACATGTGTTGACCCTCTTGCTAATACTGTAACAGAGTGAAACAAAGCAATAAAAGATGCCAGGACCAAGGTTTGAAATCTCTGAATCTAGAGTTGACTCCTTAAGTCCTGAATAAGAGTCTCTATTTTCAAAAGTATATTTTGGTTTTCAAATGGGAAAAGAAGCAAAAGATTTTCATTTTATGTTGGGCTCAGAGCACAGCTACAGTTCTTGGTTAGAATTGCAACTCTGAGAAGTTTTGTCCCATTTATGTCACAGTTGGTAGCTGCCACCAAGTTGGCTCTTGGCACATAGTGACTATGCGCAACAGAACGAAATACTGCCCAGGCCTGCTATCCCCATGATGGGCTGAGGATCAGACTGTTGTGACTCATGGGGTTTTCATTGGCTGATTTTCAGAATTTTAGATTGCCTGGGCTTTCTAGTCTGCTTTAATCTGGAGGTGCCATTGAAACCTGTTCAGCATCATTGTTGTTGTTAAGTGCTGTCGAGTCTGTTCTGACTCATAGTGACTCTGTATAGGGTTTCTGAGGAGCTTGAATCACCAAACTGTGGTTCAGACTGACCTTGCCGTCTAGTACATTAACCCACAGCGCCACCCCAGGATTCCACTCAGCATCATAGCAACACACAAGCCCCACTGAGAGGAAAGTGCTGGCTGTACGTGATGTGTATGGGTGGGGAATTGAACTCAGCTCTCCTGCGGGAAGAAAGAATTCTACCACCACTGACTGCCCCCTTTCCCATTCTTAAGAACAATTGCTGTGGAGGTGATTTTGATTTATGACTACCCATGTAATAAGCATTTGTTTAATTAAACTGAATCAAATGTGGCTTTTTTCCAAATTCCTATTTGCGGTGATGTTGGGATGGCCCTAGATGACCAATGATAATAAAGGAAAGTTGAAAAGGAAGGTCGTGTTAATGATATAAGTTACTTTCTAAGGAGCCAGAGATGGATAAATTTTGGGAGCATTTGAAATGAAGGAAAGGAAGCAGAAACTGGATAATAAAAACTAAGTTTTTCTGGGTATTTGAAAGGAATATGAGATGTCAGCAATATAGTGAGCTGCACTTGGTTTTCCATTGTTTATTTGTTTTTGTCCAGGCTGTGGAGTGAATGTGACTAATAGCAACCCTACCATATGCATCAATGATCTTGTCACAGAATACAATAAGCAACACAGGACAGATCTGAAGGCCTTAAGAGCTGATCTTCTCATCGCTCGAACTGCGACAGAGCTGGAGAAACTGATCAGCACATTTCAGGACAATGGGCCCAATGGTGTACTCCCCTTGTATTATAAATACTGGATACACAGGTTAGTATTAGCTTTTCTTAATTCTTTTATAATTCCTTTATTCAATCAGTAGTTCAGTGTCTTCTAATTAGATGCTAAGCACCTGGCTAAATAATTAGTTTTTTTTTTGTTTTTTTTTTTAAAGTTTTTATTATGAATTGAGTGATAGTTTACATGGGAGAACAAACATCCGTTTTACACTCATCCTACTGTGTTTTGTTTCATTGCAATGATTACAATTCCCTCTGTACATCATTTAACAGTAATTGCTTCTATTCCCGCTGGGTTGTTGTTTTTTTTTTTTGTGTGTGTGTGTGTGTGTGTGTTTTGATGTACACAAAAACACTCAGGAATACATAATCATTTAAATTGTCCAAGGGCACATTCTGCAAGCCTGCCTCCTGGCTGCCAGCATACAGCCTTTCTTTTTCTATGAGTCTATAGAGTCTTAAGCTGCTCTGTCTCTCCATGTCACCATGTCTGCCTCCATCTCTGGTGTCACTGCTTCTCTGGTTAGGGCCCCACGTTCTGCTCATGCTCGTCTCTCTTGATAGTCCTAGGGTCCTCTGTTCCTGGAATGTAAGATTAACTACTCCCCACTTTATGTTACAAAACTTCTATGTTTACAATTGTGGCAGTTGCAATTAGTCATGATAACAGTTACTCACTATTGAATCATAAGAATCTTATCATCATCTCTTTTCACCAGACCCATCTAGACAATATGAAAACTATTTAGTGGGGATTCTGCCGTCCCCCTCACACTCTAAAACTCAAGTCCCTCATGAAAACTTGCAAGCCAGCCACTTCATGCCTTTATAGCCCCCTCCCCCATTTTGGGTAGCCATTGTCTAAGTTGCCCATCCCTATCAACTCTGTATACCAAGGGGATGTGAAGACTCCTTCCCTCTCAGTTGGTATTTTGAGCTGCTACATCCATAAATATAGGTGAAGTTCATCAAATTGTAGTAATTCCTTTATCAAATTTCTTTAACTTCCTCTAGTCGAGCTCTGGTCACCAAGCCATTGAGGCTAGGACAAACGGGTACTATCTGCAAGTTTGGGTATCTCCTCCCACTTCATATCAGCTGGATGATTCACTCTTAGCTCCATGGCTAGGTCAGTGTCCATGGGCTCAGGAGTTCCCAAGTCTCACCAAACTTCGGACCTACCAGCCCTTCTTCCTCTTCTCTCTCTTATCTCAAGGTCAACAAGCGTCTACGGGATGTGGTCAAACTCAGCACATGTCTTCATTACTGTCTTTCCCCCACTTTCACTCACATGTCAACCAACATGGTCACCAGCTACCTTAAATGCTTGCTTGTGTGTTCCCTTTGAGTTTCAGTCTTGGAGGGAGGTTTGTCCTGAAGGGACTTGATTGCTTACCTTAATGGCTCTCCAGCAAACAACTTGCTTGTTCTTTTTTTTTTTAATGCAATATTGCAAAAAGTTTATTTATTTAATGTTTTATTGTGAATTATGTGATAGTTTACATGGGAGAACATTAGTTTTATATTCATTCTATCATATGTAAAACTAATGTTCTCCCCTGTAAACTATTTCATTGTCATGGTTACAATCCCCTCCATGCATCATCAGCCAACCAAAGGGTAAACACTACAAGTCTGCACCCCGGTTGTCAGCACACAGCCCCTCTCCCTCTCTGAGTCTAAAGTCCTCAGCTGCTCCATCTCTCCACATCATCGTCTCTGCCTCCATCTCAGGCATCACTGCTTCTCTGGGTAGGGTCCCACTCTCCGCTCTTCTCCCTTGATGGTTTGAGGGACCTCCGCTCCTAGACTGAACAGTTTATCACTCCCATCCTTGCTATAAAACATCTGCCTTTACATTTCCAACCCTCACAATCAGTCCTGATAACAATTATTCACCGTTGCATCACAAGAGACCCATCCGCATTTCATTTCATCAGCCCCACCTAGACAGATTGGATACTACTCAGTGGAGATTCTACCTTCCTCCACACCCTCTGGAACTAGGTTCCCTCTTGAAAGCTTGTAAGCCAGTCACTTCTTGCCTTTGTAGTCCCCCACTCACACCTTGGGTAGCCAATATCCAAGTTGCCCATCTCTGTCCACTCTGTGTGTGGATGGGCTGGGAATGATCCTTGCTGTAAGGATTTGTTTCCTCTTTTCAACTTGCTTGTTCTTGTTATAGCCAAACAGACTGCTGTTTTTGTTTTTTCCTGCTGGTCTTTTTTCAGCAAGTATCTTCTGTTCCTCTAGCTGCTCCAGGCTGGTCTGCTTGTCCTTTCAAGTGGGAATGTCCCACCTCAGAAGTTTCTGGATGGGACTCAGGATTTCTCCTAAAGTCCTATACACTACGAAGGCTCTGCAAGAAGCCTATTTCACTGGGCAAGTTCTAGAACCCCTTTTAGGTATTCCAGTCAGTTATAGACTGAACATGGGCTTACAAGCTTTCTGTAATCATGTTTCCTGATATTCCTTTCTATCCCACTCAAGTGTCTATTTTACAATAGTAGGCAAGGGAAATGAATATTCATAAGACAGTCAGGCATCTTAACATTATTTCCCCTCCTTTATTCATTCAGACTATGCCTCAGTCTCTGTATCACAAAGCTCTGTTGTTCTAAGGTTAAGCATACATTACTATATACCTCTGTCCCATTTAGCCCATGCAAACCTATCTAAGTGGTCCTTTATCTACCTTGTTTGTCTGTCCCCCTCCCTCTTCTTGTGTATTGCCCTCCCCTTCCTAGTAAAAATATGGAATGCTTCACGAATTAGTGTGTTATCCTTGCACAGGGGCCATGCTAATCTTATCTGTATCATTCCAGTTTTAATATTTGTTGCTAAGTGCCATGGAGTCAGTTCCGACTCATAGTGACCTTGTATAGGGTTTCTGAGGACTGACTCGTAAGCTTGAACTGCAGTTCAAACGGCTTTGCAGTCTGGCTCATTAACCCACAGCACCACACCAGGACTCCAGTTTTAATATATGTGCTGCCAAAACAAGCACTAAATAATTTGCTTTTACCTTTGTAATGGAGAAAGGTTCCTGGATGGGGCAAATCTTTTGTCCTGGATTACTAAGCCAGAGGAGTCCTGGGTTGGCACTGTAGGATCAGCATTGGACTGCTAGCCACAACGTCGGCAGTTCAAACCCACCAGGAACTCCTTGGAAACGCTATACAGGGTCACTATGAGTCAGAACCACTTCAACAGCACTTAGCAATAACAACAGTACTAACCCAAAAGTTTGGTTGTTCAACCCCATCCAGTGGTGCCTGGAAATCTGCTTCCATAAAGATGACAGCCAAGAAAACCCTATGGAGAAGTTTTACTCTGTCACACAAAGGGTCAATATGAGTCAAAATTGACTCAACAAACACATTTTATTTTTGATTTTATAATAGAGACATCTGGTGGACCAAGTTTACCTCACCAGTATCTGGACCGGCAGGTGCCCCATGCTCCTGTTGGGGTGCAGTGGGAAAGACACACCTCCCCTAGGAGTTTTCCTGCCCAGTTTATTTCGTCTGAGGAAGCAATCAGACAAATCTACTTGTGTGACACTCTCTGTAACAATCAGAAACCCTATGCAGGTTCTCTCTGAGTCAGAATCAACTCGGCGGCACACAATAACAATAACAACTATGTAATAATGGTCCTCAAAGTGAAGTCCCACAGCACCATCGGCAACAGCCTCACCTGGGAATTTGTTAGAAAGGCAAATTCTAACAGAATCCCCATCCCTACTAATTAAAAGGTTTGCCGTTCAAGCTCACCCCAGAGACATACACAACCTTGAAAGTCCTATGGAGCAGTTCTAATCTGTATACATGGGGTTGCCATGAGTCAGGGTTGACTCAATGACAAGTAGCAACAACATCTGACTGAATGAGAGACTCCATCAGAAACTCAGGGGTTGGGGCCCAGCAATCTCGGTTTTAACCAATGCTTCTGGGAAGATTCCAAGGCAGTGTCAATAAAACTCTAGGCTCTACCCTTCAAAAATGTCAATGTCTTGAAAAGCAAACAGCTAAAATGAAGGTGGAGAAGTTATTTAAGATTAAAGTAGCTTGACAACTAAATGTAATGCATAATCCATAACTAGGTCCTGAATGGGGGGAGATGGTCATAAAATATATTAATGGGACAATTTGAACATGGATGATATATTAGATAATATTATTTTGGCAAGATTGAATTTCTTGAGGGTGATAATGGTATTGTGGTTTTATAAGAGAATGTTCTTGTTCTCCAGAGATACATGCTGAAGTATTTAGGGACAGACTGTCATGATATCTGTAACATATGGTTCAGGATTTAAAAAAAAGATACGTGTGTGTGTGTGTGTGTGTATAACAAGAGAGAGAACTGAATGTGGACATTGTTAGTAGTTGGTAGAGAGTGTAGGTGAAGGGAATATGAGATTTAGTCTATTCTTTCCATTTTTCTGTAGGTTTGAAACTTTTCAAAATAAAATTAAAGGGGGTGTGATTCTGTACTTAAACTCTGTGTGTATATGGGTGTAGGTGTATGTTTCAAGAGAGGAAATGAATATGGAAGCTGTTGGCAGTAAACATAGGGAGACAGAATATGAGATTTATTCTACTCTCCATTTTTCTCCAGGTTTGAAAATTTCAAAATAAAAATTTGTGGGTGAGGGAGGGATTCTGTACTTCCAAACGTTTCTACCAGGATACAAGTTAACAGGCACATTTAGAGAATGGTCAAAACATGCAGTAGTAACCTGAGTTGAACTTGCAGTGGATACCACCCAACATTATGAGATCACACTTTGCTTGTCAGCTCAGTTCTTTTTCCCCAAGAACATCCAGAGTTGCATGATGTTTCATAAAAGTTTTAGGGGTGAAGAAGTGGTACCACCGATCATCATCACAGAATTAGCAGGAGTGACATGGTTTTTAAGAGAAAAAACGTACAACTCTCTAGTGGACTTACTATCACTATAAT
>NW_006408567.1:16298320-16299912 GCF_000296735.1 Chrysochloris asiatica | reverse complement strand
GTTTTCCATACATTGAGGTGCTATCCATACTGAAGTATATAGCCTTCGATCTTCATCAGTAAGTATATCAAGTCTACTTCCAGCAAGCAAAGTTGTATCATCTGCATATTGTTAATATGTCTTCCTCCAATCCTAATGCCATGTTTTTCTTCATATAATCCAGTTTCTCAGATTATTTGCTCAGCATACAGATTGAGTAAGTATGGTAAAAGAATGTAACGCTGGCACGCACCTTTCCTGATTTTTAAACCATCCAGTGTCTCCTTGTTCTGTCTGAATGATGCCATTTCTTCTTCTATGTATAGGTTCGTCGTGAGCACAATTAAATGCTCTGGAATATCCATTCTTCACAAGGTTATCATGTTCCACACAGTTGAAAGTATTTACATAGTAAAAAAAAGCACGAGTAAACATATTTCTGGCATTCTCTGATTCAGCCAAGATCCATCTGAAGTCAGCAATGATATCCTTTGTTCCACGTCCTCTTCTGAAGCTAGCTTGAATTTCTGGCAGTTCTCTGTTTATGTAGTGTTGCACACATTTTTTTAACTATCATCAGCAAAATTTTACTTGTGTGTGATAGTAATAATATTGTGTGATGATTTTTGCATTCTGTTGGGTCATCTGTCTTTGGAATGGGCACAGATATTAATCTTTTCCAATCAGTTGGCCAGGTAACCATCTTCCAAATTTCTTGGCAGAAATAAGTGAGTGCCTCTAGTGCTTCATCATCTTGCTGAAAGATTTCAATTTTTTTTTTTATAATTTATTTTATTTTGTTGTTGCTGTTGAGAATATACACAGCAAAACATACATCAACTCAACAGTTTTTATATGTACATCTCAGCGACTTTAATTGCATTCTTCAATTTGTGCACCATTCTCACTCTCCTTTCCTGAATTGTTCCGCCCCAATTAACATGAACTCCCTGTCCCCTAAAGTCCCCTAAAGGAGTATCTAATCTTTGGAGTTGCTATTGCCAATTTGGTCCTATATAGACAGTTCTTAAATGAGCATAATGGTCAAAGCAGATGTTCTTAACTAGGTAAGCTAAACTATTGCATAGTTTTAAGAAGATTTCAAGGGATATTTTTGGCTTAAGGCTTAAACATGATCTCATATCAATAGTTTCCAGGGTTCAAAAGGCTTAAACATGATCTTACTTCAGTTGTTTCAGGGGTTCAACCAGCCTACATGACTCCAGAAAACCTTGATTACATGAGAATTTGAAAGCATGTTCTGCATTTTCTACCTTTTGATCAGGATTCTTCTATAAAATGAGTTTTTAATTTGTTATTTCATCAATTCTCGGTGCCTTTTTTTCACCAATGCCTTCAGTGCAACTTGAACTCCTTCCTTCAGTACCATTGATTCTAAATCATGTGCTACCTCTTGAAATGACTGAGTATTGACCATTTCTTTTTTTTTTTTTTTTCCTTTTTTAATTTAAGGTTTTTATTGTGGATTGAGTGAAAGCTTACATGGCACATCATCAGTTTCACATTCAACAATTCATATACACTGTTTCATTACATTGATTATAATCCCCTCCATATACCATCAGTTAACAGTATTTCTCTCTATCCACTTT
>NW_006408567.1:16285502-16296024 GCF_000296735.1 Chrysochloris asiatica | reverse complement strand
AAATATTTTAAGTCTTCTTCACTTTCACAAAGCAAGGTTGTATCATCTGCATATCACAGGTTGGTAATGAGTCTTCCTCCAATCCTGATGCCACGTTTTTCTTCATATAATTCAGCTTCTTGGGTATTTGCTCAGCATACAGGTCATGAATAAGTCTTACAAAATTCTATCATGCCATCTCCAGCATCATTTCTATCACCAAGCCCACATTTTCCAATTACTGATCCTTCCTCTCTGTTTCCAACCTTCCCCAATCACCAGTAATTATCAATACATCTTGATTGCATGTTCGATCAATTTCAGACTGAAGAAATTGGTAGAATTCTTCAATTTCATTGTCACGGGCTTTAGGGCTTATTACATAAATTTGAATAATAGTGGTATTAATTGATTTTCCTTTAGGCATATAAATAGCATCCTATCACAGACAGCATTGTACTTCAATACAGATCTTGAAATGGTTGTTCTGACGACGACTATGATACTATTCCTCTTAAATTTACCATTCCCGGCATGTAAACCATGTGATTGTCAGGTTTTAATTGACCACTGCCAGTCCATTTCAGCTCATTAATGCCTAGGATGTTAGTCTTTATGCATTTGATTTCATTTTTGACAACTGACAATTTTCCTAGATTCATACTTCTTACAGTCCATGTTATGATTATTAATGGATATTTGTAGCTATTTTGCCTCATTTTGAGTTGAGTTCCCATCAGCAAATAATGGTCCCTAAAGCTTTACTTTGTTAGGTCATCATAGTCAACCCTAATTCTTGTTGTTGTTGTTAAATGTTGTTGAGTTGGTTCTGACTCATAGCGACCCTATATATGGTTTCTAAGCTGGTGGGTTTGAACTGTGAATGCTTGCAGTTATCAGTCCATGCTTATCCTACAGTGCCACAACAGGACTCCAACCCTAATTACTAGTAGTTTGTTGTTGTTGTTAAGTGCCGTTGAGTCGGTTCCGACCCATAGCGACCCTCTAGAGGGTTTCCAAGGAGCAACTGGTGAGTTTGAACCACCAACCTTGTAGTTCAAACCAATTGTGCAGCCTAATGCATTAATCCACAGTGCCACACCAGGACTCCTTAGCAACACAATTCTTGTGGGATGAACTAAAGCTACAACTCTAGACTCAGCCTCCCACTCCCACCCCACCCCCACCCCCGAGCTCTTTTCTTATTGGAGGATCACGTAATTAACAGTGCTGAGCCAATGCCTTCAGTTTCTGGTGACAGTCTCTTATCTTCTTTTCCAGTGGCCAGCAAGTCCGTCTTGGAAGTGCGGAGGGACCAGAGGTGTCCATAGTCGGCTTAGATGATTCTGGGTTCCTTCAAGTCCATCAGGAAGGCGGCAAGGTTGTGACTGTGCATCCGGACGGCAACTCCTTCGACATGTTGAAAAACCTTATCCTTCCCAAACGGAAGTAGTCCCCTCAAAGCAGGCGTGGGAAGCCTGCCCCTCGCCCTGGGCCTTACCCACTGGCCTGGTGCTCTGGCAGGGGTGAGGTTGTAGCCAAGACCACCACAAGCATTCCAGTTAGATTTCTGCTGCCTTCCCTAGTACATGCATCTTAAATACTATTTGAAGGCTGTAGGTAATTTTTTTTTCTGTTATAATTCTTGACTGTTTTTTTTTTTTTTTTTTTTAAGGGTTATTATGTTGATAATTTGTATGGTTTTTAGAGATGCTCTGGAGTGGAGGATTGCCAGGTAGAAGATTTAGGTTAGGTAAACTCCTGCCGTAGATGTGGAACTCATACCCCTCCCATCACCCCTCAGACTTGGATTTGTGTTTATTGACCTATTATTTAAACAGCCCTGGTTGCACTATGAATTGAACATTGGGGTGCTAACCTCAAGGTCAGGTGTTCCAACCTACTAGCCAATCTGAGAGAGAAAGATAAGACTGTCTGCTCCCAGTCTCCGAAACCCTAGGTAGGGTCACTATGAGTCGGAATCTACTAGATGCCCGTAGGTTGTGGGTGGGCCCTACTACTGTGCTACCCCTTCTCCAAAGCGGAGTCCCTTGGTGACCCTGTGTATTACAGAGTAGAACTGCTCCATAGGATTTTCTTGGCCACATTATTATGGAAACAGATCTCTAGGTCTTTCTTCCACAGTGCCATTGGGTAGATTTAAACCAGCAGCCTTTAGGTTAGTAGTCAAGAGCAAACTGCTTACATCACTCAGGGACCGATTTATTGTCCACCCAACCACCTGCTGGAAGGAAGGAAGGAAAGAAAAGAAGTTCTTACGTAGAAACTGCATTGAGATCATTCTTAACTGATGGTATTAAATATCAATATAATTTTCTTTATATTTATGTTTATCCAGTACTTGGAGCCCTTGATCCTTGGTCTATTAAGAAAAAAAATTTAAAAACACCCTCAGGTCAGGTCAGTGGTGAGTTAGAGGTATGATAGTACTTTATAAGAATCTAGGGAAGTATTTTCCTACAGGAGCACATGTTGACACTCAGCGGGAGTGTTCATTTATTGTTTGTTAATGAAGAAGAGAGAAGGTGGGTGTCTCAGTTCCTCTCTCTGTCTGGTGGTTTGTGGTTACATCACAGTGGCTTCTAAATGGCTACAGAGTAGCATCTAGCTGTAAGAATGCAGTGGCATTGTAGAGGAAAATCATTGAAGTTATTTCACAAGCTCTCCTTTCATAAGTTTAAACTGAGTGCTGAGTCTGAAGAGATGGGATCAAGTTCAAGATCCTCAAAGCATTGATGAGGCACCACTGGGATGAGAGGGGCAGATGATTTAGCTTTAACAGCTGGAGATGAAGGCTCACTCTCATACCACACACAAGGGAGGATTTGGAGTTTTTAAGCCATTTTCAGGCTGACTTTGAAATGTGGCACGTTCTACAAGTCCATGTGCAGTAAAGTAGCACAGGAATACCCAAATACAGGCTCTTTAGCCCTTATTTGCCAAGGAAGAAAATTATATTGATACTTAATACTGTCCGTTAAGAATGTGAGTATATCTTTAAAAGATGTTAAAAATCTGATGCTCTAACAGTCTCCATGGAAGAACAAAAGAAAGGAAGCCTTTTGATACACATTTGCACCTTCCAGATGCACGCCATGCTTTTTCCATGTAACTTCTATCTCTGTTGAATTTATGAATCATGCACATTACTTTTCAGCCTTAAAAGGCTAATTTTTTACCACTTTTCTTTCTTCCTGCCAGTCCCAACTGAAATTAGTGGAAAGTAATCTTGATGGTGCTCTCAACTTTGAACAGAATCCCCTCATTGTAAACTAGTCCCATCCTTGCCCAAGTCCTACCCAGCCAGGTTAATTCCAGAAAGTTGCGGTTTCCAGTATAAAATCAGTCTACCTTGAGCCAGGCACGGGCAAGCCGCACAGTAAGAAAAAACAATTTACATCTTGAGTAAAGTACACTCATCCAAACTGTGTTTTTGGGAAATGTAGCTTAAAAAGCATTATACATTTTTGCAAAGAAGAAGTCTTTAACTGGAATTATTTTTCTCTCACTTCTAAATGCCCGAGTCTTCTTTTGGAATCAGTGGCAACTTGAAACAAAAATCAACACCACGTGAAAATTACAAAAAGGACTCACCCTTGAGAGGGAGTCTGCAAAGTATCATCAAGGAGAAAAATCTCCAAGTTAATATTGTGAATTTCACTTCTCAAACTTCATAAATGAAGGCAAGTCATCTCTCGGAGCTGCCGTCATTACTTTTAGAGTTTCTTTGAGGGGTTATTTAATGAAAAACATGCTATATTTTGTTTTAAGCTGAAGTCCTCTTCTGGAAATTTCTGCTTTGGAAAAAAAAGTTATCATTTATTTTCCTTTGTGTAAATTAAAACTAATGAAGTGTGGACATGTCAAAGCAGATGGGGATGTTCTGGGCATGCCACTCTGCCTCTGTGCTCTTTAGCAGGCCCTTCTGACTTACACAGAACACCCCATCTTGAGGGAGACAAAATTGATGTGAAGTAGACACTGCTCTTTTCAGAAACCTGATTTTGCCTCAGATGAACCAAAGAGTATTGTAAAATTCTGCTTCATAGAGAGCAGCTGATTGCAGGCATTTTGCTTATAGTTGTTAGTGTTAGGGGAACCTGCTACTCCATACCTATCATAAGGCGTCTGGAGTATCCATGCAGCCAACCATCTCACGAAGTCTTAAACAAAACTTTGCATTTTCCCCCACGACCTTTAGAATACAACAGATAAAACTCAGGATCAATGTGTGCTTCCAGAACATGGGATTCTCCCCGAGGTAGATATGCATTGAGCATCTTTGTAATTATGTGAAAGACTAGACATCCCCCTTAGGGAGCTCTTGAGGTGGTGCCCCCTAAAATAGAGCATGGCAACAGCTTCTTTGGCACTGGGATTCCTGACAGCTTTCATGGGAGCTGTCAACGTGGGAAGGATTTGTGTTCAATGTAAGATAGTAGGTGGTGTTTCACTGAGGCTCACTAATCCTTGCGTGATGCTACTTATGAGGGACCTGACCAAGGGGTGGATCAGGGTGGGTATATAGGCCCAGGACAACGGGGAAATGGCCTTTGCCCCGTACTAAAGAGCAGCTTCAGCCATCACCTGGCCACCGTACCCACCTACTAGGAAGCCAGCATGGCCACCCCCACCCTGGAGTCTGAGACTGGAAGAGAAGCTGGCCTCACCCAGCAGTTTCAGGATGGAAAAGGGAGACGTTTTAGCCTTAGATTCTGTAACCTACTCACTCACAATGGACAACGGAGAATCCTTATTTCTGGGTAATTACTATGCATATTTGAAATAAAAGAAAGTGTAAGCCTTTGCATTTTTTCACTTTTCAAGGAGTCCTCTTTGAAAAGTTATGATTTCAACCAATGCCTATAAAAAGCAAGTCCACCAAAATAAACTATAAGGCTGTTCTACACGATTTGGGCTCATTCTTATTTTCACAAGTTGCTTTTTTTTTTTAAAGGCCATTGCTTTTAGTGATAGCGTTCTTATATTTAAACATTTAAAACAAATAACTGAGAGACTTTACATAGTAAGAAATATATAAACATTTCTAAGTTTAAGAAGCTGGGTGAGTTTTGTGGAGGTGGGATGTATTTTTGACAAATGTGCTATACATGATACCAGAAAAAAAATGTCTTACTATCCCAAAGCATGAAAGTTAACAAAGCCCAAAGCAAAAAAACAAAACAACTTTTTTAACTACGGTGAGAAATAAATTTATTATAACATCTATATTTTGTTCTTTTAGGGTTTTCTAATTTTTTGCGTGAAAATTGCTTTACTTTTGTCCTAACAGTTTCTACCCCAAGATTTCAACCTTATATATCATGTTTACATTTAAGAACAACTTGAATACTGAATTTTAGATAAACCATTCACTACAAAGCTACTATAATTTTATGGTATTTATTTGAAATTGTACCTTTTATTCCATTTTATCAATAGCAGCAACGTCTTACAATGCCAATAAATTAGAACTTCGAGTTCACTTTGTAGAGGAGCCATTACATCTATTAGGCCTCTCGCAGCCCTTCTGGAAGAAGGGAGGAAAGCTGAACTGGCTGGTAGGACTTTCATATGACAAAAGGAGTCATGATTGAGCAGTGAGGGCACAGAAAATACTGGCTCTTGCAGATTTCCTCAGGGTAACCCTTCACAGCCTGTTCATTTGGCCACGAAGCTATGAATGGAATGGCTTTTCTAGAAAGGAGTTTCCGTGAACATAAAGGAATTCCTTTCCCTGGGAGACTTTGTGGAGGGCTGAGTCAGTGTTGAATTGGGCTTACTTCTCAAATCCATTTGATCTGACATTTTTGTCAACATGGTACATGTTAGGGCCAATGCCCATTACCCTCCTCCCCACCCCACCCCCGCCCTTTTTTTTTTTTTTTTTTTAAATGAAAGACGCATATGCATTGAAATGCTTCCTCTTCCTCCCTCAGAACACCACAGACATCAAAAAACAATATTCTCAAGCTTAAATATGCCGACTCTTAAAGATGGAGGTAACAATATTAGGTTGCCATAGTAACTACCGGGTTAACTCTGCATCGAGCTGTTGGCACTCTTGAAGCCGGAAACTGACTTGTGTAGGAATTGTCCTTCATGTTCTATGCTGTGAAAACCATATTTGTTTAGACAAGGATATTTTCACTAGTGTACGTTTTATTTTGCAAGGGCATAGCATTTGTTAAGCCTCTAGACATTCTCCAACACAAATCTATACGAGTCTTTCTAAAAAGGAACCTTTGATATCAAACTGCTTCACAAGCCTTGATGATTTGTACTTATTAAACACAGCCCCCAAACGTAAAAACAAAGGACACAAGTATTTTGTGGGACTTTATTGAAAAATGTCAGATGCTATCGCATACTAATCAAACCTGCACCTTCAAGAACCATAGTTTAATGAAAATAATCATGAACATAAAAAATAATAGACCAGGCTTGTTTTCTGTGAGCATACATTTGCACAGGGAACTGCTAGTGAGGTATAGCTAAGTGGTCTGTAGAGGTGTATGCAAGCATTTTATAAAATCCCAGTTCCTTCATGGCACAACAGAAATCATACCACACCTTGTCACCATCAAGTTGGTTCTGACTCCTGGTGGCCCATGTGTTACAGTGTAGAACTGTGCTCCATAGGATTCTCTTGGCTGCAGTCTTTAAAGAAGTAGACTGCCAAGCCTTTCTTCTGAGGTGCCAACACTTGACACATTCCTATATTTGCAAATTTTTATCTCGAAGGACAAACTGACACACTGTTCGACTGAATTAGGTCCTGAGGTGGCAGAAGATAATTTCACATTTTGAGAGCAATCCATGTTAATGCACTTGAATTCTATAAAGATGAGTTGAAAGCATTTGTGTAAACCATGTCTTACAAAAGCAGCAAAACGAAATTGTGTTAATGTGAAGCAGATAGAGTGACAGAATCTATTCAATGCATTGATCCAGTTCAATGCCAAGATATTTGAAAACAGTGAAATCTTTAGATAAAAAAAGTAAAATGAAAATTAGTGGATACTGCCAAAACTTAACTAAACAACAGAAGATAAACCAGATAACTTGGAGCCTCCTGAAAATTAAATATTTATGCTCATCAAAAGACTTTGCCAAAAATGTAAAAAGAGAATGTATATAATGGCCTAACAGGGGTCTAATCTCTATAATACACAGAAAACTTAAACATCTCAACAACAAAAAGACAATCCAATCAATAAATGGGCAAAGGACATGACTAGACAATTCACCAAAGAAGATATTCAGGTGGCTAACAAGCACATGAAGTGATGCTTGCAGTCATTACCCATTAAAGATGCAAATCAAGACCGCAATAAGATATGATCTCATCCTAACAATGGCACTAATGAAGAAAACACAAAACAAATGGTAAGGTATAAAGTTAACCTGAACTCATATGCTGCTGGTGGGAACGTAGAATGTGCAGCCACTTTGGAAAATGGTATGGCTCTTCCTCAAAAATTTAGAAATGGAAATACCATAGGATCCAGCAATTCTGCTCCTAGAAGTACATCCTAGAGATACAAGAACAATGATATGAATAGACATGTGTATGATAAAACATTGGACTGCAAGGTAGGTTTGAACCAAAAGGTTAGCTGTTCAAACCCACCAGCCACTCCTCATAAACCCTAAATAGGGTAGCTATGAGTCAGAACCAACTCTATGGCACTTAACAACAACATTCATTGCAGTATTCACAATAGCAAAAAGATGGAAACAACTTAAGTGTCCATCAATAGCTAAACAAAATGTGGAACATACACACTATGGAATATTTCGTTGTTGGTAAGTGCTGTTGAGTCTACTCTGACTCATAGTAACCTTATATAGGGTTTCCAAGGAGCAGGTGGTGGGTTTGAACTGCTGATCTTGCCATTAGCAGTTCAGTGCTTATCCTGCAGCACCACACTAGGACTCTAATGGAATGTTATGCGATGATAAAGAATTATGATGAGTTCATGAAACATAACATGGATGAATCTAAAGAACAATATACTAATTGCAGTAAGTCATAAAAGGAAAAGTGTGATTCCACTTTTATAAAGTTAAGAATTGACTTACATACAGAAGCTAATGTTCTTTGATGGATACTAGGGATGGGAGGGGGAATCCCTAGACAGTAGATGTGTTAATTCTGGTGAAGGAAAAGGCAATACACAATATGAGAAAAGTCAGCACAATATGACCAAGGAAAATGAAGACACTGAGAGATACCTTAGAGTAAGGGACAACCGCAATAAATCCTGTAACACAATTTTGCAATAACCTCCAAAAATTTGTGAGTGATTACATAGGCAGATGTGTATGCTATATAGGTGTGGTGGGGCATATGGAAATATATGTATGTACACATATAGGTATCTTGGTACTTGTATACATATTTGTATGTGTTGCATATATATTAAAATATAAAGGGCACAGTTACGGAAACTTCTTACACATACCCAAACACCTCATGAGACTGGGATATTGGACTTGAAGGCTAAGGACTATAGTCTTGGATGGGCATCTAGGTCAGTTGGCATAACATACTTCATAAAGATAATGTTCTACATCCTAGCTTTCAAGAGGCCATCTAAAATCGTCATTGGTCTCTTCCTGTTTGGAGCAAAGTCGAGTGAAGGGAACCAAAGACTCAAGGAAGCAATTAGCCCACAGGACTAATGACCCACGCAAACCATATCCTCTGATGCCCAGCTACCACTCTGACCACAATGAAAGGTCCTGGTTAGAATGGGAGAAAAATGTAGAACAAAATTCAGATTCATAAAAATAAAAGACCAGAATGAATGGTCTGATAAAGAGATGGAAGGAACTGTCTCCCTAAGATACCTTTTTAACCTGGAATGGAAACCACTTCTGGATGTCACCTTTCAGTCAAATAATAGATAGATAAAATAAACACTGTCACCAGTGAGGAATGTGCTGCTTAAAACAATCAACTACATGAGGCCATATGGGCAACATTTGCTCAAAACCAAAGATGGGCAAGCAAGGAGAGGCAGGGAAGCTGGAGGGATGGCAATGGCAGGGTGGAATAGGGAGGGTGCGGTGCTGACACATTGTGGTAACCAATGGCGCGCAGCAATCTTTGTGTGAATGGTTTAATGGGCAACTAGTAGGCTGTGTAAACTTTTGCCTAAAACACAATAAAATGTTTTCAAAACCAAAAAACCCTAAGAGAAAGAATTAAAAAAAAAAAAAAAAAGGAAGTTTATTTTTAAAACACTGCGGATGCTTTATAAAAGGCTTTCAGTTTACCTGCTACACACATTACATATTCATATAAGTTTTCTTGCTATGTAGAAAATGCTTAAGAAAATGTATAGTACATCATTTTTATTACATCCTTTTAACACATTTTTTCTCTTCCACAAGGTGCCTTCCATTAACAGTTTTCCATATTGCACATGCAATTCAACTAACTTTATCAGCACTACTTGTAGCAAACACGAGCCTAGTGAATTACAGATCTGTGTGGGTCAGAGGCATTTTGCCATGTAATTAAACTTGACAGAGATCACCAAAAGCACTGGGCACTGCCATTCTTATAAAATATTTGGCTATGTATCTATTTTGCATTTAATGCTTAGTCAATATATTCTGAAGGTGCTATGGAGAGTTCATAAGGTTCAAGGGAAGTAAGGGCTTGTTAATTACATGTCAAAGTACATCCATGCTCACACACAGAGAACAAGAAATTGCATGTTAACCCCTTCCTCTTGGTTTGCTGATTTTTGTATGAAGACAAAGGTTATGTTTTTTAAAAGGCCTTTAATGAGACTTATAAATGACTTTTTAAAGACTATGGAGTTCGTCTACTCTTGGGACTTGATCACATTCTGCTTTGACTAAAGAATTCGAAGAGCCCTTGATACAGAGGCTTCCTCTTCCCAGATTGGCCATCTGCCTGGATACAGCTGACTTTATTAGGGCGGATTTTGTTCTCTGTAAAGTGGGGACAACTGTAGTTAGAACTCCTGACACCTCCCTCTGAGACATTACTGAGCCCCGGGGCAGGGCAAGGCACACGAGCCTGATTTCAAGGTGAAGAAGCTGAGTCCTCCCCAAGTACTGGGTAGTTTGAGGTCATGCGTGGGGCCTCAGGGACCCTCAGCTAGGCCCTTTCAGAGAAGCCCATTCTTGGAGGAACTAAGGTTGGGTGATCTCTTCTCCCAAGCTGCAGGCTGTGTCTCAGTCCTCTCCACCTGCGTTTGTGGCACCGACGATACAAATCTAAAACGCGGCTACAGAGTTCTATTAAAATAGTTGTCTCTATATAAATTAATTTATATCGTGCATGTACAGCTTGTCCCTATCGAGTCGACTGGTAAGACAGGAAACCAAGAAGGCCTGGCCTATGGCTTCTCCCTGTGGGCAGCCTGCGCCGAGGCGGGCCGTGCACGTGCATCCCCGCGGCCCGGCCTGGCGGGTCACCTGCCGTTAGTGATGATGACTGAGGCGCCCAGGTAGTGCGGCAGGGGCGCGCCAGGCGGCG
>NW_006408567.1:16249768-16285256 GCF_000296735.1 Chrysochloris asiatica | reverse complement strand
GCCGTCGCGGGCGGCCTGGCGGGCGGTCTTGGCCGGGCCCAGCGCGGGCTCCTCGCGGTAGTGGCCACAGCTCGGGAAGCTCGCCGGTGGCGGAGGTGGTGGTGGCTGAGGCGTGGAGTCCTCGCTGAACCTGCGCGCGGCGGTAGGCGCTGCGAAGACGGGTGACACGTTAGACTCCTGCGCAGGGGGATCAAGGAGTAGTACCCAAAGCAACACCGAGTCTGGGAGCCAGGGCGCGCCCACCACTCCTCGACCGTGCGGACCCACCGCAGCCCGTGCGCTGCCAACTCGGGGTCACCCTTCCCCTTTCATCTCTTTCCACATTGCAAGCCTGCACTGGCCACGCAAAAAATGCATTTAAATGACTGATAACATTAAAAGTCAAAAGAAAAACCGGGGATAAGAATGTGATTAATATATTTTATTTCATCTCATGTGTCCAAAATATTAGTTCAGTGTGTTGTTGTTGGAGACCATAGAGTGGAATCCAACCCATAGTGCCCCTGTAATCTCTAGAAGAGCTGAAACCGTATCTTTCTCCTGTGATTCTAACCCTCAGCCTTTTGATTAGCAGTCACATGTCTAGTTATTGTGTCACGTGAGAGCTCCTTTTTCAATGTGTAATCAATGTAAGCATTATTGAGATTGTTGTTGTCAAGTGCCCTGGGTTCCGACTTATAGGATTTCCCAGGGGCGGCTGGTAAGTTTGAGCCACTGACCTTGTGGTTCAAACCGACCTTGCAGTCCAGGGCAATATCCTACAGCGTTCATTTATTGATTAGTACTATCTTCGAAATCCAGTGTCCTTTTTACCCTTACAGCACATTTCGACTGCACTAGTCACATTTCAGTGCTTAGTGGCCATCTGTGGCAAGCAGTGACTACATTAGACAACACAGATCTAGCGTCAAGTGGCCCCAGTCTACCCAGAGTTTTGCCTATCCTCATTGGGGAAGGTGGTAATCACCCGGCTCTGCTTAGAATTATAAGAATTGAAGTAATAAATGCCCCCTCTTAATTGTTGTTAATGGGAATGCTCTGGTAGCGTAGTGGTTACGAATCGGGCTGTAAACCGCAAGGTCAGCAGTTCGAAACTACCAGCTGCTCCGCGGGAGAAAGATGAGGCTTTCTACTCCCGTAAAGATTTACACCCTCGGAAACCCTGTACAGGGTCGCTATGAGTCGGTTCCGACTCCACGGCACATAACAACAACAACAACAATTGTTGTTAAGTGCTGTGGAGTCGTCGTCAACTCATAGCAGCTGGTGGGTTTGGAACACCAACTTTATGGTAAGCAGTTCAGTGATTATCCTACAGTGCCACACCAGGACTTTCCACTTAATAGATGTCTGAAATCAACTAACTCCCTGTGTTTTGACCTTAAGATTGAGCAGTAGATCACAAATTGACCCAAAGTAGCACCTT
The DNA here is from genome assembly GCF_000296735.1 of Chrysochloris asiatica. NCBI lineage: Eukaryota > Metazoa > Chordata > Mammalia > Afrosoricida > Chrysochloridae > Chrysochloris > Chrysochloris asiatica. The sequence goes on along the minus strand of NW_006408567.1, from coordinate 16,283,830 downwards.
CATGCATTTTTAACAAGTGTGTGACAGACTATACGGTTATTCATCTCTCACACACACGTACACAAAAGCATTTTTAAAAAGTCAAATACTGTGTCAAATTCAGACACTGAGAAAAACAACTTAAGCTGATCTCAAGTGGATAGTAATAAATAACAAACAAACAAATAAATAATAATGATGTTACAAAAACACTTTTTTCTGTCTTTCTTTCCCTGGCTGTTGAGGAGACCCCTTCTTCTGGTATTTGGGATATATAGGAATGAAGATCCAAATCCTTATCTGAGAAATCAGCTGCCCTGACCTGGTCTCTGGAATGTTCTTATCTAAATTGGTTATTTTTGAAAGGCACGTTTGTTTTAGTGATGCCCCCAAAGGTTAGATTTCTGTCCATGATCTGCTCCCTCTTCAGTTTTGGAGAAGAAATGTAAGACAGCCTTACAGCACAAACCAAGAGAAATCTGTGAAAGGAGAATGAGGAGCAGGAGAAGGAGAGGGAAGGAGAGGGGGGCTGACGTAATTCTCTGGGACACATCATCCTGACCTAACAGTTATCTAGCATTTAGTGGTGCCCACAGGGTATTTGCATTGTCTTGATCTACACTCCGGGCAGTACAATAGTAATTGTTAGTTGCTGTTAAGCCAACCCCATAACTCATAGACTGTCCAGTCCTGCACCATTCCCATCATGGGTTGAAGATACAGTCTGGAAGCTCTACAGAAATCTGGTCAGCATCACAGAAACACTATCTGTTCATGAGGTACACTGGTTAGGAGTATGAACTGGGTCTCTGACAAAGAAGGCAAGAATTCTACCACCAAACCACCACTGCCTCAGATAGCAGTTGTTGTTGTTAAGTGTCGTCGAGTTGGTTCCAACTCATAGCAACCCTGTATAGGGTTTCTAAGGAGCAGCTGAGTAGCTGGTGAGTTTGAACCACTGACCTTCCAGTTAGCAGTTCAGTGCTTATTCTACAGCACCATACCAGGACTCCAGACAGTAAGGAACTAGGTCTGGGTTTTTCAGGACTCCATCAGTGGTTCAAGCTCACCAGCTGTTCTTTGGAAACTCTACACAGGGGGGTTGGAACCGACTCGACAGCACTTAACAACAACAACCCACTGTAATTACCCCTAGCCCCATCCCCCACTACCACTGAGGTTGATTCAATGAACAAATAGGTGTCTGTCTGGGTCAGGGGTGGCCTTTTCATTGAGGACATTTGTCCGTCTGCCACAAGAAATGCTGACTGAAAGGCCATTCCTGTCTCTGTTGTTAAACTAGTCATCCTGAGCAGACACCGACCCTGTGCCAAGCCCTGGGGTTAGGCACATCACGTAGCTTATGATCCTATTTTGCAGATAGAGAAACTGAGGCCTGGAGCATTTATGTTATTTGTCCTGGGTTGATGAGTAACACTTGTTTTCCACACAGGAAAAATAAACCAAATATTTGCCTCCCATATTCATTTTCGGGTGGAGTGGAAAGTAACTTTGTAAAATAAATTCACTATGACCCTCAGTTCTGGTGTGGTGGTATAGGATAGGCACTGGACCTCAAGCTTAGTTTGAACCACAAGGTTGGCTGTTTGAACTAACCAGCCGCTCCTTGGAAACCCTATACAGGTCGCTAGATGAGTTGGAACTGACTCAATGATACTTTAGAACAACAACATGGCCCTCAGTCTCCCTTGAGGTCTGGAAATGACGTCACCCCATGCGGTGAGTAATATATATATAGTGGCTGGGTAGGCATGGGAAGTGGGGGGATACCACCACCAGTGAGGTATTCACACTATAAAATGGTCCACCATTTGAGATCAAAAGGGCCAAGGACAACGTTCAGAAAGGTTGGGAAAGAAGTAGGTATGGGAAAAAGAAACACAGGGATGAAGTGGCATTCGTCCTGTTATATTGAAAGGATTGCAATCTGTGAGATGAAATGCAGTGTATGGTATGTTGGACATAAAACAGACTTGTTTGTTCTGTAAACCTTTACCCATTCACAAGAAAAAGTTTTCAGTTACTAGGGAGATAAAATAAGTGGAGTGAGGACCCTTAGTATATCAGATCTGGCTTTGTCTCTCTGTTGAGGAAGAAAAGAGGCCAGGCTTTTTTATGGAAGTGGCTGGCTATCCCGTTTTCCTCCACCTACCATACTAGTGTCACTAGTATTTAGGCAGCATAACCATGCTGTTAGTATATTCACTCTCTCCTGGGGCTCTGGCATGGAAAGCAAGAAAGCACAGCAATTCCTACTTAAAAGCAGAAAAGGGAAACATTTGCCCGGAGTGGGAGGATGCTTTTTCCATCTGCCACCCATCAACACTCCCCTGGCAGCTCCAGGTCCACCTCCTCCACCCAGCCCCCCACTCCCACATGCGAACATGACCCACCTTCGTAGTTTGGCACAAGATTGTGCCGAGCAATGTTCACCGACGGCTCGGGAAGGTTCTTAGCTGGAGATGGACTGCTAGGCACTAAGGGGTTGGCATAATGCCACTGGCACTCGCTGCTGGCTGGCAATGTGCTCAGGAAGAAACGTGCCACCTCACACGGGGACCCTTGGGGCTGCCCGAACTTGGATGGCAACATTGGCTTTTTGCTGCTGAAGACGTGTGAGTCTAAAGGGAAGTGTCCATAGTGGTAGGAGAAGGGCAGGCTATAAGGCGGGGCGTACAAAAGGTCACTGCTTTCTGAATGAAGCTGCTGTTCTGAGGGTGCCGGGGCGGTCGCTGTGGGGCTGGCTCGCCAACTTCCCAGCTGGCCACAGTCCAGTTTGTCCATTTGGAACGAGCTGTATTGCTGCGTGGCAAAGAAGGCAGGTGAAAAGCCTGGCAGGGGATGGGGAGTCAGCCACCTTCCAGCCCTACAAGATCTATACCATGAGAGGGTCCCAACCCCATCCCAGGACTGGACCCACCATAGCCACCACTGTGAGGTACCCACTGGGGACAAGTGCATGGCCAGCAGTACCCCAGTGACACTCACACACAACAGACACACTTCTTGTTGTTGTGAATTGCTGTCAAGTTGATTCTAACTCACGGCAGCCCTATGTGTACAGAGTAGAGCTGCTCTGGCATTTTTAAAGCTGTTGCCTTCCAGACTCCTGTTGTGGTGCTGTAGGAGAAGCACTGGACTGCTAACCACAAGGTTGGTGGTTCAAACCCACCAGCCACTCCTCAGAAACCCTATAAAGGGTCGCTATGAGTTGGAACCAACTCGACGGCACTTAACAACAACCAGCTTTCAGAAGCAGATCATCAAGCCTGTCTTGAAAGGTGCTTCAAGGTGGGTTCAAACCACCAACCTTTCTGCTAGTAGTCGAGCGCTTAAGAGTTATGCCACCCAGGGACTCCTACAGACACATTTGCTGTTTTAAAAAAATACATATATTTTTTAAAATGATAAAAAGTAGAGAAATAGAGGAAAGATTCTCATTTTTAAATGCTATGAAAACACTGGTGATCTAACCCACCTTTAATCTTGTTTTTACTAGATTTTGTTGTGTTGTTGTTAGCTGCTGTAGAGTTGGTCCCAACTCATGGTGACACCATGCACAATGGAATGAAACACTGACTGGTCTTGTGCCATCCCCATGATGGGGGTGCAGATCAGACCATTGTGATCTTCACTAGCTTCATTAGGATTTGCATCAGCTGATTTTGGAAGTAGATGGCCAGGTCTTTCTTCCTAGTCTTAGTTTGAAAGCCCCACTGAAATCTGTTCTGCATCTTTGCAGCAGACAAGCCTCCACTGACAGATGGGAGGTGGCTGTGCAGAAGTGCATTGACTAGACTAGAACCCTTCCTGCGTGGAAGGGGAGAATTCTACCCCCAAACCCCCACTGCCCCCATTTCTTACACTAATAATTCCACCTGAACATCAGCTTTTCATTGCCTCTCCTGCTCTGTTCCTACCTGCTAGCCAGGACATCCCACAGGGACCCTGTTTCACTCGACAGTCAACCTTCCTTCCGGGTAGGGAGATCCCTGCTATACAATCCCTTCATGTTTCTGGATGTTCCAAGCCCCCAGGAACAGATGCTACCCACACCTTCCCGCGCAGGATGTGTGTGCTACCTGGGGAGGGTAAGGGTTTGTTCTCAGCTTTGTCTTCATCTTCGTATTTTTGGGCTTAGCTAATTTCCTAGTTTCTTGTGAGGTAGACAAGGTGGTCCTCCAGGAATCCTGGGATTTGGAAGTGGAGACCTGGTCCAGGGACAACTGAAGTTCCTTGTATTCAATATCCCTGGGAAGCAAAAGGAGGACAGGTGATGTCCAGCAGGCTGTGGAAGGAGAGTGGCGTGAACTTGCCCTGGCACCACCCCCTGGCAGGTTCATTCTCAAAGTTGTTGTGTATCATTTACGGAGTTGAGTATGGGTGGGGTTTGAGACAAAGGAAACCCATCTTCATCATATAAGTCACCCTGTAGTCCTGGGCTCAGAGACCCCAGAAAATGCAGAATAGAAGGGGTGGTCAATGCAGCTCTCTGTAATTCCATAAAACCCCAGGCATTTCCTGGGACATCCTGGCTCAACAGGAAGGACAGAAAGGCAAAATTCACGTTTATCCAATGTAAGTATCTGTGACTCAATTCATCTCTACTTGGTACTCCAAAATGTGGAAACGGAACAAACTTTGAGGGTCCAAGAGCCTGGTTTCCAAGGCATCTAGTACCTATCTTGCCCTACAGAACCAACTTTATATACTTGTTTGCTTAGGAAGAATAAGAGGCTAAAACATTCTCCCTACTACAGTTTTGTTAAAACCAACCTACTTCTAAAATACGGGGACCTGGCAATATTTATATGAAAGAACCTAGAACCTAAATTCTGTCTACATCAGGACACAGATGGGACTGAGGGAAGTGCAAAAATCTCAAGTTCATAGCCAGAGCTATGCGCAGTGAGGATTCATACAGACTAGCCATAGTGGGAGCAGGGTAATATTCAGTCCCAAGCAGACTTACGTCCTATTGGTTCTAATGGTCTTAAAAGCTTTTGTGACTGAATGTGAACTTCTGGATTTTTTAAGGGATAAACATTCACAGTCGTTTGTGAACTGTTTGCATGACGCTGTAGAGCAAGCACTAGAGAGCAAGATTGGTTTGAAGTGCAAGGTTGGCAGTTCAAACTCACCAGCTGCTCCTTGAAAACCCTATACAGAGTCACTATGAGTTGGAACCAAATTGATGGCTCTTAACATTATATAGGAAAAAGGAACACCCCATGGTCCTGTATAATAAGCTCTGAACTGTAACCCACAAAGTGGGCAGTTTGAGTCCACCAGCCTCTTTGTGGGAGAAAGATGAGGCTTTCTGTTTGCACAAAGGCTTACAATGTCAGAAACCCTGTACCAGGGTGGCTATGAGTCAGAACTGACTTGATGGTACTTAACAACAACAACAAACGAATATAGGAAAATGGAGTAGGGTAGAAATATTTCTTCTGCCCCAAATGATGTGCAAGATTACCCAAATGTTTGTGGGCATAAATGGTTACCAGAGGTGCATATTCCTTATTTGGGACATACACCCTCATTGCATTCCATTCAAGATGGGGGCAGGCACCTTCCGCCCACCACACCCTTATCTGGGCTCTCGGTTGGGTTCTGTAATGTACCCAGGGCCTAGCTGCCTTGCCAGTGCCTAGAACTTTGTCCCCAATGCTAACTCTAGAAATCTTTTGGGTCTTGCAAAACTACTGGATTGTTAAAATAAAGAAGAAACATGTGACGAAGGAACAGCCTGAGAGAGACAGAGAGAGATGGTGCTCGTTGCAGCGATCTGATGAGGGGCAGGGGAGAAGGCGAGAGCAAGGAGAGGAACAAAGACGTCTGACTTACGTGAGGACATAATTGACACTCACGATGCAGTGGGGCCGGGAGGAGCGGCTGTTGTGCACGATGGTGGCGTAGCTCTGCACCCACACCCAGCCGCCCAGCTTGGACAGCAGCCGGTAGTACTTGGTGGTGACCTGGCCCTTCACCAGCACTGAAAGACAAGATGGCGTGAATCCCATGAGGGGCCGGGGAGAAGGGACCTTCACCCACCCCCAGGCACCGCTAGCAACCTCACAACTGTAAACTTTGGATGATGAGCCAGCTGTGCTTTGGGGTTGCTGTTCCCTTCTACTCCCCGTACCCCACCATCACCACCAATGACCAATATTCCTGGTTCTTAACCTCTCTGGGGCCAAGGATGCCATTGAGAACTTGATAAAAGTGAGGAGCTTTCTCCTCAAGAAGATCCATGCTTGCACATAAATGCAAGATTATTGCCTAAACTCTCCCTTCACCACCCCTCCCCCTGCCCTGCTAAGAACTCTGATTTCACAGTCACTGCTTTCATTGGGAGGAAGAGTAACCCCAACAACTGGCCAGTGTTTGTACTGGCAAAGTGGTCAACAGTTCCACTGCATTTGCTTTTAGTTTCCAAATTGCCACTATTATGGTTTAAGCCTCAAAGCCCTTACTGGGTGGTGGGGGTGGGTGGGCAATGTGGTTATTTAAACAAAATAGTAAGTGAAGGACATTCAACTAAGTGTCAAATTGTCATTGGTCTTTACTGTTCACCAGAATGTGTATGTGTGTGTTCCCAGTGAAGCCTTTTGATACTCTATCACATGTAGGAAAGACCTTAGCCTGAATAAGCAGTCCAGAAAATTGGGCCAGCGGTGCACCCATCTTCTATGCATTGGTGCAAATTTCGGGGGGTGTTGAGCAGTTTGCTTCCAAAGCCCTGGTGCCCCCATAAACCTGCAATTCCCCCTCAGACCCTCCTAAAGAGCAGGTGGGGGAAAGCTGATGGGAGAGGAAAGTGCTGGAACCCCTGCAACAGAAGCTTAGGCTGCCGGGAGAGGAGAAAATCGAAGGAAAAACCCTTATCCATAAGGTTAATATACGGAGAAAAATGGAAATGGTTAAGGATTTCATTCTACTTGGATCACATTCATGGAAGCTGTAGTCATGAAACCAAATGCCACATATATCAGGCAAATCTACTGTAAAAGACCTCTTGAAATCTCTCAAAAGCACAGCTCTCACTCTGATGACTAAGATGCATCTGGCCCAAAACAGGGTCTTTTCAATCACCTCATATGCATGTGAAAGCAGGACAATGAGAAAGGAAGAAAGAGGAAGAACTGATCATCCCAACTGTGGTGTCCTTGAAGATTACAGAATATATTATAGAAGAAATGTCTTAGAACGGAGTATAACATGACTGCATCTTGCTTACATTGGGCAGATCATCAAGCGAGTCCAATAGCTAGAAAAGGACATTATGTTTGGTCAAACAGATGGTCCGTGAAAACAAGACAAACTTTCTATGAGATGGAGGGGCACAATTATCAATTGGCTAAACTATCAATTGTGGAGATGACCTAAAACTAGAAAGTTCTGCTACAAATAAGGCCACGATTATAGATTGATTTGTGCCCACCCCACCAAATATATATGGATCAACTTGCCTAGGTTACGATTCTTAGTGTTGTGGCTGTTATGTCATGATGGAATTTAGCAGTTATGTAATGATGGAATCAACTTCTGTTACCTGATCTGATGGGACCAGCAAATCAGATGTAAGTGGATTAGGGTGGGAGGCAACCCCCTAACTTAGGTCCCAGCCCTGATCTTATCTAAGGGCAGTGCCCCTGGGGTGTGGCATGAAGGGAGAGAGAAATGAACAGAGAGGGGGAAACCTCATTATGACGAGAAAAGAAGAGCTGAGAGCACAGCACATACTTTGGATCCAGGGTCTCTGTGATGAGAACCTCCTAGACCCAGGGGAAGATCTATTTCAAGACATATGGGGATCACCAAGAACACCACATCCACAGAGGCTTAAAGGAGACAAGGAATTTCCTCCTAAAGTGTGAGCCAACAGAAAGAGAAAGTCTTCCCCTAGACTCCTAAACTAGGAGAGAATAAATTTCTGTTTGTTACTATCCACTTGTGGTATTTCTGTTGGTTCTAAGAAAAATATGCACTTGAAAAAAAAAGCTCATACAGAAAAACCCCACTGTGATAAATGCACACAACACAAATGCACACAGAGATCATTGCTAACCCTAACCCTAACTTTAATCCTAATTAGTATATGGATTTTTGCAATGTGGCTGTTTTCATGTGTGCATTTTTTCTGGTAACCACTTCTGTTATAGCAGGACTAGGTAACTAAGACAGTCACTGACTTGACAGCAACTAACAACCATCGCCTTCTCCTGGGAGGATGAGGTCAGGACACCCCTGGACATTCAAGTTTCCCAGCTACAGGAGATTCCTCCTTCTCAAAAGCAGAGTTCACCCCTGCACTCCCTCACCAGTGGCCACTGAGTGGGGCTTCACAGAGGGGAAAAGGAAGCTGAGGATGCTGAAGGAGAGCCCGAGGTTTACAGACAACTGTTAGCTCTCATATTGTACCACAAGGCCAACCCCTCTCACTTTACACACGAATACTTTCTAGAGTCTCCATTGCCTTCTTGTGACTTCCTTTCACTTTGAATATGTCCTTTATTGTCCACTGTTAAGACTTATCTAAATATTTGGGTACAGAAGAAAAATCACTACAAATATGAGAGCCAAGAAGTTATTATATCCTTAATATATAAAGAGTTCACAAGAACCAATAAAATAGTTGCCATCAAGTTGATTCTGTCTCCTGGTGACCCCATGTGTATCAGACTACAACTACTCAATAGGGTTTTTAGTGGCTGATTTTTTTTTTTTTTTGAAATAGATCACCAGTCTTTTTTTCTAAGGCACCTCTGGGTAAACTAGAACCTCCAACCTCTCAGTTATCAGCTGAGCACGTTAACCATTTGCACCATCCAGACTGATAAAAATACTAACGACCCAGAAATGATATGGACAAAAGACAAAAGTAACAATTCACCAAAGAAGAAATACAAATGGCCAAAATGACAAGTCATTTTTTGTTCAGCTCAAAATGAGACGTTGTTGGCTACCCTCAAGTAACTATGTAATCTGGAGATATTAAAGAAGCAACATCTATTATAAAGTTTCAATATATGAAATGTCCAAAACAAAGTTACACTTTTTATTTTACAAGACAGAAAGGAACAGAGAAAGAAGGGACCTTACTACGACCAAGAAAGAAAAGTTTGGAGCAGAGAACCTGTGTTGAGAACCTCCTAGACCCAGGACACATGGGGATCTCCAAGTAATGCTGGGACCACAGATGCTGAAAAGAGACAAAGACCTTCCCCTAGAGTTGTTGTTGTTGTTAAGTGCTGTCGGGTCGATTCCGACCCATCGCGACCCTGTAGAGGGTTTCCAAGGAGCAGCTGGTAAGTTTGAACCATCCACCTTGCAGTTCAAACAACTTTGCAGCCTGATGCATTAGCCCACAGCACCACACCAGGACTCCCCTAGAGTGGGAGCGCTGAATTCAAACATCTAATTTCTTCATATGTGAGAAAAGAAATTTCTGTTTGTTAAAGCCATCCCCTTTCAGGAATTTATTTCTGTTCTAGCAGCTTGGAGAATACCATGATAGCAATGATGATGAAGATGGCCGAGGACTAGGAAACACTGAACTGACACATGGCAACTAACAACAACACACAACCAATAAAACAATGATTAATAAGGATTTTTAATTATATAGGAAATGTATATGATACAGTGTTAAATGAAGAAAAAACAAGAATCAGAACTGTGTATAGTGTAATCCTACTTAGGAAAAAAGCATGCACCCACGCTACCCCATACAAACACACACACAGACAATTAACTGTGACCCTGGCTAAGTTACTAACACCTCTTGTGCTCCAGTTTCCTCATTTACTAAAAGCAGATCACCATAATCCCTACATCCTATGATTGTTGTGAAGATTAGAAAATCTAGGTGAAGATTTAGGATCATGTCAGACAGGGAGGAAAGGTTTTGTCTCCTATGAGTATCAGTCTCTGAGTGATAAAATTACAGATAATTTTAATTTTCTTCTTTTCAACTTTTCTTGATTTTCTTAAATTGCCAGCAATGATGAAGTATTAGTTTTCTAAACAGAATGATTTCTTTTTAACATAGAACCCACTTTTTATGGAAGATGTGAGTAGAAATACAATACACATGAGGCTTTACATCCCCTTCAGGCAGAGTTAGAGGCAAACACCAGTCTTGCTGTGCAACAACGTTCTATTTGGCGAGATCAGTTTCTTTGGGGTGGTAAAGAGACCAACTCTTTCCCTTCTATGTTTAACATTCACATTCAGCAGACTCATTTGGCAGGAGTAAGATCCCATGTTGAAGGGTGTAGACAACAGGGGAGGCAGCAAGGAAGAGAGGTTTTCCAATGCTTTTCCTTATGGGGTTGCTTTTAGACAAAATTGCAGTTACTATTTCCAGCTAATATCTTTTGCTCTTGCTACAACCATAGAAAGTGAGTTTGCCAGGAAACGGGTCAAGTGAGTTGAAGGCACTGCTGGGGCCCAACCCAGGTGTTCAAACTCTGGTTTCTTAAAGCAGCAACTTTGAAGGCGGGAGGCCTCCAGAAGCTTCCAGAGTTTTCTGTAGCTCTATCTTTCAGGGGAGATTCAGTTAACCAAGTTTTTATTCCTCCAAATAACCCACAGATGCAACATGATCAAACAGGTCATTCTCTCTTCACTGGAAATGCTTTCTAATCTGTTTAACTTTGAAATTTATTGCTAGCAGTGTTTGTAGAACCCCTAGGGATATGACCATATACCTTTCCTTTGCTTAACTTACATTTTCTCTTATTTCTTACAACATTCCTAAAACCAATCACTAATCATCTAGAGCTAGAAAAAATGAAGCCAGTTTATCTTAAATATTTTATATTAAGGCTCAAATTACAGAAATTGCTGAGACTTAATCTCTGACCCTCTTTGGCTCTGCTATAATGAGGCTTAGATACAGAAACCAAACACACACACACACATATATGTGTATATATGTCAGCTTGAGGACTAAGATGCACCTGACCCAAGCCATGGTATTTTCAATAACTTCATATGCATGTGAAAGCTGGACAGTGAATAAGGAAGACCATAGAAGAATTGATGCTTTTGAGTTATGGTGTTGGAGGAGAGTATTGAAGGTGCCATGGGCTGCCAAAAGAACCAATAGATATGTGTTGGAAGAAGTACAACCAGAGTGCTCCTTGGAGGCCAAGATGGACAAAGTTCATCTCTCATACTTCAGATATATTGTCAGGAGGGACCAGTCACTGGGGAAGGATTACCATGTTTGGTAAGGTGGAGGGTCAGAGAAAAAGAGGAAGACCCCCAATGAGATGGATTGGCCAAGTGGCAGCATCGATGGACTCAAGTGTGGCAACAGTATTGAGGTTGGCCCAGGATCGGGCAATGTTTCGTTCTGCTGTGCATAAGGTCGCTATGGGTCGGTACCAACTCAATGGCACCTAACGACAACAACATCCAAGTTGAAATCTTACATAGTTAGTCACAACATTCTTTGGTTTGTTCCAGCTCCCCCCTCCAGTCTCTTGTCCTTAATTGGCTGCCTGAAATGATCCCAAACTAAAAACAAAAACAAAACAGTTTCTGTGGAGTAGATTCTGACTCACAGTGACCCCACGTGTCAGAGGAGAACTGTGCTACCACATGGTTTTCAGCGAGGTGATCTTTCACAAGCAGATCGCCAAGTCTTTCTTTTGAGGCATTTCTGACTGAGTTCAAACCGCCAGCTTTAAATGTCTGCACCACCTAAAGACCCAGTCACAGGCTAAAGGACTACAAAGTAGGCACTGCTTGTGTTGGAGATGATGGTAGCAGGGAGAAGATGGTTCTCTGAATCACAAGCTCCTGAGAGCGAGGTCCCACTCCATGTATTCTACACTCAGAGTGTCTAAGACTCCGTGCATGCAGGGTGATCCCTGCTTAGAAGAAAGCCGGTGGTCTGGGTTTTCTGAGAGTATTTGGGATAGGAATTCTGATTCCAGAAATACACTATCCAAAAAAGTCCATGGTCTTCCTGGTTCCTCCAGAATTCTGTCTGCTCGAAGCCACTGCCCTATGCAAGCCAACCTTGGGGCTGGGGGGCTGGGGAGTGAACTTTCAGCCTCTAGCTGAAAAGTTCTCGATTTGAAGAACTGAAAAAGTCACCAAAATTGCTTGCAGTGACCCTCCAGCCCCTGCCCAGAGGATATGTCTACATCCTAAACCTCAGAACCTATGAATGTGACCTTATTTGGAAAAAAGTTTTTTGTAGATGTAATTTAATTAAGGATCCCAAGAGAAGACCATCCTAAGTCATTTGGGTGGGCCCTAAATCCAATGACAAATGTTCTAGTGAGAGACAGAAGAGAAGTCACAGGTATAGTAGAGAAAACCATGTGAAGTTGGGCCTATGGACATAATGATTTAGGACTCTTTACTCCAGGAGTCCTGGTGTGGCGCTGTGGGTTAATGAGCCAGACTGCAAAGCCATTTGAACTGCAAGGTCAGTGGTTCAAGCACACCAGCTGCTCCTATACAGGGTCGTTATAGATTGGAACTGACTCGATGGCACTTAACAACAGAAATAACTCCAGAACTGTGAGGGAATACACTTCTATTGCTTTACGTCACTAATTCTGTGATCACTTGTTACATCAGCCCAGAAAATTAAAGGTGGTGTTATGTGCCGTGGAGTCAGTTCCGACTCATAGCAACCTTGTACAGGGTTTCCAAGGCTGTAAGTCTTTACAGGAGCAGAAAGTCTCATCTTTCTCCAGCAGGATGACTGATAGTTTTGAACTGCTGACCTTGAGGTTAGCAGCCCTACTTGTAACCACTATGATACAGCACCATAACAGGAAAAACATGCAGTTTCCATCTTCCTTATGGTCATCATCACCTCTACCAGGTGGGGCCTCAGAGTGAGCATAGTTAGGAGATCAAAGCCAAGTGTTTCTTTCTGGATGGGGGTCCTGGTGCACTTACTTTGCCCTAACACACACTCAATTCCCTATCCCTACAGTTTGGTGGTGTGTTTAGTTGGTAAGGAGACATAGCAGCCCTGGGTGGGGGAGAATGTCCACAGGGGCCCTATTGTGGAATGTCTCCAAAATGACAATAATCAGGGGAGATAGCTGAGGCTGAGCCTGTGGCACCAAACAGAAGGGACAGTCTATACCAACAAATGCCCAACACAACTTCCAGGTACCAGGACAACATGCAAATCACACTATGCTTTCTAGAGTTACCACTGTTGTTGTAGTTAGGTGCTGTTGGGTCAGCTCCAACTCATAGCTAGTGCTCTTATGTATAACAGACCATTAAGGGTCTCATGTTCTCTCTTCTTGACAGAAGCTTCTAGAAAAGGGCTGTGTACACTGGAATTCAGCTTGACTTGGTGAGTTCACCTGGAAATGCCCAAGCCCACGTCTCACACTTGACCCAGACCCCTATACATATCCCTCCCTGGGCCAAAGTGTTGGGTCATCCCAGCCCCCCTTTTGTTGTAATACCCAAAAGGAGCATTCACCTGCCCTGCTTTTCCTAGTGAAGCTCGGCTCTTTGGAAGCCTTTGGATTCTTTTTCTTTAGGGGCTGTGCTTTCTTCAGACTTGTGGACTCCCGTTCTTGGTTTAACAACTGTTTTGAAGAATGTGTTTTACAATCTGACTAACTAGGACACTCTAGAACCAATGCCTTCTTACATCCAATTAGGCCTCCTCCAGAGCCCTTTGCCTGGTCTCCAGAGATGCCTGGGTTTGCCCACTGGCTTGGCCTTAGAGATCTGACAGTAACTTCATTTTGATCCTGTGTGTTGGCAGCTGTTTGCTTTGTCCCTGTGTCCAGCTATCTAGTCAGCAGCTAAGACAATGTGGCTATAGGTCTTGTTTTGGAGCCCTGGAGTCCTGAGTGGGTCAGTTCTGTAGGACAGGCACCTTGTGGCCCTCAGTTGTGACAGGTGCAAGGGGAGCAGCAAAGGTCTGTCCTGGGACAGCCAGTAGCCAGCTCCAGCTGTCACCATGGGGACTGGTAGCAGCCACCATGAGGACCCGGTGGTGCCTGGAAGGGCAGAGAGTCAGAAGGGGACACGCTAGCACCAATCTCTCTCCTCTTCCTTCAGGGTAGCCCTCTGAGCCCTACTGCCGGTTACCATGGGCCAGGACTAAAAGATTACATTTTGAAGGGAGGCATCTGCCTTCTCAGACTTCTCACCTGTCCCGCCCAAGCTGGTCCGTCCAACTACAATGTGGGGAAGGGTCAGTGCCCTCACCAGGACAAAGATACAAAGATATGAAAGAAAGACCCAATGAGGGTCCAAACAGCATGAGATGAAGCACTGTCCAGAAATACGAATTTATGCCCTTTGGGTAGGGCTCTAAGTAGCTCTGTCACTGAACACACCTCCCCAGGAACCAACCAGGAGAGGAAACAGTCGGGGGAGGTTCCCTGCCCTTAGCTCCCACAGCACAGGCAAAAGAGCTTGGCTCTTGAGGACCCTTGGGTTGGCCAACAAGGATCATGAGGGCGGCAGGGACCCCAGAGTGATGTGTGGCCCCTGCTTGCAAGGGAAATGAGTGGAAAGCGATGAGACAGACTCTTGTGGGAGGGTTGAAGAACGTCTCCACATACCCACATGGCCTATGTGGAAAGGAAGCTCAGGAAAATCTGAAGGGTCTGGTCTTCACCAGGGTTGTACCTCCCCACCCCTCTCACCCAGCAACATCCAACGGCTGCTCCCTTCTCCCTCCTGACATCTTTCTTTGGCCCTCAGAGTCCACTCAGATGAACAGCCGCTAAGGGTAGCCCTCCAATGAAGACTGATGGGAGTCAGTGTATACACAGAGGTTCCTAAAGTCCCTGGGGGTTGGGCACACTTGCGCCCTGGGCAGCAGCTAGTCAGACAGCACCCCTTTGGTAGGTTCCTTCCCTTCTCTGACCCTGCCCACTCCCCCAACCTGTGTTCCAGCCACCGTCCAGATAAGCTACAACACTTGAATCCTAGGCTCCGGGTCAACTTCTGGATTTTATGGAAGTTAAAACAGATGTGAGCCAGCTCTGGGTGTGGAGGGTCAAGAAGAGGAAGCTTGGAGTTGGCCCCTTGCATCCTACTTTTGTGCCCGGGGAAGGAGAGTGAGGCCTTTCTTCGGTACCACACAATGGGGCAGTTTCAAAATCCCAAAAGCTCTACATCATGAAGACTCCACTTCAAAAAACTTTTCTGGCTGCTATCTTTCCTGTCTTCATCTGAACATTCCAGATTTAGAGAGAAAAGTAACATCCTGAGTGACTGTCATGGCTGCCCCGAAGTGAAAGTTGCTACCCAAGTCCATGGGTGGTTCCAAAGCTAGAACCAAGCACGAGTTTTAAGACACAAATTCCTATCTTTTATACTTGGGTAGGAAGGAAAAGTCCCTATTACAAATGGTTAACAGGCTCAGTTACTAATCAAAAAGTTGGAAACTTGAATCCACCCAAAGACATGTAAGAAAGGCCTGGTGATCTACTTCTAAAAATATCAGCCATTGAAACTCCTATAGAATTCATGGATTCATAAGACATCCCACTGAACTGGCTTAACGATGTGTTTAGTACTTTTAATTCTATTTCCTAGTAGAATAAAAGCTTGCCAGCAGCCATCCAAAACACAACAATTGGTCTCTATTCACCTGGAGCAACAGAGGAAGAAGAAAAGTCAGGAGCAGGAGGAGGACATGGAATGTGTGACTAATTGTGTCCACTAACAACTGCCTCCTTTGCCATGAGCCCAGAAGACCTGGGTTGTGCCCAGCTACCATCACTGAACATTTTGATCAAAGATTCTATAGCAGAATCCGTATCAAAAGGGAGAAGTGCAGAACAGAATTTCAATTTCTCATGGAATCTAGTCTTTCTGGAATCCATGGAGGCTGGGTGAATCCTCAAAACGATTATCCTGAGATGATCTTTAACCCTTAAACCAAAAATATCCCCTGAAATTTTCTTAAAGCCAAATAATAGTTTAGATTAGCAAGTAAAGACTGTCTTCCTTGATCTTTGTGCTCTTTGAAGATCTATCTAGATGGGCTCCAATGGACAACAGCAACTCAAAAGATGAGCTAGGAACCTTAGGAGGCAGTGAATTTATGTTCATGGGGGAGGAGCAAGAGAGAGTGAGAACAGTTTCAAATTCGAAGAATGTTCTATGTCACTAATGTGTATGTGTAAAAAGTTACTGGTGCATTTTTTACTTTATATATTTTCAACAACAACAATAAAATAAATGATTTTCTAAAAGAAAGCCCTGTGGAGCACAATTCTACTTTGACACACAGGGAGTGACCATCAGTTAGAATCGGGACTGGATGTTTGGATCCGAAGCTACTGGAACCTTGACGAAGAGCTTGCCATCTATGTGAGACTGTTCCTTGCTGAAACTCCTCTCCCTAGCTTACTCCTGGGAAGGCAGGTACAGGGGAGGTTGTGCAGAAACAAGACCTCATGGTGGACCCCAAAGCTACAGTCCAAGCCCCTGGGTCTGTCTGGGTACACTCTGTCTCTGCTCTCCCTTCAGTCAGACCACACAACAGCAACAGTAATTGACAACGTTGCTATTTTCTGTTTTCGCTGCTGATTTACCAATTCTAGCTCATTTGTAAAGGAAAGTTGTGCTCCCTTTAGTTTCTCAATACGTCTACCTTTTCCATGTTTTCTTGAAAGATCTCAAAGTGCTTTCTGGTTTGGTGCTGTAGGAAATCACTGCAATATTTAGAAATTCCTACTTTCCACTGAGGTAATTGCGTGGCGCTGTGGTACTTTCCACTGAGGTAATTGCGTGGCGCTGTGGGTTAATGCCAGACAGCAAAGCCGTTTGAATTGCAAGGTCGGCAGTTCAAGTTCACCAGCTGCTCCTCGGAAACCCTATACAGGGTCGCTATGGGTTGGAACCAACTCAATGGCATTTCACAACAACACAGCAACAATTCCACGGCACTTGACACCACCACCACCAAGACTCATTAATCATGTAAATGACAGGTGGTGGTGGTTATGTACCACCGAGTGGGCTCCAAGTCACAGCAACCCTATATAGGGTTTCTGAGGCTGTAAATCTTTATGGAAGCAGAAAGCCTCATCTTGCTTCCACCGTGCAACTGGCAGATTTGAACACTCGAACTTGTGGTTTGCAGCCCAGCTTGTAATTCACTATGCTACCAGGGCTTCATGTAAACCACAAAAAGTCTCTCAAATCAAATTTCCTTGTAGGTCTAATATGCCCAGGTGAGCTGGGAGAGATTGGGCCTCCTAAAGCAGAGATGGGGAGCGTCCGGCCATGAAATCATTTGGTCTGGACCTGCCAAGGCAACTGCGGTTCCAGCCATCACATAGTTGTTGTTATTAGCTGCTGAGTTGGTACTGACTCATAGCGACCCTGTATAGGGTTTCCAAGGAGCAGCTGGTGAGTTTGAACCACTGACCTTGTGGTTCAAACCAATCTTGCTGTATCCCACAGTGCCACACTTGTTGTTGTTGTTGTTGTTATGAAGTGCCGTTGAGTCGATTCTGACCCATAGTGGTCCTGTATAGGGTTTCCGAGGAGCAGCTGGTGAGCCTGAACTGGTGTATTAACCCACAGTGCCACACCAGGACTCCAAGTCTCTCTCTCTTTTTTTTTTTTCAAGTAGCTGCTGGTGCAGTCAAACTGGGGACCTTGAGGTTAACAGCCCAATGGTTAACACACTGATTCAAAATGGCTTCCTAGCCATCACATTGTTGTTGTTAAGTGCCATGGAGTCAGTTCTGACCCATAGCAACCCTGTATAGGGTTTCTGAGGAATGGCTGGTGAGCTTGAACCGCTAACCTTGTAGTTGACGCTGACCTCACAGTCTAGCGTGTCAACCTGCAGTGCCACAAATGTTTGTGACCAAATATTGCAAACTAAGTTTTAAGTTGATAATTTTGTATGGCCTGCAAATGATGTTATAAATTTTGGCAGAAAAAAGGTTCCCCACCCCTGTCCTAAGTGAACAAAGACTACATCACACTTCCAATTTGTGGTGGTGTAGGTTAATGCACTGGACTGCAAAGTCAATTTGAACCAAAAGGTCGGTTGTTCAAGCTCACCAGCCGCTCCTCGGAAACCCCATACAGGGCTGCTATGGGTTGGAACCAACTTGACAGCACATAGCAGCAACAACCCTGGAGAAGGAGTCCTGGTGCAGCACTGTAGGAAAGCACTGCACTGCTAGCCACAAGGTCGGCAGTTCAAATCCATCAATATTCCCAGAAACCCTATACGGGGGTCGCTACCAGCTGCTCCTCGGAAATCCTATACAAGGGTCACTGAGTCAGAGCTCACTCGACGGCATTTAGCAACAACAACAACAGAGGTGGGAGAGAGGAGTTTTTGCTTAAGGGACTCTGAGTTTATATGAATGATTTTCATCACATTTTTGAAAAAAGGAACACAGAATGAGATGCATGAGTGTGCTCAGCCAAATGGCCTGGTCTCCACAGTCTCTGCCCACAGTGACTTGGAGAAAGGAGAGCAGCAATGCCCCCTACCTCTGCCCCCTCCGTCAAAGCCATGTTCCCTGTGTGCCACCCACACTGAAGGTTGAGGAAGACAGCACGACCATGGCGGGGGGCAGTCCCTTCCCCTGTGATCAGTCCACCTCAACACTAGCAACCGGTCCTTTAAAGTCTCTTTAATGTCCTTAAAAGCCAACACAAGCAAAACAAGGGTAGAGCGCATGCCATGTGGGTTCCTCCTACCATCTGCACCCCATTGCAAAGAACCCCCAGATGGCCCTGGAAAGCCAGAGCTGGATGAAGAGAGGGTGAGGCAGTCCCCTTCCTTAGAGTTATTCTCTGCCTCCATTTAGGTTTCAGAAGCAAAAGGTCACTTTTTAAAACATTCCAGTACTGAAAGCCCCTCTTAAAACCAGATGTTTAGGAATGGGCAACTTAGACACTAGCTACCTAAAATGGGGGGAGAGGTTGTAAAGGCACCAAGTGACTGGCTTACAAACTTTCAAGAGGAAGTTTAGATTCAGAGTGTGCCGGGGTTGGGGCAGGGAGGTAGGATCCCCCACTGAGTGGTTTTCATCCTGTCTAGACAGGTCTGGTGAAAGGAGATGGGGACAAGACTCTCATGATTCAATAGTGAGTAATTATTATCAGGACTAATTGCAATTGTCACAACTGGAAAGGTAAAAGTTTTGTAGCAAAAAGGGTTGAGTTGTCGATCTTAAACAGTCCTGGAGCAGAGGACTCTGGGGCCATCAAGGGAGAAGAATGGGAGCAGAGTGTGGGACCCTACCCATAGAAGGGCAATGCTAGAGATGGAGGCAGAAATGATGACATGGAGAGACGGAGCAGCTGAGATGGAGGGAGAGGGGAGGTGTGCTGGTGGCCAGGGGACAGAGTGTGCCCTTTGGCTATTTGAATGATTGTATATTCCTGAGTGTTTTGGTACACATCCAAAAAAGAAACAGAGGGAATAGAAGCAAATACTGTTGAATAATGAAGCATGCAGGGGATTGTAATCATCGCAATGAAACAAACTGATGGTCCCCCATGGAAATTATCACTCAATTCACAATAAAAACTGAAAAAAAATTTAAAAATCCAGATGTTCCCCACACCATTTCCATTGGCAAATCAAATATTGTTTGCTACTCTTCCTGAGTTGACTTCTTCCATTTTAAGTATGTGGACCTTCCCCTGAGAGAATAGTGTCCAGAGACCAAAGGCACAGAGTCTGGAGCCAGGCTACTTGGATTTGACTCCCAGCTCTGCAGCCTTCAAACTGTGTGACCATAGCCAAGTGACTTAACCACTCTGACCCTCCCTTCCACAGTCAGACAGGGTAGATGATAACACCATTCTGCTTCACAGTGTTGGTAGTAGGCTAAGCAATTAGAGTTGTGTCTGAGTAACATATCTGTTGTCGTTAGCTGTTGTTGGCCCAAACACAATGAACAAAATGCTGCTCAGTTCTGCGCCATCCCCATGGTTGGTTGCAGATTGGACAGTTGGAATCCATTAGGGTTTTCATTGGAGTCCTGATATGGTGCTGCAAGATACTGAACTGGACCACAATGTCGGTTTGAACCACAAAGTTGGCAGTTCAAACCTCACCAGCCACCTCTCAGAATCGACTCGACAGCACTTGGAATCGACTCGACAGCACTTTACAACAACAGGGTTTTCATTGGAATCCTGGTGTGGTGCTATAGGATCAACACTGGACTGCTAACCACAAAGTTAGTAGTTCAAACCCACCAGCCAGTCCAAGGAAACCCTATACATGGTCACTATGAGTCAGAACTGACTCGATGGCACTCACAACAACAGGATTTTCATTGTCTGCTTTTAGAAAACAGATTGTCAAGCATTTCTTCTTTGCCTGTCTTAGTCTTGAAGCGCCACCAAAACTTGTTTGGCATCGTAGCAATATGCAAGCCTCCACTGATAGACATAGTGGTAATTCTACATGAGGCGCATTGGCCAGGAATCAAACCTGGGTCCCTCACACGGAAGGTGAGACTTCTATCGCTGTCCCATCAATAACTTCCTAAGTAAAGTAATAAGAGCTATCTACGGACTAGATCTAATACAGTTGTTATTTACAACTAGTGCCCTGGTGGTGTAGAGATATTTAGGTTCCAAATCCAGTCTAGAACACGTGCAACTTCTGAAGCATTCTACACCCTGCCAGGATTTTACTGGCAGGGTGAGCATGAATGTTTAGAACCAACAACGGATCAGTGAAGACATGCTTGAGGCTTAAGAGTCATGTATGCATCACAGATGAATACTTTACCAAACAAGGGTGCTGTCCCCCTATTCTGAGCACATCCTCCTCAGCTATAGCCTCCCCCAATGCCCACCCTTCAGGATGTATGGGTACTCACAGAGGTGGTGGGAATAGCGGAGGTGGAACACGTCACAGCCATGCACGTGGTGGTAGAGTTTCTTCTCAATCAGGTCCTGCGGCTCGTACCCCGTCAGCTCGGTCACCCTGGAGGACGACCAATGCTCAGTGAGGGACTCTGTTCTGCAGATTGTTTTTCATTTAAACTAATATTGGTTTTGCCAACTAATCAAGTGTGAAAAGGCTCAGGGGGGAAATGTTGATTTTGGAAACGGAGAATGATCTTTTTTTTTTTTTTCCTTTACAAGAAGTCTTTGAACTCTGGGTCAGAGCAGGATGTAGCACTGTCCTAAAGTAGGAAGGTCCAGAAACCACTAGGTTTGAGAATGTTTTGAAACAGCTTTCCATTTTAGCATCTTTCAAAGTGAAGCTTACCTGAGGACCAGTTGAGAGTGAACACTGATACCTGTCTTTGGGATGACACCTGAGGAATAACCCTATGTGAGTTTTTAAATTTCCATTTCATACTGGACCATCTGGTCTCATAACTGGGCTAGAACTTTACTCAGAATTATGGAATAATTGGCGTTGGTTAGATAGAGGATTGTTGTACGGCCTCCAGGAAATAGAAAGTATTATGGATTCAATTATGTCCCCCCAGTATATGTGTTCAGAGTCCTGGTATGGTGCTGTAGGATAAGCCCTGGACTACAAGGTCATTTTGAACCTCAAGGTCAGCAGTTCAAATTCACTAGCCACTCCTTGGAAACCCTACGCTATGAGTCAGAACCAACTCAATAGCACTTAACAACTGTAAGATAAGCACTGGACTGTTAACCGCAAGGTCAGTGATTCAAACCCTCCTCCTTGAAATTTTATACAGAATCATTATGAGTCAGAACCAACGCAATGGCACTTAACAACAACAACAACAATATATGTGTTGGAGCCTGATGGTGGTTCTGTGCGATAAGCACTACACTTTGAACCACCAGCTGCTCCATGGGAGAAAGATGAGGCTTTCTCCAAAGCAGTGCAGCCTTGGAAACCCTATACAGTGTTGCTATGAGTTAGAATTGACTTGACAGTACTTAACAACAATTACATATGTGTTGATTTTCTGGTTCTCTTATCTGTAGAGATTATCCTGTGTGAAAACAGAATTTTCTTTGTTATGTTAATACGATCCTACCCAAAGAGGGCAGGTTCTAATCACTTCTGAGTTATAAAAAGAACAAATGAAACTCAGAGACTGGTACACACAGAAAGAAGACAGATGCCATGGGAGGGTCATCTACAAGCCAAGAAACTAAGGAATGCCCATGACTGCCAGCAAGGAAAGAATTGGCCTGGCTGAGACCCTGATTTGAACTTTTAGCCTCCAGAACTGTGAGAAAATAAATCTCTGTTCTGTAAAGTCACCCACTTGTGGCATTTCTGTTACAACCACCCTAGGAAGCTAATTGTGATAACAGAAAATATTGTGACTAAAAGGTCAAATAGAGCTCTCTATAGAAATGAGAGTACTTTTTCAATGCTTCTAGGCCATTGCCCTCTTTATTCTCATCCAGCCACAAGCATATTAATTTCCCACTTTGGCTCTTTGAAGACAAGCAGCTCTCAACATCCAAGAGCACATCATCATTAGCGTTTGGATCACTCCATCTCCAGGTGAAAATTGCATGTGGTAATGGTATCATTTCCCAGGCCATGGGCAACCGAGCTGGGAAGCATGCCTTTGGAGAAGGTGGTCCAAACGTCTTGGTGACAGATATTTAAGCACAGATGAAAGAGGTTGGCGAGAGGCGATCCCAAAGCAGGCAAAGCTATGGTGAGAAGTCAGTGCTGAGGGCTGGGGGGCTAAGGAAGGCTGGGATTGGGGGCCCTGCCCGCCAGGATATGAAATGTTAGCTGTAAATTAAACCAAGAAACTTGACCTCACTTTCATTCTTTAACCCACTTCCCTTTTGGTTGCATTCTGCTCAGGCCTTGGGTCGTAAATCTCCAAGAGCCTCATGTTTCCCTGGAATGGTGCACTATTTGGTGGATGCATTCCCATGGTGTTTCTCTAAGATAGGAAGGAGACGGGGCCCCCAGCAGAGGGACTTCGCAGAATTCACAGCCCAGTCCGGGATTTATCTAAGGACCACCTAGAACTTAAGGTCCCGTCTGAGCCTAACTCTGTGTGGGAGGATAATTGAGACCCATGTCTGGCTTCCCAAAAGAAAACCAGGCATCTCAAGGGCCTGGGGATGAAAGAGGCTTCCCAGACCCTGTGGACATAAAGTTACACAGCAATAGCTCCAAACGTGTAAATGAATCAGAAACACATGTATAAGGTTTCTCATCAAAGTACATACTGGCTTTAAAAAATTAAAGGGAGAGGGAAAGGTTTGGCAGGATGCCCTTCTGGTTTTTTCCAAACCTCCAGTGTCTGAAGACCTGTCAGAGGGATTTGCCAAACCCCAAACATAGCTGGGTTCACCCATCCTTAGCAAAAGCACCAGCTACAGTTTCAAAGCGAAATACCACAAAACCCTGATGAACCAAATTTCAGGTTATGCTGAGTTCAGTTGTGTCTGGGATTGTAGTGGATGGGGTGCCAGCCAGGTTCTGCCCTCCTGCTCCAGGCCCACCACCTCATCCCCTGTGACTTAGGGGCTGCTAGGCTTTAGACCAAGCCCTCACAGTGACACTGGGGCTGGACACAGAGCTGCCATCACCCTCCCCAACTGGCCAATCTGCTTTGCTCTTCGGGTTCCTCCCAGCCCAACCCTCTGCTCTCCTGGCCCAGCAGCCTTTTGAAGACCAAATGAGCTGCAAGACACCAAAGACCGTAGTAAATGTGAAGAATTCTCCAGGACACTTGTGGTCCCTTTTGACACTTCCTATAAGTGTCTGGAATTCACAAAATGCCTCACAGGGCTGGAAGTCTCCTGACATTTAGATTCTTTTGGTGGGAACAGGAAGTTGTCTTCAAGATCGCCTTCTTTCTTTTCTATACCATTTCTAAAACTTTGGCATGAGTCCATTGGGGGAAGCTTACCAGCTAGGCCCTCATACTCTGTCTCTCAAGCAGCTTCCTTCATGCCCCTTTCTCCCAAGCTCCTTTATTTGTCCCCTGAGTCTCAAATCTGTGTTGATAGAAAAATTTATAAGGACCTAAAGTTCTCTTTTCTGTGGAGATTCCCATCTTACTAGTTCTAGAGAATTCTAGAATTTTCATCAGGGGTTTTCTTAGAAGAGTCAAAGAAAAAGGAGGAGACCAAACAAAGGAGAGTATCCTCCCAGATTTCTTAAATAATGAACTTGGGCAGCCAACTTTTCTTTCAGTAGACTTTTAGAAATGGCTCCTGAGTCAGGGAAGAACTCTACTGCCTTGTGTGCCAATACGTCTACCTCACATCCTGAGGCAGTGCAACCAAGGCTGCCACAAGCTGCCTTCTCTTACTGGGCAGCCCCTCCATTTTTCCTTGCCATAAAACAGCTTTGTCTGTGTTTGTTCATCCCCCAAAGGGCTTGCATCTCACCCTGAAAGAGTCATAGTTCTGGGAGATAAAGGTGGATCTGTAATGCTATCTCATATTTTTTCTATTGTGGAGTGCTTCTGAGGTAAATTAACAATGAACCAAACTAGTTTGTGCCTTCATTTACTACCCCTCACCAAGTGGATTTTTTTTCTTTTTCTTTTTCCTTCAGAAAACATCAACAAATCCTGGCTTAAGGACAAGTGGGGAAAAAAATTTATATATCCTTTCTTCTGATCAGCTCATCCAGAAGTGGGGTCTCTGAACTCTTATTCCCATTTGTACTAAAGGAATATGAGGGGTTAGCTAAGGAATACCAGGATTTTTTTTTTTTTACCTTTTCAAATGATTCATGTCTATTCTCAAATTTTGTATTTTTTGACAGGCTGGGAAGGCTATCATTTGGCTGAAAAGATGCCCGACCAGCCTCAGGCCTCAAAATGCCTACAGCTTGCCCTGGGAGAGGAAACGAATCCAGGCCTGAGGGAAAGGCTGAGGCCTCATAATAGTGAGTCCTGAGCAGACTTAACCTGAGGCCTAGTGCAACAGTGAACTCAGTGATCCTTCCAACTCAATCTCTCTCCTTTGACTGAGGAGATGTTCCCCAATTGGAGGGCATTCCCAAGTAGAAGAGGAAAGGAAACAAGGGAGCAGCAGTTTTGAGTCCACCCCAACTTTATCCTCACAGTCAGCTGGGGGTTCCCTCCTGGCACAGAAACAGACATGAAACCTGCTGAATTTGTGGCCACAGCTCTCTATTTCAAAGTAGCAAAGTCTGTCAAAGCTTCCGTGGCTCCACCCCTACTCTGTTCAGTGTGGAAGTGTTCTCTGTATCTTAAACTACAATGTGGGGTTGTAGGATCAGCACTGGACTGCAAACCACAAGGTCAGCTGTTCAAACCCACCAGCTGCTCCTCAGAAACTTTATACAGGGTCGTTATGAGTTGGAACTGACTCGACAACACTTAACAACAGTAACAATGCACTGTAGACACGTTTTCCTGGTCTGTTGGTGTGGTATAATTCTAACACCATGGAACAAAAATGTTAACTTGCAAAAAAAAAAAAGTTAACTTGTGCCTACAACAATATATTTTTGTTTCAAAATCATGTGATGATTCAAACAAACAAAAAGTACCTATAACTATAAGCTGGTTAAGAAGTCCCTGAGTGAGGCGAATGATTAAGCATTTGACTATTAGCCAAAAGGTTGGTGGTCCAAACCCACATGGAGGCAACTAAGAAGACAGGCCTGGTTGTCCACTTCCCAAAGATCACAACCTTGAAAGTCCTGTGGAGCACAGCTCTGTACACATGGGGGTCACAATGAGATGGGATCAACTAACACCAAAGCTGGTTAAACCAATATCAGTTTCTGTTGAGTCAATTCAGATTCAGGGCAACCCCATGTGTGTGAGAGTAGAACTGTATGAGAGTTGTTGTTGTTGTTGTTGTTGTTGTTGTTGTTGTTAAGTGCCATCGAGTCGATTCTGACCCATAGAGACCCTGTATAGGATTTCCAAGGAGCAGCTGGTGAGCTTGAACCGCCAACCTTGCAGCACAGTGTCACACCAGGACTCCATGTATGAAAGTAGCTCCATGGAATTTTCAATGGCTGATCAATGATGTAGATCACCAAACCTTCTCTGTTAAATTGTTAAGTGCTGCCGAGCTGGTTCCGACCCATAGTGACCCTGTATAGAGTTTCCAAGGAGCAGCTGGTGAGCTTGAATCCTTGACCTTGCAGTTCAAACCGGCTTTCAGTGAATTAACCCACAGCGTCACAGCAGAACTCCAAACCTTTCCAAACGTCTAACCTTTCAGTATTCACTGTTTACACTACCCAGGGACTCCATAAACTAGTTTACTTCCTCAGTAATAAGACTGATGTTCCTTCTTTCAATACATCATTTGTTTTTACAAAATTCCTTTTCAATTCACAGTCCTAGCACACCTAATCTCTTGTTAGTGTCTGGCTTAGTATTGTTGTTTTTCAAGAGCCATTTCCACCATCAGTACTGCCCAGAACTCCACAGAACAGTGGCTGGCGCCAGACTTACCTGGAATCCAGGAATATCAGCTTCAGGTCAAGGCTGGCCCTGAACATGAACATGTTACTGTGTAGTTTGATCTCCGTGATGGCGCTTGGCGGCAGCGATTGGCCCACAGCCACCAGTCCCACAATCTGGTAACAGGAGTCATACAGGGACATGTCCAACATATACTGTCTGATCTTCAAATAGCCACTGCAGTGGATGACCTGGGAAAGAGAGGGCAGGGTCAGCCTCTAAAGGTCTGGTGCCTAGTCCTCCTGGCTCTGGGCCTGCTCATTTACAGGAATGTGAAGGAATATCTTCCCAGCACAACTACTTCTGAGCTGGACTAAACATTTGGGTGGACATCCAAATCATTACTTAGAAGAAACGAAGCTATGCTTCTTTCTTAGGAAACATTAGCGTAATAAAATACAAGGCCTGTTTTATCTTACTGACTCTGTTCAGACTTCTGGGCAAAATGTCAACTTAGACACACCATGTTGTTCCTCTACATCAAAGGTCTGAGAAACTAAGTGAAACCAACACAGAAGACAGTTCTGGAACTTTGAGCACCAAATGAAAGGATCAAGAACTAAGTTGAACACCAACTGAAAGAAGAAACTGACTGAAAACAGACAACAAGGAGAGATGAGAGGAGGGACCCTGCCTGTCAGCCTGGTACCGTGTGGCATCTAGAGACAAAAGCAGTAGTAATCCTGGATGAGGAGGACATAGAGTTAACTGTCTAGACATACCCAGAGTGAAACAATGTCTTGATTGTTGACTGCAGCCAATGGGAAGAGGCCAGGTACTCTGACTGGGTAACCAGAGGCGTAGGCTCTCCTCCCCACAACATTCCTGGTTATTACTGGCACAACCTCCCCTACCTGATTACTGGGGACCAAGGTACAAGCTCCCTACCCCTCTTTCTCTCTCACCTGGCCCCGCCCAACTACCACCCTCTCATCTATCCCAAATACTACCCCTTTCCCCACCTGATGACCCCACTAAGCAGCAGCAGTAGGCCACCCTGGTGCATCATTGGATGCTTACCGTGACCGTCACACATGCTGCCTGCTCACCCTACCCCTCTTGTCTGTCGCCCTAAACTAGCTCCCTACTCCCTACCCCTCATCTGAGAGGTGACAGCAACATGACCCCACTTGCCACTCTCCCCTCTCTCTTGCCCAACCTGGTAAGAGGTGGCACACACACCATGCACATCCTGGCCTGCCACTCATACATACCCCCCCCCCCACCATGAGGCAGACAGTGGGACTGTGCACACACCCGTTTACCCCCTCATCCAGCAGGAGGTGATGCCCACATCCCCACTAGCCAGCCACCCCTGCCACCCCTCCTATACCACTGGACTGAAGACAGACAATGGTCACTATGCAACCCTCCCCCAGGTATCCTGCAAAACAAGCAAGCAGAGACCTGTACTCACACACACAGGCACTACACCACCTGCCCAGAGACAGGTGGTAAGTACTTCAGTGTAACCCACCTAGTGACCAGAATAGAACTCCTGACCCAACCACATGGATAAAATATAATAGATTTTTTAAAAAATCAGGACATAGCAAACATACAACTAATAAAAACTATAACAACACCTTAGTGTCTCAGAAACAATAGACTATCAAATCACCTAGAGAAGGGGGGGCAAGATCTCTCTGACAAATTACCAAAATAAAGAACTAGGAAACCTCTTGGGGAAGAAATGACAATGGAACTATCTGATAAAACCTCAAAAGACATACACAGGAACATGGATGAACCTTAAGAACATTACGTTGAGTGAAATTAGTCAATCGCAAAAGGAAAAATACTGCATAGGACCACTACTGTAAAAGACTAAGAAAAAGAACCCATACTATTCCACTAAAGTGGATGATTAACTGGATGCTAGGGCGTAGGGGTGGGGTTAAGGACGGGAGGGGAAGGTGGAGCACAGGGCAGGGAATAGACATGGGATAGCTTGGGTGTTGGGGAGGGGGGCAATATACAAGTAGGGAGAGGGGAATGGAGGAACAAAGCAGATGGGAGAACAGACAGGTAGGAGCGAGCTAAATGGGACAGAGGTAATAAATGATGTAGGCACAGCCTTGGAACAACAGGGCTCTGGGATACAGAGACTGAGACATGGTTGGAATGGGGAAAGGGGGGGAATAATGTTGAGATGCTTGGCTGACTCTTGAACTTTGGTCTTCCATGCATTATATTATAAAACAGTCACGGGAGAGTAGAGGGAGGAATAACCAGAAATACCACCATAGAAAGCTTGTAAGTCTGTCTTCTGCCTGGAACTGACTAGAATACCTAAAAAGGGGTTACAATATGTCCAGTATAGGGATGGGCAACTTGAACATTGGCTACCCAAAATGGGGGGAGGGATACAAAGGTAAGAAGTGACTAGCTTACAAGCTTTCAAGAGGGAACCTGGATCGACGTGGGGAGGAGGGTGGAGTCTCAAGTGAGTAATATCCAACCTGTCTAGGAAGGGCTGATGAAAAGAAATGCGGACGGGTCTCTTGTGATGCAGGGGTGAATAATTGCTATCAGGATGGATTGTAAGGACTAGTAAGGTAAAGGTGGATATTTTATAGCAAGGAGGGATGTGATTAGCCTTTCAGTCTAGGAGCGTAGGCCCCTGGGACCATCACTGGAGAAGAACAGAAATTGGGACCCCACCCAGAGAAGCAGCAAGGCCTGAGATGGAGACAGAGAGGATGACATGAAGAGATGGAGTGGCTGAGATCCAGGGAGGGAAGGGAGCTGTGTGCTGAGGACTGTGAGGAGAGAAGGGGGCCTGCGGGGTATAACCTTTGGTTGGGTGATGATGCATGGACGGGATGGTAACTATGGCAATGAAACGATGTATGATAGAATGAGTGTAAAGCTAATGTTCCCCATGTAAACTATCACATAATAAGAGGGAGGGGGGAAGGACATATACAGGGCCCCCCAAGAGATCAAAACAAACAAAGACGAGACTCTAGAAGAATTCAGAAAACCAAAATAACAAAATTAATAGAAAATTGTTCTTGTTATTAATACTGTCAAGTCAGTTCGAACTCATAGTGACTCTGATGAGCAGCTGGTGGGTTTGAATTGCTAATCTTGGGGTTCATAGTCCAGTGCCAATCCTGTAGAAGCAGCAATTAGAAATCCAGAAGATTAACCCTAAAATGTCAGAAACAGATAATAATTCAGAAGGAATATAAATGAATCATTGAAGTCAGTATAAGAAAAATAGAGGCTAGCCCCTTGATCCATGTGTGTTAGAGGAACACTCAGAATGATGATGCACAGAGGGGACTGTAATCATTGCAATGAAATGAAGTAATCATTGCATTGAAATGAAATACAATAGGATGAGTGTAAAACCAATGTTCTCCCATGTAAACTATCCCTCAATTCACAATAAAAGCTTAAAAAAAAAAGAGCAGGAGTGGCAATATTAATCTTTGATAAAATAGACAGTCTTGTAATGTAAAAGCCAGGAGAATATACAATGATTAAAGAGTCAATGCTATAAGAGGGCGGAGCGGGGAGTGTAGAGCACGGGTTTCCAGGATATGCCCTTTGGTCGGAAGACGATGCATGGAGGGGATTGGAACCATGGCAATGTAATGATATACGATGGAATGAATATGGAACTGAGGTTCTCCCATGTAAACTATCATATAATTCACAATAAAACATAAAAAAAAAAAGAGTCAATGCTACAAGAGGACACAACCAAAATAAATATCCATGTATCCAATGAAAGAGCTTTAAAATACAATAAACACATTTTAACAGAATTCAAAAGAGAAATAGACAACTCCACAATAATAGTAGGAAGGACAACTATTTCAGTGAAAGACAGAACAATGAGAAAGGAATCAACCAAGGTACAGATTCTCTGATCAACACAATTAATCAATTTGATCTCATGGACATATACAGAACACTTCACTCAGCAACAGTTGAGTACACATTCTTTTCCAGAGCACATGGATCAATCTCCAGAATATACCATATGTTAAGCCACAAAATAAGTATCAATAAATTTTAAAACAGTGAAATAATATAAAGTTTCTTTTCAGATCACAATGCTGTTGTTATTAGGTGCCATTGAGTCACTTCTGACTTAGAGTGACTTTATGCACAGAAAAATGAAACACTGCCCAGTCCTATGCCATCTTCACAATTGTTGTTAAACTTGAGCCCATCGCTGCTGCTATTGTACCAATCCATCTTGTTGGGGGTCATTCTCTTTTTTGCTGACCCTCCACTTTAACTAGCATGATGTCCTTCTCCAGGACTGGTCCCTACTGATAATATGTCTTAAGTATGAGAGATGAAGTCTCTTCATCCTGGCTTCTAAGGAGCATCTGGCTGTACTTCTTCCAACACTGATCTATTTGTTCTTCTATTAGTCCATGGTACTTTTAATATTTGTCCCAAACACCTTAACTAAAATGCATCGATTGTACTACAGTCTTCCTTGTTCACTGTACAACTTTTAAATGCATATGTGAAGCTATTGAAAATACCATGGCTTCTGTGTGGTGCACCTTAGTCCTCAAACTGACATCTTTGCTCTTCAACACTTAAAGAAGCCTTGTGCAACAGATTTACCTAATGCAATACATTGTTTGATTTCTTGACTGTTGCTTCCATGAGTATTGATAGTTGATCCATGCAAAATGTAATCTTTGACAACTTCAATCTTTTCTCCATTCATCATATTGCTATGTACTGGTCCAGTGGTGGGGAGTTTTGTTTTCTTTACATTGAGTTGTGACCCATACTGAAGGCTGTGGTCTTTGATCTTCATCAGTATTTTAAGTCCTCTTCATTTTCAGCAAGTAATATTGTATATCTGCATATTGCAGGTTGTTAATTAGTCTTCAATCCAATCCTGATGTCACTTCTTCTTCATATAATACATTTTCTTGGACTATTTGCTCAGTGTACAGATTGAATAAATATGGCGAAAGAATACAATCGTGTCTCAAACCTTTCCTAAATTTAAGAGATTCATTGTTCCCTTGTTCTTTTTCACTGATTGCCTCTTGGTCTATGTACAGGTTCCTCATAAGTACAATTAAGTGTTCCTGAATTTTAATTCTCCACAAAGTTGTCCATAGCCTGTCATGATTCACACAATTGAAAGCCTTTGTATAGTCAATGAAGCACAGGTAAACATCTTTCTGATATTTCCTTTTTTCAGTCAAGATCCATCTTATGCCAATAGTGATTCCTAGTTTCACGTTCTCATCTGAATTCAGATTAAACATCTGGCAATTCCCTGTCCATGTACTGTTGCAGTCATTTTTGAATTAGCTTCAGTAAAATTTTACTTGCATGTGAGATTAATGATATTGTCTGATGATTTCCAAATTCTGTTGGGTTACCTTTTCTTTGGAATAGACACAAATAAGAATTTCTTTCAATCAGTTGGCCAGGGATCTGTCTTACAAATTTCTTGGCATAGGTTAGTGAGTGCTTTCAGTGGTGCATCAGTTTGTTGAAAGATTTCAATTTGTATGCCATCAATTCCTGGAGACTTGTTCTTTGCTAATGCCTTCAGTGCACCTTGGACTTCTTCCTAAGGTACCAGTAGCTCTTGATCATGCTATCTGTTGAAATAGCTGAACATCGACCATTTCTTTTTGGTACAATGACTCTGTGTATTTCCTCCAGCTTCTTTTGATATTTTCTGTATCATTCAATATTTTGCCCATAGAACTTGAGGCTTGAATTTTTTCAAGGCCAAATTTTGGCTCTTGTGGACCTGTTTTAATTTCTTCAGCTTCAGTACGAACTTGCATATGAGCAACTGATCGTCTATTTCACAGTTTGCCTTGGGTCATATTTTGACTGATGATAATGGAACTTTTGCACTGTTTTTTCCCACAGATGTAGTTAATTTAATTTCTGTGTATGCCATCAGATGAGGTCCAGGAGTATAGTCATATTTTATGCTGCTTAAAAAAGATATTTGCAATGAATAAGTCATTGGTCTAGCAAAATTCTAACCTGCAGTTGATCTCCAGCAACATTTCTATCACCAAGGCCATATTTTCTAACTACTGATCTGTCTACTTTGTTTCCAACCTTTGCATTTCAATCACCAGTAATTATCAATACATCTTAATTGTATGTCTGATACATTTCAGACTGGGAAGTTGGTAGAATTCTTCAGTTTTGTCATCACTGGTGCATAAATTTGAGTAATAGTGGCATTAATTGATCTTCCTTGTTGTTGTTGTTAAGTGCCATTGAGTGAGTTCCAACCCATAGTGACTCTGTATAGGGCTTCTGAGGAGCGGCTGGTGAGCTTGAACCGCCGATCTTGCAGTTCAATTGACTTTGCTGTCCAGCACATTAACCTACAGCACCACATCAGGATTCTGGTCTTCCTTGTAGGCATATGGATATTATCCTATCACAGACAGCATTGTATTTTAGGACAGATCTTGTTATCTTCTTTTTGATGATGAATGTGATGCCATTCCTCTTCAATTTGTCACTCCAGGTATAGTAAACCATGTGATTGTCAGACTCAAAATGGCCAATGCCAGTCCATTTCAGCTCACTAGTGCCTAGGATGTTGATCTTTATGCGTTCCATTTCATTTTTCACAACTTCTGATTTCCCTAGCTCCATATTTCATGCATTCAATATTCCAATTATCAATGGATGTTTACAGCTGTTTCTCTTCATTTTGAGCTGTGCCCCATCAGCAAATGAAGGCCCAGAAGGCTTTACTCCATTCACGTCATCATGCTTAACTCTACTTTGAGGAGGCAGCTTTTCCCCAGCCATATTTTGAGTGCCTTCCAAGCTAAGAGGCTTGTCTTCCAGCATTATATCTGACAGTATTCTGGTGCTCTTCATTGTGTTTCAATATACAATATTCTGGTGCTATCTGACAGTGTTCCATTGCTATTCATAAGGTTTTCAGTGACTAAATATTTGGAAGTAGCTTGTTTCTCCTTCTTCCTAGTCTGTCTTTGTCTTGAAGCTCAGCTGAAACCTGTCCACTATGGGTGACGACCCTGGTATTTAAAATACCCGTGGCATAGCTTCCAGAATCACAGCAACATGCATGCCACCACAGTAAGATAGACTGTCAGATCATAATGCTATAAAATTAGCAATCAATAACAGGAAGAACGGGGGGTGGGGGGCGGTGAGAAGAGGACAGATTTAAAACATGAAATCTAAAAAGCACCCTGCTTAAATATTGTGTAACAGAAGAAAATTTAAAAAGTAAATGAAAAATATTCATCAAATCAAATATACAACAAAGCAAAATCATTGGGACAGAGCAAAACTGGTGCTCAGAGGATAATTTATAGTAGTATGTGCACACATCAAAAATGAAAAAAGAGCCAAACTGTCTTTTTGTTTTTCTTGCATAACATTTTAAATAGACAATTGAGTGGGAGAGAACGGAATAGCCAGAAATATCACCATAGAAAGCTTGTAAGTCCGTCTTCTGCCTGTAACTGATTGGAACACCTAAAATGGGGCTACAACGTGCCCAGTGAAGGAGGCTTTCTTTGGAGCCTCTGCATTTCATAACACTATATAGGTGGAAAAATGAAAACAAGTCCACGAGAACCAAAATATGACCTTGAATTTATCCCACCTGAATTTAGAGATCATCTGAAGAACAGATTTGATACATTAA